>NW_020825338.1:1200000-1508381 GCF_003286085.1 Drosophila persimilis | reverse complement strand
CGATCACCGAAATTAAGCAGCGTCGGGCGCGGTTAGTACTTAGATGGGGGACCGCTTGGGAACACCGCGTGTTGTTGGCTTCGTCACCAACTTTTTGCCTTTTGCCGTATTTTCGTTTCGTTTTTCATTTTTCTTTTTTTATTTTTCTTTTTTCGTTTTTATTTTCCTTGAATTATATTTTGGCCAAGGGACATGGATACTATTAAAATTTATATTACTATTGTTCGAAGGGGAACGGCATTTGGTTTTCCTTTTCTAAATAAATGCATAAATACAGGCACCCCATACCACATCCAATCCCTGCCAGCAGATCCTAGTCTAGTCGTTTGAACTAAAACCCATCTTATTGCTAGTTTTGGTCAGTCGAAGGCAGAACACAAAGGAAACCAACGTTCAGCTCCCAGGCTTTCGCCAACGACCATACTACGCTGAATACATCGGTTCTCGTCCGATCACCGAAATTAAGCAGCGTCGGGCGCGGTTAGTACTTAGATGGGGGACCGCTTGGGAACACCGCGTGTTGTTGGCTTCGTCACCAACTTTTTGCCTTTTGCCGTATTTTCGTTTCGTTTTTCCTTTTTCGTTTTTATTTTCCTTGAATTATATTTTGGCCAAGGGACATGGATACTATTAAAATTTATATTACTATTGTTCGAAGGGGAACGGCATTTGGTTTTCCTTTTCTAAATAAATGCATAAATACAGGCACCCCATACCACATCCAATCCCTGCCAGCAGATCCTAGTCTAGTCGTTTGAACTAAAACCCATCTTATTGTTAGTTTTGGTCAGTCGAAGGCAGAACACAAAGGAAACCAACGTTCAGCTCCCAGGCTTTCGCCAACGACCATACTACGCTGAATACATCGGTTCTCGTCCGATCACCGACATTAAGCAGCGTCGGGCGCGGTTAGTACTTAGATGGGGGACCGCTTGGGAACACCGCGTGTTGTTGGCTTCGTCACCAACTTTTTGCCTTTTACCTTTTGCCGTATTTTCGTTTCGTTTTTCATTTTTCTTTTTTCGTTTTTATTTTCCTTGAATTATATTTTGCCCAAGGGACATGGATACAATTAAAATGTATATTACTATTGTTCGAAAGGGAACGGCATTTGGTTTTCCTTTTCTAAATAAATGCATAAATACAGGCACCCCATACCACATCCAATCCCTGCCAGCAGATCCTAGTCTAGTCGTTTGAACTAAAACCCATCTTATTGCTAGTTTTGGTCAGTCGAAGGCAGAACACAAAGGAAAACCAACGTTCAGCTCCCAGGCTTTCGCCAACGACCATACTACGCTGAATACATCGGTTCTCGTCCGATCACCGAAATTAAGCAGCGTCGGGCGCGGTTAGTACTTAGATGGGGGACCGCTTGGGAACACCGCGTGTTGTTGGCTTCGTCACCAACTTTTTGCCTTTTACCTTTTGCCGTATTTTCGTTTCTTTTTATACCCGATACTCAAAATGAGTATTGGGGTATATTAGATTTGTGGTAAAAGTGTATGTGTGTAACGTCCAGAAGGAATCGTTTCCGACCCCATAAAGTATATATATTCTTGATCAGCATCAATAGCCGAGTCGATTGAGCCATGTCTGTCTGTCCGTCTGTCCGTCTGTCCGTCCGTCCGTCTGTCCGTCTGTCCGTCCCCTTCAGCGCCTAATGCTCAAAGACTATAAGAGCTAGAGCAACGATGTTTTGGATCCAACTTTGCCCCGCCCACTTCCGCCCCCACAAAGGGCGAAAATCTGTGGCATCCACAATTTTAAAGATACGAGAAAACCAAAAACGCAGAATCGTAGAGAAAGACGATATCTTTTAGACTGCGGAATCTGAATTGGATCGTATTATTATTATAGCCAGCATCAAGAAAACAATTTCATTTTTTCTCGCCCTGTCTCTCTCTAACACACACGTAGCATAGGCGGCTTTGCTTAGAGTAAAACATTAGCGCCTAGATCTCAGAGACTATAAAAGCTAGAGCAACCAAATTTGGTATCCACACTCCTAATATATCGGACCGAGACGAGTTTGTTTCAAAATTTCGCCACACCCCCTTCCGCCCCCGCAAAGGATGCAGATCTGGGGATATTCATAAATCTCAGAGACTATTAAGGCTAGAGTAACCAAATTTGGTATCCGCACTCCTGTTAGATCTCACTATAAAACGTATATCTCAAAATGTCGCCCCACCCCCTTCCGCCCACACAAAAGACGAAAATCTGTTGCATCCACAATATTGCAAAATCGAGTAAACTAAAAACGCAGAATCATAGACAATGACCATATCTATCCGGTTTGCCGAATCTGGATCAGATCGGATCATTTTTGTAGCCAAAAGCAAGAAATCAATTTTTACAACTCACAACGTTCCCCATCGTTTTTATTTGCCTTTAATGGGGGCTGAGCTACGGAAGCTGGTGGAGTCCGTCCATCCCTCGTTTCCCTGAGCTGTATCTTTAGTGTATCTCTGTTTGCTTTAACATCGAGAAAGTTTTGCTCTTCTTTTCAGTCGAGGCAGCGACTCATAAAGCAGGCTGAAGTCCCACTCCTGGTTGTTTTCCCCTGAACTTGAGGTTTTTTTTTCTTTCCTAGGTGCGAATTGGAAGGCAATGTGGCGGCAGGCCGCAAAACTTTTTCTCCGCTCTCCTTCTCTCCGCCAAGAAAAGGTCACTGAACAATTGACAAAGGGGCTTCTCCCGCTCTCCGTTTTCCTGGGGTTCAACAAACGCCATTTAAAAGTTTTACATAATAGTTGGTCCCGGCACTTGTCAAGTGCCCATTAAGCCAAAGATCTTGGCAAAGGAAAAACAATGACAGGCGCTGGCTGCCTGAGCAGCGGTTGATGCGGAAATTCAATCAAAGCCCGCTCAATTAAAAGTTGTCAATGGAACACTATTAGAACACTCATTGCGTTGAGTATAGTTCATAAGTTTGCTCATCCATGGGACACATCCACAAAAACACACACACCTCATCATTGGCTTTTGCAAAGATTCCAGTTACCTTAATTTGTCAATTTGGTTAATGGATTCTGTCGTTTCGAGATTTTGGATATCTGATTGAATTTGATGATCCATTTGCTGTTGCCGGACTAAGAAAAATCGTATATGCACAGAAAATGTGGTTCTTTTCTTTCGATGTAGTATCTCTTTTTCTTTTAGAAGGGTCTTTCTGAAAATGATTTGAATTTCGCGGGAACTTTTAGCTATTTTTCGAGCCAACAAGTAGGGCTGGAAAAGCGGGCGAAATATATTTACAGAGATCCCTCTATTGTATAAACAAGTTTTTGTTGTTGTCGTCGCCCGATATCACTATGCAAAAAAATGGAACCTTTTTTCCACTGTGAATCCAAAGGACTTTCTTATATAGATTTGGGTCTTGCAAATTATTTAATAATTGGTATTTTTATACCCGATACTCAAAATGAGTATTGGGGTATATTAGATTTGTGGTGAAAGTGGATGTGTGTAACGTCCAGAAGGAATCGTTTCCGACCCTATAAAGTATATATATTCTTGATCAGCATCAATAGCCGAGTCGATTGAGCCCTGTCTGTCTGTCCGTCCGTCCGTCTGTCCGTCTGTCCGTCTGTCCGTCCCCTTCAGCGCCTAATGCTCAAAGACTATAAGAGCTAGAGCAACGATGTTTTGGATCCAGACTTCTGTGATATGTCACTGCTACAAAAATATTTCAAAACCTTGCCCCGCCCACTTCCGCCCCCTCAAAAGGCGAAAATCTGTGGCATCCACAATTTTAAAGATACGAGAAAACCAAAAACGCAGAATCGTAGAGAATGACCATATCTTTTATACTGCAGAATCTGAATTGGATCGTATTATTATTATAGCCAGCATCAAGAAAACAATTTCATTTTTTCTCGCCCTGTCTCTCTCTAACACACACGTAGCATAGGCGGCTTTGCTTAGAGTAAAACATTAGCGCCTAGATCTCAGAGACTATAAAAGCTAGAGCAACCAAATTTGGTATCCACACTCCTAATATATCGGACCGAGACGAGTTTGTTTCAAAATTTCGCCACACCCCCTTCCGCCCCCGCAAAGGATGCAAATCTGGGGATATTCACAAATCTCAGAGAGTATTAAGGCTAGAGTAACCAAATTTAGTGTCCGTACTCCTGTTAGATCTCACTATAAAACGAATATCTCAAAATTTCGCCCCACCCCCTTCCGCCCCCACAAAGGACGAAAATCTGTTGCATCCACAATATTGCAGATTCGAGAAAACTAAAAACGCAGAATCATAGATAATGACCATATCTATTAGATTGCTGAATCTGGATCAGATCAGATAATTTTTATAGCCAAAATTTGCAGTGGCTACGCAGCGCCCGGCGTCACGCTCAGACTGATTTTCTGTCTCTCTCGCACGCACTCTTTGTCGTGTCGTTAAATATTAGCGGCGTCTGCCGGAGGAGAGCCATACTGACTTAGTATCGGGTATAACCGTAGAGTTGCGGTGTCCGCAGCAACTCACAACGTTCTCCCTCGTTTATTTTTCATTTTTCGTTTTTATTTTCCTTGAATTATATTTTGGCCAAGGGACATGGATACTATTAAAATTTATATTACTATTGTTCGAAGGGGAACGGCATTTGGTTTTCTCTTTCTAAATAAATGCATAAATACAGGCACTCCATACCACATCCAATCCCTGCCAGCAGATCCTAGTCTAGTCGTTTGAACTAAAACCCATCTTATTGTTAGATTTGGTCAGTCGAAGGCAGAACACAAAGGAAAACCAACGTTCAGCTCCCAGGCTTTCGCCAACGACCATACTACGCTGAATACATCGGTTCTCGTCCGATCACCGAAATTAAGCAGCGTCGGGCGCGGTTAGTACTTAGATGGGGGACCGCTTGGGAACACCGCGTGTTGTTGGCTTCGTCACCAACTTTTTGCCTTTTACCTTTTGCCGTATTTTCGTTTCTTTTTTTATTTTTCTTTTTTCGTTTTTATTTTCCTTGAATTATATTTTGCCCAAGGGACATGGATACAATTAAAATGTATATTACTATTGTTCGAAAGGGAACGGCATTTGGTTTTCTTTTTCTAAATAAATGCATAAATACAGGCACCCCATACCACATCCAATCCCTGCCAGCAGATCCTAGTCTAGTCGTTTGAACTAAAAACACATTCTATTGTTAGTTTTGGTCAGTCGAAGGCAGAACACCAAGGAAACCAACGTTCAGCTCCCAGGCTTTCGCCAACGACCATACTACGCTGAATACATCGGTTCTCGTCCGTTTTCTCTTTCTAAATAAATGCATAAATACAGGCACCCCATACCACATCCAATCCCTGCCAGCAGATCCTAGTCTAGTCGTTTGAACTAAAACCCATCTTATTGCTAGTTTTGGTCAGTCGAAGGCAGAACACAA
Organism: Drosophila persimilis; assembly: GCF_003286085.1. Lineage (NCBI taxonomy): Eukaryota > Metazoa > Arthropoda > Insecta > Diptera > Drosophilidae > Drosophila > Drosophila persimilis. The sequence goes on along the minus strand of NW_020825338.1, from coordinate 1,502,976 downwards.
AGGAAACCAACGTTCAGCTCCCAGGCTTTCGCCAACGACCATACTACGCTGAATACATCGGTTCTCGTCCGATTTTCTCTTTCTAAATAAATGCATAAATACAGGCACCCCATACCACATCCAATCCCTGCCAGCAGATCCTAGTCTAGTCGTTTGAACTAAAAACACATTCTATTGTTAGTTTTGGTCAGTCGAAGGCAGAACACCAAGGAAACCAACGTTCAGCTCCCAGGCTTTCGCCAACGACCATACTACGCTGAATACATCGGTTCTCGTCCGATCACCGAAATTAAGCAGCGTCGGGCGCGGTTAGTACTTAGATGGGGGACCGCTTGGGAACACCGCGTGTTGTTGGCTTCGTCACCAACTTTTTGCCTTTTACCTTTTGCCGTATTTTCGTTTCGTTTTTCATTTTTCGTTTTTATTTTCCTTGAATTATATTTTGCCCAAGGGACATGGATACAATTAAAATGTATATTACTATTGTTCGAAAGGGAACGGCATTTGGTTTTCTTTTTCTAAATAAATGCATAAATACAGGCACCCCATACCACATCCAATCCCTGCCAGCAGATCCTAGTCTAGTCGTTTGAACTAAAAACACATTCTATTGTTAGTTTTGGTCAGTCGAAGGCAGAACACCAAGGAAACCAACGTTCAGCTCCCAGGCTTTCGCCAACGACCATACTACGCTGAATACATCGGTTCTCGTCCGTTTTCTCTTTCTAAATAAATGCATAAATACAGGCACCCCATACCACATCCAATCCCTGCCAGCAGATCCTAGTCTAGTCGTTTGAACTAAAACCCATCTTATTGCTAGTTTTGGTCAGTCGAAGGCAGAACACAAAGGAAACCAACGTTCAGCTCCCAGGCTTTCGCCAACGACCATACTACGCTGAATACATCGGTTCTCGTCCGATCACCGAAATTAAGCAGCGTCGGGCGCGGTTAGTACTTAGATGGGGGACCGCTTGGGAACACCGCGTGTTGTTGGCTTCGTCACCAACTTTTTGCCTTTTACCTTTTGCCGTATTTTCGTTTCTTTTTTATACCCGATACTCAAAATGAGTATTGGGGTATATTAGAATTGTGGTAAAAATGGATGTGTGTAACGTCCAGAAGGAATCGTTTTCGACCCCATAAAGTATATATATTCTTGATCAGCATCAAGTGCCGAGTCGATTGAGCCATGTCTGTCTGTCTGTCCGTCCGTCCGTCTGTCCGTCCCTATTAGTGCGTAGTGCTTAAAGACTATAAGAGCTAGAGCAACGATGTTTTGGATCCAGACTTCTGTGATATGTCACTGCTACAAAAATATATTTTAAAAATTCGTCACGCCCACTTCCGCCCCCAAAAAGAAGGAAAATCTGTGGCATCTACAACTTTTAAGATATGAGAAAGCCAAAAACGCAGACTCTTAAAGAATGACCATATCTTTTAGACTGCAGAATCTGAATTTGATCGTATTATTATTGTTCGGGCCAGCCGCTGAATAATAACCGTAACTTTAACATTATTATTGTATGAGCAGAGAGAACCGCCTATGTTGTAAAGCGTTGACTTTCTGCAGAGCTGCTGCGCTCTCCCGCTAAAGGGGCTCTCTGCCGCCGCCACTTCGGCAATCACTTTGATCTAACGCCGTCGTCTATAGTTTAGTTCTATGCTAACCCCTCTGCGCATTGGTTGCATATCGATCTCGCATAAATTTTATCTGGCAATAGCAAGCAATCGGCTTCTGCTAAGCCACCAAGATTAAATACGAATTATAAAGTTTAACCCAAAATCTCTTTTCATTTTTGAAACACATAGGTGCCAAAAAAGCTTGGCATCTCAAACAATGGTGACCCCCCGACGTGATATAAAACCATTTCTTAATCGCGTTCCGTTAAAAAACTTATTAATTATACAATATTGTGTTGTTGGGTAAACTACCAACAAATACATTTGTGTGCACATTAAAAACAGTTTAAAGTGCAAATTCAGTGAGAGTGCGGCTGGAATATTTATAGACAAATTCCGGTACTTTAAGCGTCGAATCTCTCATTCTCAGCGCAGCTGCAGCCGCGGTTCTTGACTTTCCGTGTCTTGCATTCTCGCTCTCGCGTCTATACATCGTCGCTTAAGCGGTATTTCATTTTCCGTTGCTGTGTCGAATTGCACAACGGTTAACATGGACAACGATCCGAATACAGGCGCGGGCGGAAATATTGTGGTGGCTGATTCCAGACTGAGTCTGTATAGGCGTAAATGTCAGTCATTATATGATCGATTGCACAGGCTTGGCCAATCCTTTGCGGGGAATAAAATCGATAAGCTGACCGCCGCGGAAGTCGAGGTGCGCCTTGATATGTTGGCAGAAATTCGAGAGGAATTTAATAAGGCCCATAATGAATTGGAGGCTCTCGATCAAAACGAGATTGGGAGTGAGCTGCGCGAAATCTTCGATACTCTTTTCATATCGTTGAAAGCTGAGTTGCTGGCTGCTGTTGAAGTAAGCCAGTCACACGCCGCTGCCCATTCTACGACTCTGCCAAGCCATTCCGGACATAGTACCATCATCATGGCTCACAAGCAGCGACTTCCTGAGCTGAAGGTGCTGAAGTTTTCTGGTGGATACGTCGAGTTCTCGGATTTTATGGCAATGTTCAAATCGGTGATTGAAGCGGATGCGGATCTCAGTGACATCGAGAAATTCCAGCACCTTCGCTCTTGCCTCGCTGATGCGGCTTTGGATTCGGTTCGATCGTTGGAGCTCTCCAGTGCAAATTATCGTGCGGCTCTGGATATACTTAATAAACGCTTTAATAACAAAAGACTTGTTTTCCAGGCACACATCAAGAAGATTCTTGGGCTAAAGAGGGTAGACTCGCCTTCTGCTAAAAGGCTTCGGGAGTTTTCGGATGCAGTCAATTTACACATGCGAGCGTTGCAGACATTGGGAACTGCTGAGGAGATTTCAGGATTCATGGTCATCAACATGCTGCTGCAGAAGTTGGATTCGAAGACGCAAACCAAATGGGAGGAGCACACATCGTCGGATGCTATACCTACCGCAGAGGAATTCTTCGAGTTCTCTACAGGTGGGAAAAAACCATTCCTATACGCAGGTTAAGAAAACGTTTGTAGCTTCCAACTCTTCCGCCGACCCGTCTGTATGCGTCTTTTGCCACTCAGCGGGCCATGGAATATACTCGTGCAAGATATTCGGAAATCTCTCACCGTTGCTGCGCCACAAAGAAGTGAAGAAGCTTTCCCTATGCTTCAATTGCCTAAAACCGGGGCACCGGACCCGCGCATGCAATAGTGGAAAATGTCGAGTATGCGGCGGTAGGCATCATAGTTTGTTGCACTTCGATAGTATACAGCCCACAACACAAGGCTGCCCAGGTATTACTCCTCCCGATCTGGCCGTTCAACCGGACACTCTTCCCGTTGCTCAAAATTCTGCTAGCAGCTCGTCTCTACCTTCGTCTACCTCTCTTGCTGCCCAAGGTCTTCACTCTGATGTCGTGCTTCTGGCTACAGCCGTAGCTCTCGTGAAGAATCGGTCTGGCGTTTTAGTTCCTTGTCGTGCCATCTTAGATTCAGGATCGCAGCTGCATCTCGTCACATCCAGGTTCGCCCAGCAGCTTCAGCTTAGGAGAACTCAATCGTCTGCACTTGTGTCTGGGCTGGGCGATACCAGCGTTTCTACTGAGGGATCCACCATAAGCATTTGTATGCATTCTCGCACCTCTGCTTACACAACTACGCTTACTGCTCTCATCGCACCCACGATTACCGATTCTCAACCAAGTATGGCAGTAAATGTATCCGATTGGCGTATTCCATCTAACATTCAGTTCGCTGCTCCTGCATTTTTCAATCCTCAACGGGTTGATCTTCTCATTGGTGCGAGCGTTTTTTATGATCTCCTCTGCGTAGGGCAAATCAAACTCACCGATGGACTGCCTCTTCTGCAGAAGACCCGGCTTGGGTGGATCGTATCTGGCGGTGGACAGAAGGTATCAAGCTCGGCGCTTTTGGCCACGCACAATTGTCCAGATTCGATAGCTGAGATGGAAGCAAGGTTGGATAAAACTCTTCGTATGTTTTGGGAAGTCGAGAATTGTGTGGAGGCTGGGTTGAATACCAAAGAAGAAGACGATTGTGAAGCACATTTCGTAAGCCACCTTTCACGGTTGCCATCCGGGGAGTATGCAGTTCGTCTGCCGCTAAATAACAATACTGATCGTTTAGGAGAATCTTATGCTCAGGCTTATCGACGGTTCATCAGTCTGGAGCGAAAACTGGAACGTAATCCTACACTCAAGGAGCGGTATTCCGCCTTTATGAGGGAGCCTCCCGTAGCCTCTGCAAATATTTCTTGCCTCATCACTGTGTCCTAAAGGAGGACAGTACGACGACAAAACTCCTTGTCGTTTTCGACGGATCCGCAGCTACATCAACTGGATATTCTCTAAATGATGTGATGATGACAGGCCCAGTTATTCAGCCTTCATTGTTTAACATATTGATTCGCTTTCGAACATATCCAGTCGCTCTCACTGGGGACATTTGTAAAATGTACCGTTGCGTACGAGTGTCTCCACCCGACAATTTGTATCAGTGCATCCTATGGCGAGATTCCATCGAGTCTGAGGTTCAAGTCTACACATTAGACACCGTCACATACGGGACGAGGGCTGCATCATTTTTAGCGGTCCGCGCAATGCACCAGCTGGCCATCGACGAGGGTTGGCTCAGCTGCTCTGCGGCAGGAGTTTTACGTGGATGACCTAATTTCGGGCGGTAATTCGGTCGCACAGGTCATGGACAAGATGCACCAAACATCAGCTTTACTGTCCCGTGGTAACTTTAGACTTAGGAAATGGTGCTCCAGTCACCAGGAAGTACTTGAGGGAACCCCTGAAGATGACATAGAGAAGTTCCTAAAGTTTAATGATGGAAGCGACATAGCCAAAACTCTCGGCTTAGCGTGGGACCCTGCTTCGGATCAGCTGCTTTTTCCCTTGTCCGCACTGGACACAACCTCAAAGCCATCAAAGCGGTCAGTTTTATCTACGATTGCGCGGTTCTACGACCCTCTTGGATTGATAAATCCAGTCATTGTCAGGTGCAAAATCTTCCTTCAGCAGCTTTGGAGAGAAAATTTGGATTGGGATGAAAGCCTACCCTCAGCATTGCATTCAACTTGGATGGACTTGAGAAATAGTTTGGCAAGCATTTCTCGGATCTCATTTCCTCGCTTGGTTCTTCGTTCTAGTGTGGCTACAGAAGTTCACGGATTCTGTGATGCCAGCTTAGAAGCATATGGCGCTTGCGTGTATGTCGTGTCCAGGGAAGCCCAGTCTTCGAGCCACGTTTTGTGCTCAAAGTCGCGAGTGGCGCCGCTAAAGACTATATCGATTCCTAAGCTGGAATTAAGTGGAGCCCATTTGCTTGCAAAAATCATGCAAAATGTAAAGGACATGGGAATCTTTACAGGTCGGTTCTATTGCTGGTCGGATTCGTCAACAGCATTATCTTGGATTAGGGACGAGCCAGCTAAATTTCAAGTTTTCGTGGCAAATCGAGTGGCATCAATTCAGGAGTTGACGGCAGACATGGAATGGCGCTATGTTCCCACATCTTTAAATCCTGCTGATATTCTCTCGAGAGGCTCGCTTCCCAACCATCTTATCCAGTCAGAGCTATGGTTTCACGGCCCATCCTTTTTGCTATGCTCCAAGGATAAGTGGCCTGTATCTCCTACTAACAACATAGCAACTTTGGAGCTTCGCAAGAGAGGATTGCTAATCACGTCTCCACATGCCGATCTCACGTCCGGATGCAAATTTGCGAATTCATTCTTTCGCATGCAGCGCACATTCGCCTACATGCATAAATTTATACATCGTCTTAGGCATCCAGGACTCACCGTTTCTGATATTCGGCAAGGAACGCATCTTCTAATTCGACACATTCAGCTGGCAAATTTGTGGATGGACATAAAGGAGATTCGGCGCAATGGTCAAGTCATTAAATCCAGTTCTATTAGTTCGCTCAACCCGTTCATCGATCAGTCTGGACTACTTAGAGTTGGAGGTCGTCTTGGCAACTCATCGCTAGGATTTGACGCTCAGCACCCGCTCATTCTGCCAAAGGGACATTCCATTACCTTTGCGCTGATAAGATATTATCATGAAAGAAACCTCCATGCCGGACCTCGCGCCTTGCTATCCAAAATTCGGCTGGAATATTGGCCCATTGGAGGTGTTAAGGCAGTGTCAAGGGTCGTCAGCAGATGTGTGAGATGCTTCAGGACTAGGCCGCGCATGGTCGAACACATCATGGGAGACCTACCTAAGGAACGTTTGGAATGATCTCGAGCTTTTGAAGTCACTGGAGTAGATTACTGTGGACCTTTTTTCTACCGATCAGAAATCCGCACAAGGCCTCCGATCAAGTGCTACATTAGCGTATTCATCTGCTTCACTTCCAAGGCTATACACATGGAGCTCGTAAAGGATTTGACCACCGCATCGTTTCTAGGCGCACTAAAGCGTTTTACTTCCACTCGAAGAAGGCCAAGTCAAATTTGGTCGGACAATGCGACAAACTTCGTTGGGGCCAAGAACGAGCTTCTGGAGCTAAAGAAGCTCTGTCTGAGCGAACCGCATATGAAGGAGGTCCACGAATCCTGCTTGGCTGACTCGATCGACTGGCGTTTCATCCCACCTCGCTCTCCGCATTTTGGCGGGTTGTGGGAAGCGGCCGTGAAGACCGCAAAATATCACCTGTACCGCTCAGTTGGACCATCTGTGCTTAGCTTCGACGAGCTGCGCACTCTGATCTGTCAGATCACTGCAATTGTTAACTCTCGCCCTTTGCTCTCGCTTTCAGAAAATCCTGATGATTTAGACGTTTTGACTCCTGCTCATCTGCTTTTAGGCGGCCCCCATGAGCAAATCCTCGAGCCTGACCTAACGAAGCTGAACTACAATCGTCTGGATGGCTGGCAGCGGGTCACCCAACTACAACAAATATTTTGGAGCCGTTGGCGCGAAGAGTATCTCACTCTTTTGCAAGAGCGCGCGAAGTGGCGTACCCCCGCGCAAAACATCTGCAAGAACGACCTCGTTCTGGTGAAGGACGAAAATCTTCCTCCAATGCGTTGGCCACTGGCTAGAGTGGTCGATGTCGTTTTCGGCAAGGACGGAGTGTGTCGCGTCGCTGACCTGAAGACATCCTCAGGAAACATCAGGAGGGCCGTCAGTCGGCTATGTTTGCTGCCCCTTAAGGAATCTGTTGAGAGACTAGCTCCCAACGGGGGGAGTATGTTCGGGCCAGCCGCTGAATAATAACCGTAACTTTAACATTATTATTGTATGAGCAGAGAGAGAGCCGCCTATGTTTTAAAGCGTTGACTTTCTGCAGAGCTGCTGCGCTCTCCCGCTAAAGGGGCTCTCTGCCGCCGCCACTTCGGCAATTACTTTGATCTGCTGCCGCCACTTCGGCAATCACTTTGATCTAACGCCGTCGTCTATAGTTTAGTTCTATGCTAACCCCTCTGCGCATTGGTTGCATATCGATCTCGCATAAATTTTATCTGGCAATAGCAAGCAATCGGCTTCTGCTAAGCCACCAAGATTAAATACGAATTATAAAGTTTAACCCAAAATCTCTTTTCAGTTTTGAAACACATAGGTGCCAAAAAAGCTTGGCATCTCAAACAATTATTATAGCCAGCATCAAGAAAACAATTTCATTTTTTCTCGCCCTGTCTCTCTCTAGCGCACACGTAGCATAGGCGGCTTTGCTTAGAGTAAAACATTAGCGCCTAGATCTCAGAGACCATAAAAGCTAGAGCAACCATATTTGGTATCCACTCTCCTAAGATATCGGACCGAGACGAGTTTGTTTCAAAATTTCGCCACACCCCCTTCCGCCCCCGCAAAGGATGAAAATCTGGGGATATTCACAAATCTCAGACTATTAACGCTAGAGTAACCAAATTTGGAATCCGCACTCCTCTTAGATCTCACTATAAAACGTGTATCTCAAAATTTCGCCTCACCCCCTTCCGCCCACACAAAGGACGAAAATCTGTTGCATCCACAATATTGCATATTCGAGAAAACTAAAAACGCAAAATCATAGATAATGACCATATCTATCAGATTACTGAATCTGGATTAGATCGGATCATTTTTATAGCCAAAAGGAACAAATCAATTTGCAGTGGCTACGCAGCGCCCGACGTCACGCTCAGACTGATTTTCTGTCTCTCTCGCACGCACTCTTTGTCGAGTCGTTCAATATTAGCGCCGTCTGCCGGAGGAGAGCCATACTGACTTAGTATCGGGTATAACTGTAGAGTTGCGGTGTCCGCAGCAACTCACAACTGACAATTCTCCTAGGTCAGCTATAATTTTCAAAATATTTCGTTAAGCATGCGAAAAAATCCTTAGTGCTAGTAGTGTTTGCAGAATACAATTTAAACAATTTAAACGAGGCGGAACGTTGTGCGTATCGTCGAAATTGTGGATGCCACAGATTTTCGCCCTTTGTGGGGGCGGAAGTGGGCGGGGCAAAGTTTTGAAATATTTTTGGAGCAGTGACATATCACAGAAGTCTGGATCCAAAACATCGTTGCTCTAGCTCTTATAGTCTTTGAGCATTAGGCGCTGAAGGGGACGGACAGACGGACAGACGGACGGACGGACAGACAGACAGGGCTCAATCGACTCGGCTATTGATGCTGATCAAGAATATATATACTTTATAGGGTCGGAAACGATTCCTTCTGGACGTTACACACATCCACTTTTACCACAAATCTAATATACCCCAATACTCATTTTGAGTATCGGGTATAAAAAGTATATTAGCAAAGAACTCTGAACCATTGCTACACTCAGATTGGTGTAAACTACTCACAAAAGCGGAATATGCAATAAACCATTCAAAACATTCGGTTACTGGGGAAATACCATCGGTGGTACTCTTCGGTGTTCAGCAAAGAGGCTGTGATATTGACGCTTTAACGGAATTTCTAGAAGACAAAACTAATTCAAGACCAAATAAAGACTTAATAGCAATGGGGAAGGGAGTATTACATAAAATAACTGAAAACCAAACTAAGATAAAACACTATTATGATAAAAATATTAAGAAACATATAAAATTTAAAGAAGGAGCCTTTGTTCTCGTAGGAAGCGCTGACACTACGATAGGTACAAATAAGAAATTTATTCCAAAATTTAAAGGGCCATACATTATCAAAAAAAAAATGTACCAAATGATCGGTATGTTATAACTAGACCCCGGATTTTGCATATTTGCATATTTTTAGAGGATTAAGATAGAAAAATTCTGATGACACTAAAGTTCGTTTCATGAAAAGTAGATTTGAAAACGATCTGCATATTTTCATTTTTTTTGCATATTTGCATGAAATGCATATGCATAATATATGCAAAATATATGCAAATTATGCAAAAAATATGCAAAGTATATGCAAATTATGCAAAACATATGCAAAATATGCAACAATTTCCTATGTAAATCAAATAAAAGAAAAATTTAAAAACGATTTAGAAGGTAGTATAGGTATTGAAATTTTATTTACTATTTTTTGCTATTAAACTAGATACTTAAAACATACGATATAATAAAGGCTTAAAATTTTTTAGAAATAATTTGTATTGCAGTAAACAACTAAAATTTTCTCTAAATTATTTATTAAGAGGCTCTGACGTTTCTCTCCAAAAATCAGTTTGTACGTGGAAAAGCTTCTTTCAACGTCACAGGAAGTAACTGGAGCAAATTTATATTTTATTATATTTTCTTTTGTGACTGGTTCGATTCCAGACAGATCCTCAGCATTTAGATTTAATATACTATTTATTCTTGAAATGATTTAAAAATCAGGATTTCTTTTCAAAATTGCTTCAAATTTCTTTTTTAAATCAATTCCAAATCACAAAATCACCAGTTATGTTATAGACAATATTTTCAGCTTCCTTGAATAAGTCCATTAACGTTTTTAATGATAGCCCCTTCGCTTCCAATGCTGTTATTATTTCGGCAACTCTCTCGAAGTGGGATTTTATATATATAAATTCTTGATGTAGTTGTGGATTTTCTACCAGCTCCTTCGCCAGCTTAGTGGATTCAGCATCTTCTGAGTTCAGTGTTTCAAGAACCTAAAATGCAAATTTAGAATCTTTTTATTTATCAAACTAAAATTTTTTTTGTTGACAAACCTCTTTTATTCCTTCCATGTTATCTGCATGCCGCCTTCAACCATGTACCCCATCTGGTTATGATGGGTTCTGGTGGTAACTCCTTATTGAGTATTTGTTTCTAGCGTTGTACTCTGAGCGGAGCTTTTATGAAAATTTTGTTCACACAGGATATAAACGAGTTAGCGACATGAAACGATGTTCTTACTTTTCCAGCTATTCAATTTAATCCATGTGCTAAATAAGTTATATGTATGAGATTCGGATAAAAAACCTTTAAATTTTTACCAGCTTGTATGATATATGCCGCAGCATCAGTTAAGAGTAACAAAACTTTTAACTCATTCCCGTGAGGCCACAATATACGAATGCTGTCGTTCACAAATCGAGAAACAGTTGCATTATTTACTTCTTTCAACTATTTACAGGACAATAAAAATGAGGATGAAGATTCCTTTTCGCTTAATGTTCCTATAATCAAATTTGCGACATATCGCCCTTGCTTATCCGTAGTTTCGTCCACTGATATCCAAACGTTTTCGTCTTTTATACTTTCGCGAATTTTTTGGATAGATTGTTGGTAGGATTTATCCTAGTAGTTCTTTCTGAGAGTACTCTCATCAGGAATTTGTTGCTCGGTGTATTTTTTCAGAAATGCCTCTCGGAATTTAAAGTTTTATGTCGAATGGTGATAATATTATTAGTTCTGACGGAATTAGTTAGTTGTTTCTTGAATATTATCTTATGAAGGAATGTTAGAATCTTATAGTCAATCCATTTAAAAAAAATTTTAAATCCCATTGGTTTTTCCTATGTTTGCCTTCTCTACGTAGCTAATGGGAGTATTTGAGATTAATAGTGATCTTAATAGTGTTGAGTTTATCTTTTTTTTGTTTTTTTAAGATAATCAAACATTTAGACTTAGTTGGACTTAGGCATAGGCGATTGTGAGTCGCCCATGCACTAATCTTCTCAAGTTCTACATTGCTAACACTGATACACTCATTATTCTACTTAACGGTCGACTAATATATAATTGGACGTCATCGGCGTACATGTGCACATCACAGTCGGACAATACCATTGGCAGGTCATTTACATAAATGGAGAACAATAATGGACCAAGTACTGATCCCTGTGGCACACCACACTTAACATATGCAAAAGTCAACATTTCAATTTCGGTGACAACAGCCTGACTCCTATTTACGAGATAAGACGATAGCAACCGTACTGCTGAGACAGAGAAATTATAGGATCTACGAAGCTTTGCAATGGGGATACCATGGTCAACTGAGTCAAAAGCCTTAGTATAGTCAAGAAGAGTTAGGAATGTCACATTTCCGTCGTCCATTCTTTCGCGGATATCCTCTAACATTTTTATTATGGCGGTAGAACAACTTCTATTTCGTCTGAATCCAGATTGGTTGTGGGGGGGGGGGGGGGGGGGGGGGGGGGGGTGTATGAACCGTCGCGGGAGTGTTAATGTGGTTTTAAAAAGTCCCCGGAATCGAGGTGTTTTTAGCATAGGCCAGCAGTTCCTGAGGGGTCCTTTTGGAGGCATCTTCCAGTGATGCCAACACTGGGGCGCCAAGGTATCTCCTCCTTGCCCTTGAGAGAGCCGGACAGTTGCAGATGAGATGTTCCAGGGTTTCGATAGCCCCAGGTTCCTCACATTTCCTGCAACTGTCTCTGTTGGTGATGCCTAGCTTTGCTGCATGTGCAGCAGCCAGACAGTGACCTGTTAGTATTCCCACCATCAGTCTGCAGTCCTTTCGTGGTAGGTGCAGTAGGTAGTGGCTAAGTTTCTCGTTGCGCTCCTTGCACATTATCTTCGAGGTTCTGCAGGTGGTGGTACTCCTCCACCTGCTATCAGTCTGTGCTCTAGCCTGCTTCTCTAGATCGCCTTGCAGCGTTCTGAGGGAGACAGGCACGTTCTCGGTTCTCCTATTCTCCAGCCCGACGCCTTCCTTAGCTAGTACGTCCGCCGCTTCGTTTCCTTCGATGCCCTGGTGGCTGGGAACCCAATAGATCCGCACTGTCTTTGTCGTGCTTAGGATGTCTAATGCCTCCCTGCTCGCCAAGACACTTCTGGAACTGACCGCGGACGACTGCATGGATCTTATCGCCGCTTGGCTGTTGACGAATAGGTTGACCGCATCGTGTACTCGTTCTGTTAGGAGAGCGACCTCCGCTGCCTTCCCAATGGCAAAAACTTCTGCCTGGAATATCCTGCATTGGTCCGGTAGCTTATACGACAGCCTTATCTCAGGGTCTGTACAGTATAGGCCCGCTCCTACTCCTCCTTCCATCTTGGAGCCGTCTGTGTATATATTGAGGTGTATATATTGAGGAGTTTGGTCCCTTCCAATTTTCCAGTTTTCAGGTCCCAAAGATTTGGTTGTTTTGACGTCAAGGCAAGCTTGGGGGTCATGTAATCAGTTGATCTGGTCATGTCCCTGCCAATTGAACTGTGCCCGTATCCTTGTATGGATAGGTTTCCTGATGCTATAAGGCGTTGTGCTGCCTTTCCCGCAATCAGGCGAGCGTGAATGTCCAGGGGGTCGATTCCGAGTACAGTTTCGAGTGCTTTTGTTGGGGTTGACCTCAGCGCCCCTGTAATACAGAGCAGAGCCTGTCGCTGATGGCTTATGGTATGTCTTCTTTTCAATAGCCTGCCACCACACTAAGGCTCCATACAGCAGAGTTGGTCGCACCACCGAGATGTAGATCCAGTGCATTAGAGCAGGTGACAGACCCCATGTGCTGCTGAGCATCTTCTTGGATGCATAAAGCGCAATGGTAGCCTTCTTCACCCTTTCCACTACATTGGGCCTCCATGCCAGCTTGCTGTCCAGTACTGTGCCTAGGTATTTCACCTGTGGTTTTGGGGTCAGCCTAGTTTGGTCAATTTTCGGGGGGGTCCATATCGGTACCTTGTACCTCTTGGTAAAGAGGATGAGGTCCGTCTTGTCCGCGTTGATACTGAGTCCTACCTCTTCCGCCCACTCACGTATCTCCCTGAGTGTACGTTCCATTAAGGAGCTGAGGGTCGATGGACATACACCCGTAATAAGTATGCTTATGTCATCTGCATAAGCTGTTATCTTTGGGGCCTTCCTTTCAAATCTCTTGATGAGGTCGTCGACCACCAGATTCCACAGTAGTGGCGACAGGACTCCACCCTGAGGTGTGCCTCTGTGTGCCCCCTTTACCATGGAAGCAGTGCCCCCAGAAATGTGGGTAACTTGCATTAAAATTCGGGGGAGAATTATTCTCAGAAATTTAGGGTTCATGTTGTCTAGGCTAATCGCATTCGACTTAATCTTAAGTAGGGATTCTAGAACATCACACGGACTAACACAACAGAAACTAAAGCTAGGAACAGTGTTATGATAGGGTACTGCTTCCAAGTTAAGGGTTGGGGGAAAGTCAGGTACAACTAGTTGCACAAATTTGTTATTTATTTCATTTAGTTCCATGTCAACTTGAGTGTTTCGTGTTTTCTTCCCAATTCCAATATTTTTAATAATTTGCCATTTTTTCTTACCGCATACCGCGTTATTAAAAAACTTTGGCGTGTAGAAGGCGGTCTTGGCAGAGTTGATTAGCTTTGTTACATTTGATCTTAATGCTTTGTACATATTAAGGTGGCTTTCAGTCTTCTATCTTTTAAACTTTTTAAAGGCGTCATTTCGTTTAATGATACCCATTTTTATTTCATGGTTGAACCAGGAGTTATCTGTTGGTCTAACGGTCGCTTTCTTGATAGGTACATGTTCATTATAAAGTCGATATTTGATTGAAGGTGGGCAAGCTGAGAATTCACAGACGGCATATAATATATTGTTGTCCAGTCGAGCATGTTAATGTCAATGTCTAGTTTTCTAAGGTCAATGTTCTTAAAGTCTCTATAGAAGGTAACAAAGTCATGGTTGTCAGGATTGATGTCGTAGGTCATGAAAATAAAGTCATGTTTTGAATACCCTGGCACTGTGTGTTGATCATAGAGTAACAATTTTCCGGACTGTCAACAAAAAATAAGTCTAATAGTGTGTTTCTGGTTTTTGTAAAGTGTGTGGGGTATTGGTGGTTTACAACATTAAACCAAGACTGAACAGGCTTGGCAATCGGCTTGGATTGCCTCCACAGGCGCTCAGGGCGCGAATCACAGACTGCGAGGCCAAGGACACCGGCCTAATCGTTGGGTGCGACGCCAATGCACACCACTGCCAGTGGGGAAGCACTGACACCAACGAAAGGGGTGAGTACCTTTTCAACTATTTACTGACCACTCAGATGGTCCTATTAAATAGGGGGAGTGATCCCACCTTCATTATTAAAAACCGCAAGGAGGTCCTGGACCTCACACTTGCCTCTCATGAGTTACATGGGAACATCGTATTCTGGAGGGCCCTGGAAGAGCACTCCTTCTCGAACCACAGGTACGTGGAAACCGTATTCTCTTTTTCACTACCGAGACCAGCTCAATTCCGGAACCTTAGGCGGAAAACTGGGCTTGGTATTCAGACCACCTCTGTCGTGTTCTCCCTGAGACTCCACCTGAGAAGGAGATTTCCAGGGAAGCCAAGACTCATCTTGTTAAACTATTTACCGACGCCTGCAATGAGGCGCTCGATAAATCCTGCCCCTCTGGCAAGTGCAGAGGCCGGAAGAAAGCTGAATGGTGGAATCCGAAATTGAGGGAACTCCGGGATGCCTCCCGGAGACTCTTCAATAAAGCTAAGGCTGAAAACGTTGAGCAGAACTGGGCCGATTACAAGGCCAGTCTGTCAATTAACAATAAAGAACTCAGGAAAGACAAACGCGCCTCATGGCGCAAGTTCTGTAGCGACATTGAGAATAACTCAGAAGCCTCGCGCTTGCGCAAAGTTCTCTCGAAGACTACACCCACTCTGGGCTACATGAAGAATGCCGACCAATCATGGACAACGTCCAGCAATGAGTCGCTAAATCTTCTCCTTAACACCCACTATCCGGCTGCGTTGAAAACAGACCACACTACATCGCCGCTCATGCCGTTGCCTCAAGTGATATCATGTACCTGCTAAGCCAGGACAACATTTCCTGGGCAATCGAAAGCTTCAAACCATACAAGTCTGCGGGACCAGATGACATCATCCCTGCCCAACTGATTCACGCTGGACAAAAAGCCACTAATTGGCTCAAAAGGATATACGAGGGAATCTTCTCCCATGGATATATCCCGGGAACCTGTCTTCATACTAAAGTCGTCTTCATCTCCAAGGCAGGCAAGCCCTCGCACACTGCCCCCAAAGATTTCAGACCCATAAGTCTATCGTCCTTCTTTCTGAAGACGATGGAACGGCTGTTGGGGATGCATCTCTCAGACTCCCAGCATGCCTATCGGAAAGGAAGATCCACCGAAACGGCCCTACACACGATCACATCGATCATAGAAGCGTCCGTCAACTGTAAGGAGTACACCCTGGTAGCCTTCCTCGACATAGAAGGCGCTTTTAACAACATCCTTCCGACCGCCATCACGGGCGCACTGACGAATCTGGGGGTTGACTCCCGGACGGTGAGCCTGATCGATCAGATGCTGCAATGCAGGACGGTTGAGGCATCACTGGGGACGTCAACATGCACCAGATTGGTCTGCAGAGGCACCCCGCAGGGCGGAGTCCTCTCGCCCCTCCTGTGGAACGTGGCTGAGAACGAACTGCTGCGGGAGATAGAGGGTGGTGGCTGCCGCGTGGAAAATTTCCGCAGACGTTGTGTGAGTGCAGGACAAGTACTCTCACGAAAATGACGAAATGGGCAGACATATGCGGGTTAGGCGTCAACCCGTCTAAAACGGAACTGGTGCTTTTTTTTTTTTTTTTTTTTTTTTTTTCCGGTTGACTTTAACAAGAAAGATGCCAGGTGTCACAGTAAAGGATATTGACCAGCATGCCGTTACCAAGGCGGTTGCCGTCTTCCTCAAGAAGACTGGCAAATTGAAGGTGCCCGACCAGATGGACATCATCAAGACGGCCAAGTTCAAGGAGCTGGCCCCCTACGATCCCGACTGGTTCTACGTGCGTTGCGCCTCGATCCTGCGCCATCTGTATCACCGCAGTCCCGCTGGTGTTGGCTCCATCACCAAGATCTATGGTGGTCGCAAGCGCAACGGTGTCCACCCTTCGCATTTCTGCCGTGCCGCTGACGGTGCCGCCCGTAAGGCTCTCCAGGCCCTCGAGCACGCCCGCCTTGTCGAGAAGCACCCAGAGGGTGGTCGCAAGCTCAGTTCCATCGGACAGCGTGATTTGGATCGCATCGCCAACCAGATTGTGGTCAAGCAGCGCGATGCCGCCAAGCAGACGGGTCCCCTTGTCATTTCCAAGTAAACGTGGATCGCACATCCAATCGAAGTCTACAACATTTTTAAGCTTATTATTTAAGCGTTTCTTGATTGAAGCGTGTTCTCAGAAATGGGAAAATTAAAATGAACCATAACAAGTACAAAGTTCCGGCACTGATTCCCCCAAGACTATGTGGGGAAGCGCTAGTCTTCAGCAACAACGCCAAGTATCTTGGCCTAATCCTCGATAGAAAGCTCGACTGGAAATTGAGCATAAAGGATAGAGTAAAGAAGGCCACAGAGGCCCTCTATACTTGCAGGAAAGCCATCGGACTAAAATGGGGAATGACCCCCTATATAGTTCGGTGGCTTTACACCGTCATCATGCGACCGATCATGCTCTATGGAGTGGTGGTATGGTGGCCAGCCTTAGACAAAGGACATGCCTCAATAAACTCAGCAGAGTTCAACGCATGGCAGAGCTATGCATAACTGGCGGGCTACGCACTACTCCTCCCTATAGATCTCATGGGAAAGAAGGTGGCAACACTTTGCGCACTCAGAATGAGAGAAGCCCGACTGTGGAAAGCGTCCGCGGTTGGGCACCCAGGAATCCTGACGACACTCCCGCAATCACCAGAGAGGACAGATTATTGTATCCCTAGTGATCACCTCTCGACGCCTTTCCAGGTATAAATCCCACCTAGGGAGGACTGCGAGATGGAGATGGAGCTTTAGGCTCAATATCGTCGAACTCAGCGACCGTAAATGACTGCCGCAGGTCTCTGCACGAGATCGCAGAGCAGTTAGACCTCTTCCTTATACGGGTCCCAGGCCACAGGGACATTGAGGGGAACGCCGACTTCTTAACGACTTCTGCACTGCCCGGCCCTTGGAAATCGTCGTCTTCGTATTCTCGGGGCCGCTTTCCTCACGGACATTTCATCCAAGCCTCAGGATCTGACTGCCCTTAATTTGCAACTGCCTGTTCTCCACGGTTTTTAGGCACTGGGAAGGGGCACACGCCCATGCGGCACCACAACGGACCTTCTACAGGTCCAAGTGAGCTTGGGAGGGTTTCATCACTCGCCCAGCCTACCGCCTGAACCTAACCTAACCTAAACATTGTTCGAAGGGGAACGGCATTTGGTTTTCTTTTTCTAAATAAATGCATAAATACAGACACCCCATACCACATCCAATCCCTGCCAGTAGATCCTAGTCTAGTCGTTTGAACTTACACCCATCTTATTGTTAGTTTTGGTCAGTCGAAGGCAGAACACAAAGCAAACCAACGTTCAGCTCCCAGGCCTTCGCCAACGACCATACTACGCTGAATACATCGGTTCTCGTCCGATCACCGAAATTAATCAGCGTCGGGCGCGGTTAGTACTTAGATGGGGGACCGCTTGGGAACACCGCGTGTTGTTGGCTTCGTCACCAACTTTTTGCCTTTTGCCGTATTTACGTTTCGTTTTTATACCCGATACTCAAAATGAGTATTGGGGTATATTAGAATTGTGGTAAAAATGGATGTGTGTAACGTCCAGAAGGAATCGTTTCCGACCCCATAAAGTATATATATTCTTGATCAGCATCAAGTGCCGAGTCGATTGAGCCATGTCTGTCTGTCCGCTAGAGTAACCAAATTTGGAATCCGCACTCCTCTTAGATCTCACTATAAAACGTGCATCTCAAAATTTCGCCTCGCCTATCCCACACAAAGGACGAAAATCTGTTGCATCCACAATATTGCACATTCGAGAAAACTAAAAACGCAAAATCATAGATAATGACCATATCTATCAGATTGCTGAATCTGGATTAGATCGGATCATTTTTGTAGCCAAAGGGAACAAATCAATTTGCACTGGCTACGCAGCGCCCGACGTCACGCTCAGACTGATTTTCTGTCTCTCTCGCACGCACTCTTTGTCGTGTCGTTTAATATTAGCGCCGTCTGCCGGAGGAGAGCCATACTGACTTAGTATCGGGTATAACTGTAGAGTTGCGGTGTCCGCAGCAACTCACAACGTTCCCCCTCGTTTAAATTGTATTCTGCAAACACTACTAGCACTAAGGAATTTTTCGCATGCTTAACGAAATATTTTGAAAATTATAGCTGACCTAGGAGAATTGTCAGTGATAGAGGCTCATGTTTCGCATCGTTGGAATTCAGTGAGTTTATGCTAAGTAGCAACATTGAACATGTTAGAGCAGCAACTGCCTCACCACAGGCAAATGGGAGTGTGGAGAGAGTAAATAGAACAATAAAAAGTATATTAGCAAAGAACCCTGAACCATTGCTACACTCAGATTGGTGTAAACTACTCACAAAAGCGGAATATGCAATAAACCATTCAAAACATTCGGTTACTGGGGAAATACCATCGGTGGTACTCTTCGGTGTTCAGCAAAGAGGCTGTGATATTGACGCTTTAACGGAATTTCTAGAAGACAAAACTAATTCAAGACCAAATAAAGACTTAATAGCAATGGGGAAAGGAGTATTAGATAAAATAACTGAAAACCAAACTAAGATAAAACACTATTATGATAAAAATATTAAGAAACATATAAAATTTAAAGAAGGAGCCTTTGTTCTCGTACGAAGCGCTGACACTACGATAGGTACAAATAAGAAATTTATTCCAAAATTTAAAGGGCCATACATTATCAAAAAAAAAATGTACCAAATGATCGGTATGTTATAACTAGACCTCGGATTTTGATTCTGATGACACTAAAGTTCGTTTCATGAAAAGTAGATTTGAAAACGATCTGCATATTTTCATTTTTGGTGCATATTTGCATGAAATGCATATGCATAATATATGCCAAAATATGCAAAATATATGCAAATTATGCAAAAAATATGCAAAGTATTTGCAAATTATGCAAAATATGCATCAATCTCCTATGTAAATCAAATAAAAGAAAAATTTAAAAACGATTTAGAAGGTAGTATAGGTATTGAAATTTTATTAACTATTTTTTGCTATTAAACTAGATACTTAAAACATACGATATAATAAAGGCTTAAAATTTATTAGAAATAATTTGTATTGCAGTAAACAACTAAAATTTTCTCTAAATTATTTATTAAGAGGCTCTGACGTTTCTCTCCAAAAATCAGTTTGTACGTGGAAAAGCTTCTTTCAACGTCACAGGAAGTAACTGGAGCAAATTTATATTTTATTATATTTTCGTTTGTGACTGGTTCGATTCCAGACAGATCCTCACCATTTAGATTTAATATACTATTTATTCTTGAAATGATTTAAAAATCAGGATTTCTTTTCAAAATTGCTTCAAATTTCTTTTTTAAATCAATTCCAAATCACAAAATCACCAGTTATGTTATAGACAATATTTTCAGCTTCCTTGAATAAGTCCATTAACGTTTTTAATGATAGCCCCTTCGCTTCCAATGCTGTTATTATTTCGGCAACTCTCTCGAAGTGGGATTTTATATATATAAATTCTTGATGTAGTTGTGGATTTTCTACCAGCTCCTTCGCCAGCTCCTTCGCCAGCTTAATGGATTCAGCATCTTCTGGGTTCAGTGTTTCAAGAACCTAAAATGAAAATTTAGAATCTTTTTATTTATCAAACTAAAATGTTTTTTGTTGACAAACCTCTTTTATTCCCTCCATGTTATCTGCATGCCGCCTTCAACCATGTACCCCATCTGGTTATGATGGGTTCTGGTGGTAACTCCTTATTGAGTATTTGTTTGTAGCGTTGTACTCTGAGCGGAGCTTTTATGAAAATTTTGTTCACACAGGATATAAACGAGTTAGCGACATGAAACGATGTTCTTACTTTTCCAGCTATTCAATTTAATCCATGTGCTAAACAAGTTATATGTATGAGATTCGGATAAAAAACCTTTAAATTTTTACCAGCTTGTATGATATATGCCGCAGCATCAGTTAAGAGTAACAAAACTTTTAACTCATTCCCGTGAGGCCACAATATACGAATGCTGTCGTTCACAAATCGAGAAACAGTTGCATTATTTACTTCTTTCAACTATTTACAGGACAATAAAAATGAGGATGAAGATTCCTTTTCGCTTAATGTTCCTATAATCAAATTTGCGACATATCGCCCTTGCTTATCCGTAGTTTCGTCCACTGATATCCAAACGTTTTCGTCTTTTATACTTTCGCGAATTTGTTGGTAGGATTTATCCAAGTAGTTCTTTCTGAGAGTACTCTCATCAGGAATTTGTTGCTCGGTGTATTTTTTCAGAAATTTCGGAATTTAAAGTTTTATGTCGAATGGTGATAATATTATTTGTTCTGACGGAATTAGTGAATCTAAGAATTTGGTGCAGGTATTCGGGTTGTTTCTTGAATATTATCTTATGAAGGAATGTTAGAATCTTATAGTCAATCCATTTAAAAAAAATTTTAAATCCCATTGGTTTTTCCTATGTTTGCCTTCTCTACGTAGCTAATGGGAGTATTTGAGATTAATAGTGATCTTAATAGTGTTGAGTTTATCTTTTTTTTGTTTTTTTAAGATAATCAAACATTTAGACTTAGTTGGACTTAGGCATAGGCGATTGTGAGTCGCCCATGCACTAATCTTCTCAAGTTCTACATTGCTAACACTGATAAACTCATTATTCTACTTAACGGTCGACTAATATATAATTGGACGTCATCGGCGTACATGTGCACATCACAGTCGGACAATACCATTGGCAGGTCATTTACATAAATGGAGAACAATAATGGACCAAGTACTGATCCCTGTGGCACACCACACTTAACATATGCAAAAGTCAACATTTCAATTTCGGTGACAAGTCAGGCCTATTTACGAGATAAGACGATAGCAACCGTACTGCTGAGACAGAGAAATTATAGGATCTACGAAGCTTTGCAATGGGGATACCATGGTCAACTGAGTCAAAAGCCTTAGTATAGTCAAGAAGAGTTAGGAATGTCACATTTCCGTCGTCCATTCTTTCGCGGATATCCTCTAACATTTTTATTATGGCGGTAGAACAACTTCTATTTCGTCTGAATCCAGATTGGTTGTTGTTAAGTAATGTATGCTCAGAAAGAAATGTATTTATTTGCACAGCCACCAAAGCCTCGAACGCTTTTGATAGGCTCGGTAAAATGGATATTGTCCTGTAATCTAGAGAGTTTACTTTAGGGATAGGGATCATTTTGGTCTCCTTCCACTTTTCAGGGAATGTTGATGTAGAAATGTGGGTAACTTGCATTAAAATTCGGGGGAGAATTATTCTCAGAAATTTAGGGTTCATGTTGTCTAGGCCAATCGCATTCGAATTAATCTTAAGTAGGGATTCTAGAACATCACACGGACTAACACAACAGAAACTAAAGCTAGGAACAGTGTTATGATAGGGTACTGATACCAAGTTAAGGGTTGAGGGAAAGTCAGGTACAACTAGTTGCACAAATTTGTTATTTATTTCATTTAGTTCCATGTCAACTTGAGTGTTTCGTGTTTTCTTCCCAATTCCAATATTTTTAATAATTTGCCATTTTTTCTTACCGCATACCGCGTTATTAAACTTTGGCGTGTAGAAGGCGGTCTTGGCAGAGTTGATTAGCTTTGTTACATTTGATCTTAATGCTTTGTACATATTAAGGTGGCTTTCAGTCTTATATCTTTTAAACTTTTTAAAGGCGTCATTTCGTTTAATGATACCCATTTTTATTTCATGGTTGAACCAGGAGTTATCTGTTGGTCTAACGGTCGCTTTCTTGATAGGTACATGTTCATTATAAAGATAGTCGATGTTTGATTGAAGGTGGGCACGCTGAGAATTCACAGACGGCATATAATATATTGATGTCCAGTCGAGCATGTTAATGTCAGTGTCTAGTTTTCTAAGGTCAATGTTCCTAATGTCTCTATAGAAGGTAACATAGTCATGGTAGTCAGGATTGATGTCGTAGGTCATGAAAATAAGGTCATGTTTTGAATACCCTGGCACTGTGAGTTGATCATAGAGTAACAATTTTCCGGACTGTCAACAAAAAAGAAGTCTAATAGTGTGTTTCTGGTTTTTGTAAAGTGTGTGGGGTATTAGGCTTGGCAATCGGCTTGGATTGCCTCCACAGGCGCTCAGGGCGCGAATCACAGACTGCGAGGCCAAGGACACCGGCACACCACTGCCAGTGCGGAAGCACTGACACCAACGAAAGGGGTGAGTACCTTTTCAACTATTTACTGACCACTCAGATGGTCCTATTAAATAGGGGGAGTGATCCCACCTTCATTATTAAAAACCGCAAGGAGGTCCTGGACCTCACACTTGCCTCTCATGAGTTACATGGGAACATCGTATTCTGGAGGGCCCTGGAAGAGCACTCCTTCTCGAACCACAGGTACGTGGAAACCGTATTCTCTTTTTCACTACCGAGACCAGCTCAATTCCGGAACCTTAGGCGGAAAACTGGGCTCGGTATTCAGACCTCGTCTGTCGTGTTCTTCCTGAGACTCCACCTGAGAAGGAGATTTCCAGGGAAGCCAAGACTCATCTTGTTAAACTATTTTCCGACGCCTGCAATGAGGCGCTCGATAAATCCTGCCCCTCTGGCAAGTGCAGAGGCCGGAAGAAACCTGAATGGTGGAATCCGAAATTGAGGGAACTCCGGAAAGCCTCCCGGAGACTCTTCAATAAAGCTAAGGCTGAAAACGTTGAGCAGAACTGGGCCGATTACAAGGCCAGTCTGTCAATTAACAATAAAGAACTCAGGAAAGACAAACGCGCCTCATGGCGCAAGTTCTGTAGCGACATTGAGAATAACTCAGAAGCCTCGCGCTTGCGCAAAGTTCTCTCGAAGACTACACCCACTCTGGGCTACATGAAGAATGCCGACCAATCATGGACAACGTCCAGCAATGAGTCGCTAAATCTTCTACTTAACACCCACTATCCGGCTGCGTTGAAAACAGACCACACTACATCGCCGCTCATGCCGTTGCCTCAAGTGATATCATGAACCTGCTAAGCCAGGACAACATTTCCTGTGCAATCAAAAGCTTCAAACCATACAAGTCTGCGGGACCAGATGACATCATCCCTGCCCAACTGATTCACGCTGGACAAAAAGCCACTAATTGGCTCAAAAGGATATACGAGGGAATCTTCTCCCATGGATATATCCCGGGAACCTGTCTTCATACCAAAGTCGTCTTCATCCCCAAGGCAGGCAAGCCCTCGCACAATGCCCCCAAAGATTTCAGACCCATAAGTCTATCGTCCTTCTTTCTGAAGACGATGGAACGGCTGTTGGGGATGCATCTCACGGTAAATATTCCGCCTAGTCTAATCTCAGACTCCCAGCATGCCTATCGGAAAGGAAGATCCACCGAAACGGCCCTACACACGATCACATCGATCATAGAAGCGTCCGTCAACTGTAAGGAGTACACCCTGGTAGCCTTCCTCGACATAGAAGGCGCTTTTAACAACATCCTTCCGACCGCCATCACGGGCGCAGTGACGGATCTGGGGGTTGACTCCCGGACGGTGAGCCTGATCGATCAGATGCTGCAATGCAGGACGGTTGAGGCATCACTGGGGACGTCAACATGCACCAGATTTGTCTGCAGAGGCACCCCGCAGGGCGGAGTCCTCTCGCCCCTCCTGTGGAACGTGGCAGTGAACGAACTGCTGCGGGAGATAGAGGGTTGTGGCTGCCGCGTGGAAAATTTCCGCAGACGTTGTGTGAGTGCATGACAAGTACTCTCAGGAAAATGACGAAATGGGCAGACATATGAGGGTTAGGCGTCACCCCGTCTAAAACGGAACTGGTGCTTTTCACTAGGAAGTACAAAGTTCCGGCACTGATTCCCCCAAGACTATGTTGGGAAGCGCTAGTCTTCAGCAACAACGCCAAGTATCTTGGCCTAATCCTCGATAGAAAGCTCGACTGGAAATTGCGCATATAGGATAGAGTAAAGAAGGCCACAGAGGCCCTCTATACTTGCAGGAAAGCCATCGGACTAAAATGGGGAATGACCCCCTATATAGTTCGGTGGCTTTACACCGTCATCATGCGACCGATCATGCTCTATGGAGTGGTGGTATGGTGGCCAGCCTTAGACAAAGGACATGCCTCAATAAACTCAGCAGAGTTCAACGCATGGCAGAGCTATGCATAACTGGCGGGCTACGCACTACTCCTCCCTATAGATCTCATGGGAAAGAAGGTGGCAACACTTTGCGCACTCAGAATGAGAGAAGCCCGACTGTGGAAAGCGTACGCGGTTGGGCACCCAGGAATCCTGACGACACTCCCGCAATTACCAGAGAGGACAGATTATTGTATCCCTAGTGATCACCTCTCGACGCCTTTCCAGGTATAAATCCCACCTAGGGAGGACTGCGAGATGGAGATGGAGCTTTAGGCTCAATATCGTCGAACTCAGCGACCGTAAATGACTGCCGCAGGTCTCTGCACGAGATCGCAGAGCAGTTAGACCTCTTCCTTATACGGGTCCCAGGCCACAGGGACATCGAGGGGAACGCCGACTTCTTAACGACTTCTGCAGTAGTTGTCGCGACGAGGAAGAGGAGGATTCGGTCCCCCACTTCTTCTGCCACTGCCCGGCCCTTGGAAATCGTCGTCTTCGTATTCTCGGGGCCGCTTTCCTCACGGACATTTCGGACCTGTCCGAAATCAAACCGGGGACCTTGTCCAGATTCATCCAAGCCTCAGGATCTGACTGCCCTTAATTTGCAACTGCCTGTTCTCCACGGTTTTTAGGCACTGGGAAGGGGCACACGCCCATGCGGCACCACAACGGACCTTCTACAGGTCCAAGTGAGCTTGGGAGGGTTTCATCACTCGCCCAGCCTACCGCCTGAACCTAACCTAACCTAACCAATGTTCGAAGGGGAACGGCATTTGGTTTTCTTTTTCTAAATAAATGCATAAATACAGGCACCCCATACCACATCCAATCCCCGCCAGCAGATCCTAGTCTAGTCCTTTGAACTAAAACCCATCTTATTGTTAGTTTTGGTCAGTCGAAGGCAGAACACAAAGGAAAACCAACGTTTAGCTCCCAGGCTTTCGCCAACGACCATACTACGCTGAATACATCGGTTCTCGTCCGATCACCGAAATTAAGCAGCGTCGGGCGCGGTTAGTACTTAGATGGGGGACCGCTTGGGAACACCGCGTGTTGTTGGCTTCGTCACCAACTTTTTGCCTTTTGCCTTTTGCCGTATTTTCGTTTCGTTTTTATACCCGATACTCAAAATGAGTATTGGGGTATATTCGATTTGTGGTAAAAGTGGATGTGTGTAACGTTTAGAAGGAATCGTTTCCGACCCCATAAAGTATATATATTCTTGATCAGCATCAATAGCCGAGTCGATTGAGCCATGTCTGTCTGTCCGTCTGTCCGTCCGTCCGTCTGTCCGTCCCCTTCAGCGCCTAATGCTCAAAGACTATAAGAGCTAGAGCAACGATGTTTTGGATCCAGACTTCTGTGATATGTCACTGCTACAAAAATATTTCAAAACTTTGCCCCGCCCACTTCCGCCCCCACAAAGGACGAAAATCTGTGGCATCAACAATTTTGACGATACGAAAAAACTAAAAACGCAGAATCGTAGAAGATGTCTATATCTTTTAGAGTGCAAAATCTGAACCAGATCGTATAATTATTATAGCCAGAATCAAGAAAACAATTTCACTCTTTCTCGCTCTGTCTCTCTCTAACACACAGGTTTCATGGTCGGTTTTGCCAATTGCAAAATACGAGTTCAAGGATCTCAGAACCTATAAGAGCCAGAGCAACCAAATTTGGTATCCACACTCCTGTGATATCGGACCTTCACCGTTTCGTGTCAAAATTGCGCCACACCCTCTTCCGCCTCCGCAAAGGACGAAAATCTGGGGCGTCCACAAATCTCTGAGACTATTAAGGCTAGAGTAAACAAATTTGGTATCCTCACTCCTGTTAGATCTCACTATAAAACGTATATCTCAGAATTTCGCCCCACCCCCTTCCGCCCCCACAAAGGACGAAAATCTGTTGCATTCACAATATTGCAGATTCGAGAAAACTAAAAACGCAGAATCATAGAGAATGACCATATCTATCAGATTGCTGAGTCTGGATCAGATCAGAAAATTTTTATAGCCAACAGGAACAAATCAATTTGCACTGGCTACGCAGCGCCCGACGTCACGCTCAGCCTGATTTTCTGTCTCTCTCGCACGCACTCTTTGTCGTGTCGTTTAATATTAGCGGCGTCTGCCGGAGGAAAGCCATACTGACTAAGTATCGGGTATAACTGTAGAGTTGCGGTGTCCGCAGCAACTCACAACGTTCCCCCTCGTTAATTTTTCTTTTTTATACCCGATACTCAAAATGAGTATTGGGCTATATTTGATTTGTGGTGAAAGTGGATGTGTGTAACGTCCAAAAGGAATCGTTTCCGACCCCATTAAGTATATATATGCTTGATCAGCATCAATAGACGAGTCGATTGAGCCATGTCTGTCTGTCCGTCTGTCCGTCCCCTTCAGCGCCTAGTGCTCAAAGACTATAAGAGCTAGAGCATCGATGTTTTGGATCCAGACTTCTGTGATATGTCACTGCTACAAAAATATTTCAAAACTTCGCCCCGCCCACTTCCCCCCACACAAAGGACGAAAATCTGTGGCATCCACATTTTTAAAGATTCGATAAAACCAAAAACGTAGACTCGTAGAGGATGACCATATCTTTTAGAGTGTAAAATCTCAACCAGATCGTATAATTATTATAGCCAGAATCAAGAAAACAATTTCATTCTTTCTCGCTCTGTCTCTCTCTAACACACAGGTTTCATGGTAGGTTTTGCCAATTGCAAATTATGAGTTCAAGGATCTCAGAACTTATAAGAGCCAGAGCAACCAAATTTGGTATCCACACTCCTGTAATATCGGACCTTGACCATTTTGTGTCAAAATGTCGCCACACCCCCTTCCGCCCCCGCAAAGGACGAAAATCTGGGACATCCACAAATCTCAGAGACTATTAACGCTAGAGTAACCAAATTTGGTATCCGCACTTCTGTTAGATCTCGCTATAAAGCGTATATCTAAAAATTTCGCCCCCACCCCCTTCCGCCCCCACAAAGGACGAAAAACTGTTGGATCCACAATTTTAAAGATAAAAGAAAACTAAAAACGCAGAATCATAGATAATGATCATATCTATCAGATTGCTGAATCTGAATAATATCAGATCATTTTTATAGCCAAAGGAACAAATCAATTTGCACTGGCTACGCAGCGCCCGACGTCACGCTCAGACTAATTTTCTGTCTCTCTCGCACGCACTCTTTGTCGTGTCGTTTAATATTAGCGGCGTCTGCCGGAGGAGAGCCATACTGACTTAGTATCGGGTATAACTGTAGAGTTGCGTGTTGTTGGCTTCGTCACCAACTTTTTGCGTTTTGCCGTATTTTCGTTTCGTTTTTCATTTTTATACCCGATACTCAAAATAGGTATTGGGGTATATTAGATTTGTGGTAAAAGTGGATGTGTGTAACGTCCAGAAGGAATCGTTTCCGACCCCAAGAAGTACGTGAGAGCGTCAGAGCTTAGAAAGGCGGAAGGGAAGGCTGTCATTCTATGTACCTTGAGTAAGGTGAGTTGGAAAGAAGATCCTTCCACTGCTAAACTGTAATCCATGTGACACCTCAATGAGCAGGAGGGAGAGCACTACCTCACCATTCAATGTACCCTGGAGTGAGTGCAGGTGAGTGCGAAAAGGAAGCTTCCCTCCAGGAAGCGAATGTGCGTGTGGGTCTGCGAAAAAGTGAAAGAGAGAGTGCATTTTGCAGTGCAGTTTTGTATCTCATTTTATTTCATGTTCCCGCTGTGGCAGCTCCTACATACATATGCTGGCACCGTACTCTCCTCGTATCTTGTTAGGTGGCGGTGCCACACTACCACATATTTGTTAGCCGTCAGGATATGCAAAAATTGTCAGTGTAATTGATTTTATGGCCCCCATTTTGAGGCATCGTCAAGTTGGCAGCTTAGCTGGCAGCCATCGGTGGAGTGCACGGAAGGGAAGCAGTGGCAATGGCAGTGGCCATGGCAGTGGATTAAGAAGTTGGCCAAACGATGGCAGACGACACATTTGATAAATAAAAGCAAATGCGCTGGAGAGCCAGAGACAGAGGTGGCTGGTACACTAAGTACCCCATAATTTCACCGACTGTCCCCCAAGTCGTTACCTTTGTTTTTTCTTTCTGTTTCTTGTTCTGTTTTTGTACCTGTTTGAATTTATTTTTCGACGCGGGTACCGTTAGCTTGACCCGGCAATGTCAGCAGCGGCAGCACCGTCAACGGCGACACAGCCACAAAAAGCGATCGCACATCAACACTTGCACTGCTTACAAAGTGTGTAGATATTCGTATTCGTTTATAATTTTAGGCACCGCACGGCCTCCTCAGCATACAAATGAGTGTCCAAAAATGTTCTTAACAACTGACTCTGCGGGACTCGAAAAATGATTTGCCGCCACATTCACATTTCGCCAAAAACAGCTGTTCGATTACTGCCTTTATCGCTATTCAGACATTTTATCTCACCGATAACTAGCTAACAATTTAAAGCCATAAACACATTATTTTAGTTGATTTGATCGCTGATAAATGTGTGTCTCTGTGTGGGTTGTGTGTGTGTTTTCCTGTACGTGTAGCTTAAATCCATTCTACCCTTCCAATCCCGCCCTCACCAATTCCGATCGATCGGAGGATCAGACCAGATTAGACCAGTTTGCTGTATGGCCTGCAGCAGTTTGAATTTGAGGCGCTCCTTGGTCTTGTAGCGTGGCAGATCCAGCAGATGGAAGCATGTATGGGCCACTGGCGGGAAACGTTCATCGGTAGTTGGTTGTATAGTGAACTGGAATTTCGTGGATTGTCCATATATTGCTGCTCATAATAGAACATGAGTTTTACTCACCCCGAGGGCCTTTATACCCTGAATAGGTATACGATCGCTGCCTGTTAAATACAGCAGGAAGTTTTTCTTTTCCGCTTCGGATAGATCATGGATCAACTCCCTGAACCATTTGATCTAAAAAGAATAAGAAAAATTATTTACATATATACTTTATATACCCTTTGGGGATTTCTGATTCCACTCACTGTCTCATGCCTGAAGAGTAGTCTTCTTTGTACTCGCAATATTCTTCGAGTGCCTGCCAGTCATAGTCCTCATTTCGCACCACCACGGCCATCAGCTCCTAAAGCTGGAATACGTTGATGATGCGACCGGAGCAGACCTTCATGAAGCCCTTGTGGAAGGCTTTGTAGTGCACCTCCGACGCCTTGTTGATCACAAAGTCCACATACAGTTCCACAAGGTTAGGTTAGGTCCGA
Organism: Drosophila persimilis; assembly: GCF_003286085.1. Lineage (NCBI taxonomy): Eukaryota > Metazoa > Arthropoda > Insecta > Diptera > Drosophilidae > Drosophila > Drosophila persimilis. The sequence goes on along the minus strand of NW_020825338.1, from coordinate 1,473,016 downwards.
TGAGCTCGTGAGGTGGCTCAAAGGAGTACCGAAAATAAGCAGCCCCCGACAGCCAGCGGGTGTTCGCGAAGTAGCAACACTGACGATGCGCTTGTGGTGCCGCCTCGTATAAGTAGCTCACACACTCCTCTATCTCTACACACTTCCTACCCTCATCCCAACCCCCACATTCAGCTCACACCGGGCCGGACTAAGAGTGTTATTCGACCCATGCCGAGAGTCAGCCTGGCTGGGGGCCCGGTATATAAAACTAGCCCAGTCGTTAACGGAGAGCTCAGGGACTTGGCAGCCCCCTGTTCTAAGTATGCCTTATCCGGGCAACGTGGATCTCTGCCCGGACAGACCGTACCCCTTTTCTGCAGCTCGTGGGAAAAGAATGGAAGATATAAAAATCAAACAAAATGAGTCTGGCACTCCCCAAATGCCAACAGGGAGCAATCCCAAGCAGGGGAAGGCAGCGGCCCAACCCGCAAACTAGCAGTGAAAACCTGCGCGGCGGTCGACGCTAGGGAGAGCCCAAAGGTGTCCCATCCCGGTTTCGGGGTGGGTGGTGAATTGGCTCCCAATACCGATACCTTGGCAGAGTGGCTATGCAATCCTGCGGCTGCTATGCCTGGTGGTAAAGTGGCGGGTGATGAGTCAGCATCTACTAGTGTCCAAGCCAAACCTTTTACATATGCCGATAGAAGGAGTGCTGGCAATATACTCCGTCGGCAGAGCGGTCCAGCCGAACCGACAAATGGATAAAGAAGGTTGAGTGGGCCTCGACGGTGCTGCCGAACTTTGGCAAGGAAGCAAAAAGGCAGCGCTCGCAAGAGACTCCTGGGCCAACACCGAAGCGCTCCAGAATACTGCCTAACACATCGTTCGCGCAGATTGCCAGGGAAAGGACGCTGATTGGCGTCCTGGACAGAGGCAGCGCGGACCCCCGAATCCCCAAACATCAGTTCCCAAACCCATCCCCAAAGGCGAGCTCAATTTCGGGTTCAGCTCGGTGACCGTAAAGGTCTACAAGTCGGATGCAGCGGCCGGGGCGCGTCCTGTCGACAAGCCAGTCGAGCAGGACGCTGCCTCGGAAATCGAAGCATCCGTCGATCATACGGAGACAGACCCAGAGGGCTACTCCACCGATGGCACGCTGAGATGCGACTTCGAGGCGATGTGTTGCCACGAGGAAGTCGAGGACGATCCAGATGCCGATATTACAGTGGTGGAGGACACTAAGGATGTCCTTGAGGCTCCTTCAGATCAATCTTCACCACTCTAAAGCAGCATCCGCTGCTCTTATACTCCGCCTCGAAGAGAGCGGAGCAGACGTAGCCCTAATCCAGGAACCTTGGGTAGTGAGAGACAAGGTTTGTGGACTAGGGTCGAAGGAGTACAAGAAATTGTAGCTCAACATGAAGGTAAAACCAGCACCTGCATTCTCACCAGAAAGCACTTTAATATCTTTCTTCTCCATTGTTATAGCGATAGCGACAACACGGCGGCAAGCCTAGAGCTGAAAGGGACACATCTTAGGCTGATTTCGTCCTACATGGCCCATGAGGAAAACGATCCTCCAAAGGACCTTGTCCGCAAACTAGCCAGCGACAGCGAGAGGTCGGACATAGACCTACTGATAGGTTGCGATGCTAACGCTCACCACACAAATGTAAGGGGTGAGTCACTTTTCAGCTTTATCCTTAACTCTAATCTATTTATTTTTATCGGGGCAACGACCCCATTTTTATAATTAAAAATTGACAGGAGGTTATTGACCTCACCTTAGTGTCTCACAAACTGTTAGACATAGTCAAGAGTTGGCAAGTCCTTGATGACCAGTCTTTCTCTGACTACAGATACATCGAGACCATACCCTCGAGTGTCGAAACCTAATGACTATATTAATCCCAGGAAAGCCAACTGGAGGACTTAGTCCCCTCCAAAGCACCAACATGCCCGGACACAAAAGACGACCTAGATCGTCTAGTGAACAGGTTCACAGAAGCATGCAACAAAGCCTTCGCGGCAGCATGCCCCTCTAGCAAACCTAGGGGAAAAAAGAAACCCCCTGGTGGTCAAAACAAATAGACATCCTACGTAAAAGCTGAAGGACCCTCTTCAACAGGGCCTAAAGCGCGTACGAGGAGAGCCACTGGGCAGACTACAAAATCAGTCTGTCACTATATACACTATGTCACTATGTCACACTCTGTCACTATGTACATCTCCCAGGAGAGGGACCGCTAACCTCGATGGATCACATCCTCAAAAAACGTAACATAAGCTGGGCAAAAAACAGCTTCAACCCGTGCAAATCACCAGGCCCAGACCAGGTAATCCCGGCCCAACTTCAGAAGGCCGTGGATACGGCCATCAACTGGCTACAAGGTATCTCCAGGAAGATACTGGTTGTGGGTACAATCCCGCGAGCATGGCTTAAGGCAAAGATAGTCTTCATTCCCAAAGCAGGGAAAGCCTCGAACTCAACTGCAAAGGATTTTAGACCAATCAGCCTTTCGTCCTTCCTTCCTGCAACTGAGGACAACTATACATCCTCAGTTGCTGTCAGGCGCAGAGCATGCCTACCGGAAAGGAAAATCCACGGAAACGGCTCTTCATGAAGTGATCTCAGCGGTAGAGAAATCTCTACATTTCAAAGAGTACACACTCAAAGCCTTTCTCGATATTGAGGGAGCTTTCAACAACGTTGTTCCGGGCGCCATTACAGAAGCCCTGACTGATCTGGGGGTTTACCGTCACTTGGTGATGCTCATTGATCAATTGCTCACATGCAGGACGGTGACATCATCGATGGGATCGTCCGCCCAGTCAAGGTATGTCAACAGAGGCACCCCGCAAGGTGGTGTCCTGTCTCCTCTTCTGTGGAATATAGCAGTCAACAAGATTCTGTGACCTGGAAGGGGGGGGGCTGCAAAGTCGTGGCCTATGCGGACGACGTTGCGATTATCTTCTCAAAGCTAGCGCAACTGTCCGAATGGACAGAATCGCGCGGCCTGGGAGTAAATCACTCAAAAACGGAACTCGTATTATTCACAAATAAATACAAGGTCCCGCCCCTCAACCCCCCAATACTACATGGATGCAGGCTCTCCTTTAGCGACAGTGCCAGTTGCTTAGGGTTGGAGCTTAGAGAGAGAACTTAGAGAGCGACCTAGCCAGACGTCTCAGCCACATCGTTGTCGGGGAGGAGCCGGATTCCCCCGACAGCAATCTAGAAGCAACAATGGTGTAGGTGAGACTCAGGAATGTCACTGACGATCCTGCAGATAAACCTCCACCATTGTAAGGCAGCATGAGCTGCTCTACTGGCCAAGGGTGGAGCCGACATAGTCCTCATTCAGGAGCCCTGGATCCTCGGAAACAGGGTCTCCGGTCTGAGGACTTCTGACTACAAGCAATACGTAGCTGAAACCGCAGGTAAAATTCGTACCTGCATTCTTGCAAAAAGAGAGTTGCACTTAGTTTTGCTCGCAAATTTCAGCAATGAAGACCACACCGCAGTGAGCCTCGAAGGCCAGAAGCGCTCACTGAGGATCTGCTCCGCATACATGGGGCATGATCAACCAGACCTCCCTCCACACGCGCCTCTCCGGGCACTAATCGCAGACGGTGCGGCCAAGGACATCGGCCTAATTGTGGGGTGCGACGCCAATGCACATCACTGTCAGTGGGGAAGCACTGACACAAACGAAAGAGGTGAGTAGCTTTTCAGTTAAACCGGGGGGTCCGGGTCTTATCCCACCTTTATTAGGCATAGAGGATAGAGTAAAGAAAGCCACAGTGGCTCTCTATACTTGCAGGAAAGCCATCGGACTAAAATGGGGAATGACCCCCTATATAGTCCAGTGGCTCTACAGCGCCATGGAGTGGTGGTATGGTGGCCAGCCTTAGACAGGACATGCCTCAATAAACTCAGCAGAGTTCAACGCCTGGCAGAGCTATGCATAACCGGCGGGCTACGCACTGGAAGCCCTCGATACTGTGCTGGACCTCCTCCCTGTAGACCTTGTGAGGAAAGGTATTCCCACACGTAGGGGGCAGTATAGGGTTAAGCGCTAACGGCCGTTATCCGGGGATATCCGGAGGCGGTGAATTCCCGAGGAGAGCTCTCCCGGGGTCCCAAGATGAGAGGGGAGGACCCCTGGAGAGAGAGCAGCGGGATGACGGGATCGGGCCGGCAGTGGCCCAGCGCATGACCAAATATGGTCATGAGATCACGTCACCAGCTAGGTCCCGTTGGAGAGCGACAAGGGAATGAAGGAACGCCGATGGAAAAATACGAGCACCGCATGGCGGAAAGTGCCGTTAGCACCAGGCGGCATCGGCGGCGCCGACGCAGAAGCGAGCCTATAAGAAGAGGGCCGCGACCAGGAAAGTGGAGAGTCAGCAAACGGAGCCAACAAGAGTGAAGTGAATAGTGAGCCACGAAAGTGAAACCAAGCAAAAGGAAGAGAACCGTAGAAAGCGAACGCGTTGTGTGAGGATTAAGAGGCGGACTCGAGCGTGTAGCCAAGAGCCAAAGACTCAAATCCCTTGAACCAACGGCGCCCCGCTTGAAGCGCATCCCTTCAGGAGTGAGGCACCCTCGGGCCGAAAAGCCAAGTGAGTCGAGTGAGAGCGAACGCGTCAGGCGCCTGACTGAGAGGTGGATTTGGGCCACGTGCCAAGAATAGCTAGCCCCAGTCAGCGAGCCTATCGACCGCTGAGCCAGCCCAGCTGCATCAGACGGAGAAGAACGGTTCGTTACAACTGGCGCCCAACGTGGGGCCTCTCGACAAGTAAAAGGCAAAGTGCATTTGGGAAGGGCGGTACTGAGTTTGGTATCGCGAGGGCATAAAAATGAGGAGCCGACGATGGGTTCACTCATTGAGGAAAGAGGACTTGGTCCAGTGCGCGCGGGCGTGCGGTCTTCGATTGGAAGGCACGCTGACCGAGATGCGCCGAATTTTCAAGGAGTGGATAGAGAAGCACGGAGAGGAACCGGAGTATGCGGACGCGCTCGAGGCCTGGGAGATGAAGGCGGGAGGAGTCGTGACCGCGGCCCAGATGGAGGACGGGGCGGATCCATACGAGCGCCTGACGCTGCCGGCGAGTGCGGAGCAAGTAACGCTGTGGAGACGGCCGTCCGAGACCCAAGAGGAGCTCATCGCGAGCCTGGCGGTCCCGGTGAAAAGCCGGTCGCTTAGCCGACCGCGGGCAGAGAGTGGGGAGAGGCCAACCAGCACAGCCGGAGCAAGGGAGCGCGAGAAACCCACAGAGGGAGGAAGAAGGGAGAGCAGGGGAGGATCGTCGACGGGGACTCAATGAACAAACCACGAGACCGTCCAGTTCGAGTTTTGCCCACGTCGCCAAGCAGGTCAGGGAGTGGTCGTTTCGGTTCGACGGAACGGCGAAACCACTCGAGTTCCTGGAACAGATCGAGTGGTCAGCCGACATGTACGGGTTGGAGTTGAATTTAATTCCGCGAGCCATGCCTGAGCTGCTAAAGGGTCGGGCGCTCATGTGGTTTGTAGCCAACAACAGGCAGTGGCAGACATGGAACGCATTTGCGCGTAGCTTCCAAGCATACTTCCTGCCGAGGGGGTATTTTGAAACATTACTCCAGGAGGTGAGGTTGAGGAAGCAAAGATGGGGAGAGCCATTCAAGGACTACATGGTGGAGATGCAGACCCTCATGCGGCCACTAAAATGCACGTCCGAAGAGCAGTTGGAGCTCATTAGAGACAACAGCATGCCCGATTTGAGGGTGTTCATCCGGCCACATAGGTGCAGAGACCTGGATCACATGATGACGCTGGCCGACGAGTTTGAGGCTCTGGAGAGGGACCGGCTGGAGTTCCAACGGGAGTGTTCGGCGAGTAAAGCAAAAGCAAACAATCCGTTCGCTCGTCCGGCAGTAACGGAGATATGTCGCCGCTGCCAGGGCGAAACGGCAGCCAGCTCTGATTCGACAGGGGAAAAAAGGCGGGTCCCAACGCGGCGGGACGACCAAGCGAACACGAACATAGAGGCTGGGGAAAAACCCAGCCCAGGCGTGTCGACGATGCGGGAGTGACCGCCATTGGGCACAAGCAAGCTGGTGCGGCTGGCTGACGGACGCAGCCGGGAAATCAATTCCCAGATCGAGGTGGAGCGTTACAATCCCGCTTCTCGTGATGCCCAGAGTAATAGATGAGCTGGTCCTGGGATGGGATTTCCTCGCCGCGGTCGGAGCAGAGGTGACCTGTGCGGGACACAGGGTTGTGATCCCTGCGAGAGGCCACCGCCAGGGGCGGTTGGAGGAGAAGTTGTCAGTGGCGGTGGTAGCGAACACGGGAGGGTCTGTCGAGCCCGCATCCGACGGAACGCGAGCGGAGGAGGGATCGGTTGAAAACTTCCTGGCAAAGGAGTTGGATGAGTTCCGAGAACTGAAGGGAGTGTCGAACATAGCTACACACACGATCACAATGAGTGATGCCCAGCCGGTCAAGCAGTGTTACTATCCCAAAAATCCCAAGATGCAAGCCGAAATCAACCAACAGGTTGACGAACAGCTGGAAAGAGGGTGTATTGAGCCATCGAAGAGTCCGTACAGTTCACCCATCGTGATGGTCAAAAAGAAGACGGGAAAGTGGAGATTATGCGTGGACTTCAGACAGATAAACGCGAAGTCCATCAAGGATGCGTACCCCATGCCAAGAATAGACTATATTTTGGACCAGCTCAGGGAGGCACGGTTCATCAGTAGCTTAGACTTAAAGGACGGATATTGGCAGATACCACTGGAGGAAGGCAGTAGAAAGTTCACCGCGTTCACGGTGCCCGGCAAAGGGCTGTTCCAGTGGAAGGTGATGCCATTCGGACTCCACTCAGCCTCGGCTACGTTCCAGAGGGCATTGGACCAGGTGATAGGCCCCGAGATGATGCCACACGCGTTCGCGTACCAAGACGACATCATTGTCATCGGCCGTAACGAGGAGGAGCACAAGCGCAACCTCGAAGAAGTTTTTCGACGGTTGAAGAACGCAAACTTGCGCCTAAATGTGGACAAGTGTAAATTTTTTAGGAAGGAGCTACGATACCTGGGGCATTTGGTAACGGGAGACGGAATCTGCACCGATCCCGAGAAAGTGGCGGCCATTAAGGAGTTGCAGCCGCCAGCGAGTGTCAAAGAGCTACGACAGTACTTGGGCGTGGCCTCCTGGTACAGGCGTTTCGTAAAGGGATTCGCCACGTTGGTGCAGCCCCTCAGCACTTTGCTGAAGAAGAATGCAAAAATCCTGAACGCGCCGTCGTAGAAATATCCGACATTCAAAATTATGCAAATTCTGAATTGAAAAAAATGAAATTGTATAACACAATAACCTACAAAGAGGACAATTTAGAAAATCTCAGAGAGAAAATGGTATCTATCATCGAAGAAGACCATGCCAATATAAATTTACAGTTACCGTTCAGAACGGATATAAAAGGAGAGATTAACACTGAACACGATAGACCGGTATATGGCAAGCAGCAACAAGCGTTCGAGGACGTTAAAAGTCGGCTGACAGCAGACCCGGTGTTTGCATGCCCAGATTTCTCAAAGAAATTCGTGCTCCAGACGGACGCCAGCGACTACGGACTGGGGGCGATCCTGACACAAGAGACGGAGAAGGGCGAGAGGGTCATCTCATACGCCAGTAGGACCCTGAATAGCGCGGAAAAAGAACTATTCGGCGACTGAAAAGGAGTGTCTGGCCATTGTATGGGCTATACGAAAGCTAAAGCCCTATCTGGAGGGATACCATTTCAAGGTGGTCATGGCGTTGAAATGGTTGAACAGCATCGAGGGCCCAACAGGGAGGATCGCCAGGTGGGCGCATATAGGAAAGGGCAGCTGAACGTAGTGGCGGACGCACTGTCCCGACAGCCATTGGCGGAGCGATGCCTGAGAACCACCGAGGAGGAAGCAGAGAAGGGACACGAACCGGAGGCAGAGTCCGGATGGATTAAAAAGGTTAAAGAGAGGATGAGGACGGAACCGAGGAAATATCCGGATTACGTCGAGGAAGCAGGCCGGATATAAGAGGCCGGAGAAGAGGAGATAGTATCATGGAAGTTATGCGTCCCGAAGGATCTAAGAGAGAGAGTCATAAGAGAGAATCACGACTCGCCGGAGGCGGGGCACGCGGGCGGCAGAAGGACGATGGCCAGAGTAGCCGCCCGGCACTACTGGCCGGGGATGCATCGAGATGTGAGGACATACGTGAGAAAGTGTGCATACGCTACAAACCAAGTACACTGCAGGCGGCCGGAAAAATGCTGACACGAGTGCCAGAGGAGCCGTGGGCAACGGTGTGTGCCGACTTCGTGGGCCCTCTGCCCAGGTCAAAGCATGGTGATGGTGGATCGGTTCTCGAAATGGACCGAGTTGGTCCCCTTGAGAAAGGCCACGGCGGAAGCACTAACAAAAGCGTTCCGAGAGCGCATCGTGTCCCGGTTTGGCGTGCCGAAGGTGGTGATCACGGATAATGGCGTCCAGTTCACCAGTAGAGGTAAGTAAGAGGTTTTTGGAGCAGATGGGTGTACGGCATCAGTTCACGGAGGAGAACCCGACGTAGCGAACTAACCGGACAGTGAAAACTATGATAGCTCAGTTCACCGAAGGGAATCAGAGGAACTGGGATGAGAAATGGCCAGAGATAATGTTGGCCGTACCACCGGGTACTCGCCGGCGTTTGTGGTCCAAGGGAGAGAGCCGAGGCTACCAAAGGCTCTATACGATGACGAGAACGCTGCCAAGTTGAGAGAGGTATTTCAACTGGTGAGGCGGAATCTCGAAAGAGCGACGCAGGACCAGGCGAGGTATTATAACCTGAGGAGGAGAGCGTGGAAACCCACGATTGGAGACATGACGGAGATATGACGGTCCCTACACCATAATGGATCGTGTCCCCGGTCATTTGTAAATTAAAGAAGGACAGCGAGAAACGGACGCGAACCGCTCATATAGGGGACCTGAAGCCACAACCCGGGGAAGGAACCCCTGAAACAGGCCCTGGAACCGAAGCGTAGACGACGCACAAGGAGGGGCAACGGGCGAGGCATACGGAGAAGGATGGACGAGCACGAAAGACAGCGGCAAGACAAACTAGCGGCAGGGGCAGAAAGGAGAGTCCCAGCTGGATGCCACGCAGGACAAGGTCGTACAGGATACTCCTACAACTAAGGTTCAGTAAAACTAAGAACCACGCGTGTCACGCAGGACAGGAATCGCTCACAAGGGAGGAGCGGGCGGCCCAACTGGATGCCACGCAGGACAAGGCCATACAGGATACTCTTATAACTAAGGTTCAGTAAAACTAAGCAGCAGACGGCGGCCGGCGGACCAATGAAGCTGGACCTACAAGAAAAAAAAGGAGGATTAGCTCGTCAGCCAATAGGAACTGATCAAAGGCAAAGAAGGTAGAAGATACCCGGGTTACCACTATCCCAGGGGGGGGGGCGGGTTGCGTGGTGTGCCGACGGACGAGGGGGCACCCGAGAAGGGGGTTCCGAGATGAGCAGAAGTTCGGGTCCGGGTCCAGGACATCGAAGCCAGCTGCTAACGTCGGGGATGGCGGGACAAAAGCGAATGCCGCCCGTGCGCGGTCTACCGGCTGGGGAATCGGATGATCCCTGGGTCCGAGGCGCAGCACGGGGGTGACATCCGCGTCTAAGCCGATCCAGAGACGGGCGGAGCTGGCCACGGGGGGCGGGCCGATGTTTGGCAGCACGGGCGAAAGGTCGGAGGACCTATTGATCACGGGCTGGGAGATCGGTCAGCACCCTGGATCGGAACCCAAGGACGGGCTGGAAGAAAAGGCAAGGTGAGATGAGGAACCCAAGAACTCGGGAGGCTTACCAGATTCAAGGCGAAGCCAAACAACACGTCGCCAGGCCTGGAAGTAGAAAGGGCCAAATAAAAAAAAAAAAGAGAAAAAGGAAGAAGAAGTGGGAACCGAAGGAAGGCTAACAAAACCAGGGGCACCCTAGGGTTAACGCGGCGAGAGGCGCGGATAACTTTCAAAACGGGAGCGAGCGAGAGAGACAGCTGGAAGGCAAGAGAGAGCCGTCCCACGGGCCCATGTAAGGCACCGTTACAGGGAACGGTGAGCACCGGCACGAGCCCTTATAAAGGAGCGAGCAGCGCACGATCAGGTCTTTTCAAACAAAAAGTTGACCACGTGTAAAAAAAGGGTAAGATGCAGCAGCACTTAATGAGATATATAACGGAGCAGCGGAAATGGATTCGCCGCGGGTATCAGGCTATGGGCGATACGCAAAGTCGGCGGCAGGCGTACCAAGTCGAACGAGAGGAGCGAAGGGCGCGTAGGAGTAAGTCCCCGGAGCTACAGCTGTTGGCCTCACCGCTGGTGTCAACCGTGGGATCCATGGGACCGACGGTGTCCCCGGTGGTATCGCCGGGGTACACCGAGGCGGAAAGTGACCTGGAGTGGGTGAGCTGGGAGCCCCGCACCAGCAGACGCGAGGAGCCCCGCACCAGCAAGCGCGAGAAGCCCCACACCGGCAAGCGCGAGGATCCCCGCACCAGCAAGCGCGAGGAGCAAAGGGCGAGCAGGAGTAGGTCCCCGGAGCTGCAGCTATTGGCCTCACCGCTAGTGTCGACGGTGTCCCCGGTGGTATCGCCGGGGTACACCGAGGCGGAAAGTGATCTGGAATTGGTGAGCTGGGAGCCGGCGCCACGTAGAAAACGCGCACGCGAGGCGAAGCGCGAGGAGCCCCGGACCAGCAGACGCAAGGAGCCCCACACCAAGCGCGAGGAGCCCCAGACCAGCAGACGAGAGGAGCCCCGCACCAGCAAGCGCGAGGAGCCCCACACCGGCAAGCGCGAGGAGCCCCGCACCAGCGAGCGCGAGGAGCCCCACACCGGCAAGCGCGAGGAGCCCCGCACCAGCAAGCGCGAGGAGCGGCCTGAGGGAGGAAGGAGGGGGCGCACGGAGAAGCGGAAGGAGGAGCCAAGTGAGCGGGCCTCGAAGCGGGCGTCCACGCGTTCGACGCGTACGCACAAGGGGGAGGTCGACGGCGCGGCGAGGGGATCAGCGACTGACAGACCCACAGGTCGAGGAGCGGCAGCCAACGCCGACCGAAACCGCGGTCAGGGAGCCGCAGACAACGCAGGCCGACGTCACGGAGCGGAGGCAACGGCGTGTATGGGAGGACGCCCTGACGCTGGCAAAGAGGCTGAAGGCCACGCAAGAAGCGGAGGCGGGACGTCGCGCACCAATGGCGGTGCATTAGCCGGATCAATGCAGCGGAGCAAAGGGAGATGGCGCGTCTGCGTGCGGAAGCGGAGAAGGCAAGGGCGACGCGGGCGGAGGGCGCGGCAGGCGGGCTGGCGGTGATCTCCAGCGATGAGGAGGAGGCGGAGTGCCCACCAGCGCCGAAGGCGGCTCGAGTCCAGTCGCCCGAAGAGGAGTGGAGGTGGCAGCCACCCCCTGAACACGTCGAGTCCGAGGAGGAGCCACGGCCGCAGGCCCCACCGTCACCGGGGGCAGAGGAAGAGCTGGCCGCCGGATGACAACGCGCGCGGCCAAGGGGATCAGCAGCAGCAGCGTCAGCAGCACTGGCACGGGCCACAGGGAGCCGCCATCGGGCCGTTCGTCTCGCAGGAGGTGCGCTCTGCGGTACGAGACGGCATGATGTGGCACGTGCAAACGCTGCACATATCGTGGGCCTCGGGGCCCGCGCCTCAGCAGCCCGGGCAAGAGGAGAGGGAGGCTCGACTGTGGGAGGAGGCACCACGCGCCAGTGACGAGCGGGACCCGAGGCGGCGGGCACGGCCACAGGAGTCGACAGGCCAGACGGCGAAGCGGGTGACGGCGCGAGAGCAACGGCGGAAGCGAAGAAGGACGAGGCCGCGGAACAACACTCACCAGAGCCATGGGAGAGAGGACCTTGGCGATGGCCGGAACCCGACCAGGGCGAGCGACCGAAGCTGGGCCGACAGGCGTCGTGCCCAGGAGAGCGGACGGAGGCGCGCCGGCCCGAGCTCCAGCGCCAGGCATCGTGGCCCCAGACGAGGTCGGCGGACAACTCACGGTGGCGGTCCGTCAACCGCGAGGAGTGTCCGGCCGTCGTCACGCGCTCTCTCGCGCGGATAAAGCCAACCGCAAGGAGGGTGAAGCGTCTGGTCAACGACGGTGGCGTCCGGTACCGGCTGTTGGTGTCCACCGATCGGCAGGAGGTATTTCGGGCTAAGTATTGAGGAGAAAAGAAGAGTAGAGAAGAGGAATGGAACAAAAAAGAAGTAACGGAACACAAGAACAATAAAAAAAAAAAATAATAAAAAAAAAACATGGTCTTACCTTGCGGCAGAGGAACGGCGGGGTATCGCTAGAAATGATCAGGGAATCTTGAATGAAGGCGGTGGAGGGCGTCAAAGCGGGAGGAAAACTTACCCGAAGCATCCAGAGGGCCAGCGGAAGGCATGCGCGCCAGCGAAGGGCAGTAGGGAAAACCAGACGCGCACAAGAAAATCAAAGAAAACACCCGGCATCACGAGAAAATAGTACGTTTCCAGTCCATTGAGGAATGCGCGATCCGGAAGTAGAATACGCATGCTGCGACATATTGCGCTCATCGAACCACAGAGGAGAACCCAAGAGGAGAACCAGCACCGGAGTTGGAATAGCGTAAGATAGACTTAAGATACCAATAAAGCATATTAACATACCAGTACAAGACCCAACCCGTGCCTTCTTACTTGTCGTCGGGGCAACATACAAATATTGTTGCAGCGAGCCTATCGACCGCTGAGCCAGCCCAGCTGCATCAGACGGAGAAGAACGGTTCGTTACAACCTCATGGGAAAGAAGGTGGCAACACTTTCCGCCCTCAGAATGAGAGAAGCCAGACTGTGGAAGGCGTCCGCGGTTGGGCACTCGGGGATCCTGACGAGACTCCCGCAATTACCAGAGGGGACAGATTACTGTATTCCTAGTGATCACCTCTCGACGCCCTGCCAGCTATCAATCCCACCTGGCTCAAAGCTAGACGACCGCGTGGGAGGCGGAGTCTACTGCAGCGAGCTGAACATCAGTCATTGTTCCAAGCGGAGATTGAAGCCATCAAGGAGGCCATTTCTATCGTCTCCAAACTACGTCTAGACACGCACTTAGTGTGCGTCTTCTAGAACTCAGCGACTGTAAATGACTGCCGCAGATCTCTGCACGAGATCGCAGAGCAGTTAAATGTCTTCCTTATATGGGTCCCCGGCAACAGGGACATCGAGGAGAACGCCCCACTTCTTCTGCCACTGCCCGGCCCTTGGAAATCGTCGTCTTCGTATTCTCGGGGCCGCTTTCCTCACGGACATTTCGGACTTGTCCAAATACATCCAAGCCACCGGATGGGACTGCCCTTAATCCTGCAGTAGTCTGCTCTCACGGTTCAGGCAACGAGAAGGGGCACATGCCCCTTCATGGGTATGATCCCAAGCATAGTCCAAAGCTATAGTTAGACAGTTCCACAAACTGCTGCCTGTTCTCCAGGGTGAAGCCAATATCCTCGCCATTCGGCATAAGGCGTCACCCCGAAGACCTGGCGTGATATCTCAAAATTAAGATCGAAGGTCTCCGAAAAGTTCTCGCCGTCATAGTCGAGCAGTGCCTGCAGAGAATTAACCTCCGCCGGCGACAGCTGTCGCAGATCACTCAGATCGACGGGTTTTTTTAGCAACTTCTTGTAGAGGGCCAGGGGAAAGGGCAGATTGATGATTGTAAAATTGTAGATGGCCAGTCCGCAGAGCACGCCGATGAGGCCGTTTCATAGGTGATGTCCGCGAATAACAGTACACGCGACTCCTCCAACTCCTTGAACATGATGTACTTCGGATCGAGCAGATCCTTGAGCAGCAGCATGAAGAACTCCTTGCGCACACCGCCAGCATCCTCAGCTTCCTCGTCCTGGAACTTGATCTTCAGCGCTTTCTTGAGATCACTCCGCGAGTAGTGCTGCAGCTCGCGGAGGGAGTCCTGAACTAAGTTCTTCCGCGTCACATTCAGAACGATGTAGTGCGAGATGGGCACGCCATAGTTAAAGAGATTGAAGATGCCCTGCTATGAGGTAGAGGAGACAAGAGAGAGGTAGGTAGAGGTAGAGGTAGCAGAAGGTAGGTTGGAGCCAGGGCCAGGGCCAGGCAGGATGGGAAGTACACTCACATGGTTGGCCGCATTGGCCATCGCTGAATGCATTTGGACCACTTGATCCGCCTGGAGCATCGATGTCTTGGCCGACGCATCGAATAGGAATGAAAAGCTAAACTCGTTCGGGGTCCCCATTATCCATTTCACAAACTCCTGCTTGACGTTTGCATACCAGTCGAGTTCGGGCCAGTAGAATATCTGATAGCTTACACGTTCCTTGCGCGAGTTGTTAATGATGAAGAGGACATTCATTACCTTCAGAATGACATCCAAATCAGCATTGTATGGCATCAGCTAAAAGGGATGATGGCGTTAGTGGTGGTGGTCGGTAATGGAATCAAATCCAAATCCTCACTCTTTGGGAACTCTCCAACGTTGGACTGATGGCCATCAGACCCATTTAGAAGCTGATGATGTGAATCACCACGTGCAGAAATATGTTAACCAGGCGCTCGAAGTAATCTACTGGCGTTTGGGCCAGCCATTTGTGTAGCACCTTGCTCGGATTCAGTATGGATCGGATCGGATCACAGAGGGATCAAAGATGGGTGGGGTGGAGGGATTGGTGATCGGGGATTTAATGCTGTCATGGAAGATGTACGCACCACCTGCTTTATGCTCTCGTTCTCCACACTTCATAGATGATCGAATGCCACCTCGGTGGCCTTCAGATCCAGTCCATAATTGCGTGCAGAGCAGTCAAAATGCTCATCGTTCGAGAGCAGAAACGAGCCGTTCAGGCACGCCTGATTTTTGAAGATCACCTCCATGGACTGCAGAAGATCCAGATCCAGATCGCTCTGCTTGATATGCGCGCACTGCTGTGTGGCCTCTGCCGTCAGCGAGAGGATCTAGGAATTGGGGCTGCAACAAAGAGAAAGAAAATAGCATTAGTTTCGTTTTTGCAGCAGAAGTCTCTTGAGTCTTTGTACCACTTGTAGCTGCGCTAATCCTCGGGCGGCACCTTGTCCACGTAGAGAGTGGTCGTCACAATCGTCATCGGCCCTTTCGCTGGACTCCATCAATGCCGATCCACTGGGCGAGACCCAGGGACCGATGACCACCTTAGGCAACGTCTTACTTATAGTGTTTCGCGTTCCAAGCTGCCCGGAGGCGCCCAAACCAAAGCTATACACTCGACCTCCGGAGCGAACCAGCGCGAGCGTGTGCCGATTGCCGCAGGCCACCTGGGTGATGGTGCTGCCCATCAGTTCCATGACCATGCGGGGTATCATCTCGTTGTAGCTGACGCCATGCCCCAGCTGGCCGTAGTTGCCAGCACCGCAGGTGAAGACGCCTCCCTCGTTGGTGAGGCACACGGAATACTCGTCACCGCAGGGCACGAATCTCACGCCCAGCGTGCGCATAGTCTTCAGTTGCGAGGGATACGCACGATTCTGCTCGTCATTGAGCCCCAGCTGGCCGCAAGTGTTCTTGCCCCAGCCGAACACTGCACTGGACTTGGAGATGAGGAAAGAATGGTTGCCCCCACATGCGATGGTGGCCAGTGGGGTGCCCAAGATGGTCGTCAGCTGCACAGGGGCATTGAAGTGCGGCAGATCTTTGTGCGACTGGACGCCCAGCTGGCCATAGATGTTGTAGCCCCAGGAGTAGAGTTCGCCACCTAAAAGGAGGGGGGTTCACTATAGGCTGAGAATGCTTCAGAGAGGTAGAGGCTACTTACAGCTCGTGAGTGCCAGACTGTGATTGTTGCCGTACGCAATCTGCACCACCACCACCAATCTTTTGGACACTAGAAAGCACAAGATCTTTGAAAGCTCAATGACATCGTTATCGGTGAAATGGCCCACCTGTCCGCAATCGTTGTCGCCTCAGCTCAGGATCTGGCCCCATTCGGTGAGGGCCATGGAATGGCGGCTGCCACAGGCAATCTGGATGACAACATAGGCCTGCAGCTCAGGTATCGGAACTGAAAAAGAGCGAGAGGAAGCGAACGGTTGAGTGGGTAGTCATTTGATGCCGGTTCTTCGGGTCATGGATGGATAGAATATTTAGTGATGAAAGAGAGTACAAAACACGATTAATGAAATTTGCATACTAAACGGCGACATACGTGGCCTTTTGGTGGGCAACTCGTGGCCAAGCTGGTGGTGATCGTTGTTTCCGCAGGCGTACACCTGCCCGTTGGCAGTGAGGAAGAGCGTGTGGCGATGTCCGCAGGCATTCTGTTGCACCGGCGAACTCTATCTGACTAGGTGCAAGGATCTGCAGACGAACAAAACAAGAAAATCAAACCCGACAGTTTGTTAATGGGGTATCCAAATGTATTCCATTTCTTGTGTGCTTGTGCACAAGACTCACCTGCTCATTCTCGATGCCACCGAGCCCCAATTGACCGTGTGAGGCGTCGCCCCAGCAATACAGGGCCATGGCTTTCGTTGCACTCGATTGTTAACTGAGATTTATTTTTGTTTATTGTTGATTTTTTCGGCGTTTCTAGAAAAACTAAAGGGAAAACCGCAACAAAAAAACCAACAAATAATTGTTGCGGCCTGCCAACTTGTGTGAAATGGGTTCTATTAAGTTCTATGCTTGTTTACACTATAACAATTCCTTCACTGCCTGCTATAAAACTACGTTGGAATACAATATTCGAAAATTTCGAAATTATTTTAAAATTTTTAGCTCCGAATCTGAGCTGCTTCAGTGCTGCTTAAATGATGACTGAATATTTGTACACAATAATGACATTCCTGCACTGTTTGCTTAGTTTGAATGTGGAAAACCCTTTGAAATACCTACTTTGTAGCAACGGCAATGATTTGAAAAAATGTATGTCATTTGGTATTTTTTTGTAGCCAAGTTGGCACTGCTAGTGCTGTCCCTGAACTGCTTGTTTTTGCGAAATCTGCCAGTGCACTGTGGGCCAGCGACCCCATCTTTCGACGTTAATTCGAAAAAATGCATGTCAATGAAACTTAATTTTAATTTAACATTTAATTAGTATATACATTAATTTAAAAAAAAATCAAAAATCTTTTTTGTTTTAATGCATTCCTGCCCTTTTTGCAACGTTTTAAAGTCAGCTGTTTGATAAGCTACAATCGATAGTAAAAAACGCGGGAAACTGTTTGTTTACTTTGAGAGCTTACCAAATTGAAACTAAGTTCAAAAACAGAAATCAAAGTAATGGAAAAGAAAGGCCAGGGTATGTAGAGTTATTATATTAAACAAATTTGTGCTCATGTTTTTGTGTGTATTAATTTGTGTCGTCCAAAGGTAGAGAATACTTAGCCAATGTGCCCGTCTCTTATGGTCAATAACTAATTTTGTGAGCAATTGTGCGAGAAAGTAATTATGTAATATTGTAGTGCAAATTGTGTATAAAATAATCCTAAAACTCGTTGTTGCGCCAATTTGCGCTGGTGTGCGCATTTTAATTTATTTGTGGGTGAGGCGGAGTTCACTTATGAAAAGCTGCTCAGTATTTACATTGAGAATAATCGAAGCGCAGGGGGTGGGGGTATGGTACACTAGGGCGCGGGAAATAAAATAAAAGCTGTTATTTGTTTGATTTACACCACAAAATATAAAATATTACAATAATATAATTGCACATTTATTCCCTTATCTTAAGCAGGTTGATTATAAATTATAAAAATTATGTAAACGCCGTCGGCTCTCGACTTTTTTGTGTATTATAACTAAAACAATGATGTATCTAAATATACAATATAAGAAAAAATATATATATGTACATATGTATACTAAAATAAATATGCATAAATATATATATTTCTTTCTATAAATAGAGGATATACTAAACACAGAGTACACACACAATATGTTTCGACAAAAATGTGTGTTTGTATGCTTCTTTCGTTTTCAGAGATCTGATGGTGATGCTACTTTCTGTTTTCGTGTGTGTGTTCTAGTATTGTTGGCCGCTAGAACTGAAATCCTTCTATGGCAGCTAGTTAACAATTTTTTTTCATTATTTTCTTTTCTTAGATAAACAAATTACGGAATTTAATGGGGACGAGCCCATCAATGTCGTGCAGTTTGAAAAATGTAATGGACGTGGTTATGACTTAGTGGACTGATAATCTTTTGAATATTGAGCTTATTTATTTATATTGGTTATTTAATATTGGTGGTTATATTAAAAAGTATTTTACATGTGTGTATATGAATAGCGGGGGTGTCGATGATACAAACTATGGTACAAACTATGCGTGCGGTTGATTTCATCTAGAAATTTCTACTAACTTCCACTCCACAAAAGAAGTCGAGCCAAAAGGGAATTGAAAGATGATGCGTTGCGACGGTCTAATACAAAACGGTACACATAGATGTATTCGTGTGCAGTTGCGGGCTTTGGCTATACGTGTGAGTACATTACAGCTATGTTTTGGACACAAGCAATAACAACAAAGCTATGCGCGTAAGAGTAGTTACTTAGGCGGTGCAATACAATCATGTGCATATGAATAGTGCAGTTGTAATATACACGAACATTGAACTAAAACTAAGCGGCAAATTTCTCAACATACCAGACCCCTTGAACGATTGTTTAGAACAAGGGAACAAGGCACAGCAAGTTTAGAAACGGTGACCACTCGAACCCTCTCGTCTTGGCCAGGATGAACTTCGGTGTTTCGCCCAAGCAGCCATTTGCGAGGTTGCAAGGACGCAAGGTATTCCAGACTCCAACGTTTCCAGAATCCCTGAACCTTGGCTTGCAGTTGTCTCCAACGCTGCAGTCTGTTAATTTTGACGTCTAGCAAGGACGGCATCGACATGCGAGGTTGACCTGTAAGAAAATGAGTGGTGCAAAGGGGATCCAAACTGTGATCGCTGGGCGAGCAGCAGGCGAGAGGTGATTAAATCTTCAATCTTGGTTAAAATTGTTGAATATTCCTCGAAAGTCAAAGCTACCAATTACTCGGCGACGGTGGATTTTGATAGATCGTACGGCGGTCTCGCAAATACCTGCAAAATGCGACGCAGAAAATTAGAAATCTCCTTGTCCTGACTGTAAGATACATATCTGCGAATTCATGCAGCTCCGTTGCTTGAAGTGGCGAGGATAGGTATCGAGGTATGCGACAGCTTTCCAGTAAATGAACTTCAGCTACAAACTGTTCCCATAGTGCGCATAGCTACATTCGACCGAGCTCAGCCAACTATCTTGAAACATAATCTTTAGAAATACAGTTGTGGGGGCAAGCAACCCCAGGGGATCGTAGATCTTGGCAAGCTCAGACAGCAAAATCCGTTTTGTCAGAGCACTTGTGGCTCAGGAATGGTCAACTTGAAGGAAAGCTCGTCTACAACCGGGTCACAGCGTATTCCAAGAGCCTTGACATATGTAACGGTTGCGGTTGGACAATACCGATTCAAAATAGGTTATCGCTATGGTGCTCGGATATCGCATGCAATAACCTTGGGCCAATTAGCGCTGCAGGGCATAGTATAGTTGGGGTGGGTGCAAGCAAGCTCGAGGTAGGGAACAGCTGAGCTGAGCTGCCGTAAGTGCTGTGCAGCGCATCGCAACAGAGCTTTCGAAGCCGAGCTTTAAGATCGGTAAGCTCGTATTTAAGCAGTGCAAAAGCCCCAGAACGTTCTCTTTTGAAAATTTGAATCTGTGCAGCCGGTGGCTATCGCCGCTTCGGTAAAAAAATATATAACTAAATCGACCACGTGTAATCCCAAAAGAAAAGAAAAGTAAGAAAATAAAACCCAAATAAGTGCCACAAAGACAAACCGAAAATAAACGAGGGGGAACGTTGTGAGTAGCTTCGGAGACCGCAACTCTACGGTTATACCCGATACTAAGTCAGTATGGCTCTCCTCCAGCAGGCGGCGTCTAATATTAAACGACACGACAAAGAGTGCGTGCGAGAGAGACAGAAAATCAGTCTGAGCGTGACGTCGGGCGCTGCGTAGCCAATGCAAATTGATTTGTTCCTTTTGGCTACAAAAATTATCTGATCTGATCCAGATTCAGCAATCTGATAGATATGGTCGTTATCTATGATTCTGCGTTTTTAGTTTTCTCAAATCTGCAATATTGTGGATGCAACAGATTTTCGTCCTTTGTGGAGGCGGAAGGGGGTGTGGCGAAATTTTGAGATATACGTTTTATAGTGAGATCTAACAGGAGTGCGGATACTTGGTTTGGTTACTCTAGCTTTAATAGTCTCTGAGATTTGTGAATATCCCCAGATTTGCATCCTTTGCGGGGGCGGAAGGGGGTGTGGCGAAATTTTGAAACAAACTCATCTCGGTCCGATATATTAGGAGTGTGGATACCAAATTTGGTTGCACTAGCTTTTATAGTCTCTGAGATCTAGGCGCTAATGTTTTACTCTAAGCAAAGCCGCCTATGCTACGTGTGTGTTAGAGAGAGACAGGGCGAGAAAAAATGAAATTGTTTTCTTGATGCTGGCTATAATAATAATACGATCCAATTCAGATTCCGCAGTCTAAAAGATATGGTCATTCTCTACGATTCTGCGTTTTTGGATTTCTCGTATCTTTAAAATTGTGGATGCCACAGATTTTCGCCCTTTGTGGGGGCGGAAGTGGGCGGGGCAAAGTTTTGAAATATTTTTGTAGCAGTGACATATCACAGAAGTCTGGATCCAAAACATCGTTGCTCTAGCTCTTATAGTCTTTGAGCATTAGGCGCTGAAGGGGACGGACAGACGGACAGACGGACGGACGGACAGACGGACAGACGGACAGACAGACATGGCTCAATCGACTCGGCTATTGATGCTGATCAAGAATATATATACTTTATAGGGTCGGAAACGATTCCTTCTGGACGTTACACACATCCACTTTTACCACAAATCTAATATACCCCAATACTCATTTTGAGTATCGGGTATAATAAAACGGAACGGGGAAAGTCCCACACGGTGGGCGCGCCGCAAAAATCGGGCGACAATTAATAACCGTGCGCCGAGAAAACTGGCAAGAAACTACCCTGGCGAAAAGTGCATATTTGCCTCGCCTCGCCAGCAAGTGTTGTTCTTGGTGCAAACCCGTGCGTCCCACAACTCGGCCAGGAGAACCCAACACTCGTGTCTCCGTGGAAAAGCCCGGAAAAACCGGTATGTAAAAGTGCCCTGTAGGGAAAATTTAGATTTTTTTTCTTAGCCCTCGTGGTTTTGGTTCTGTTTCGCCCATAGGGCCCTGGCCCCGAGCGGTAGCCAACCAGCTCTCCCAAAGTTCTGCCCCCACCCACACCAAACTCCCACTCTTGACGGGAGTACTCTTCGGAGTCGACCTTGGTGTGGGGCCGAGATTTTTTTTCCCCCTTTTGGAGTCGTTGAAGCATCCACCTGCCCGGCGACATAACCTCCACCGGCCCTAACTCTTGCGCCATATCTAACGTACGCGCATAGAGGGCATCGAGGGCATAGAGATTACCCCCCTCTCCCTATGCGCCGCTAACTCGCTGTCTGCGACGGCCTAGAAGACGCCGCCACGGATCCGGACCGAGATTTCGTAGCATAGTGTAGTTTTAATTGTAATTTTTCTTGTTCTTTTAAGCACTTATATTCTTTAACTCTGAGGTACAGTCCTACCTCGCTAGGCGTGAATGTGCCAGTTCCCAAAACGGAATTCATTTTTGCGGGTTGGAGACCGAACGATTTAATCATAAAATAACAGACTACAAAAAAAAACGAGGGGGAACGTTGTGAGTTGCTGCGGACACCGCAACTCTACGGTTATACCCGATACTAAGTCAGTATGGCTCTCCTCCGGCAGACGCCGCTAATATTTAACGACACGACAAAGAGTGCGTGCGAGAGAGACAGAAAATCAGTCTGAGCGTGACGTCGGGCGCTGCGTAGCCACTGCCAATTGATTTGTTCCTTTTGGCTATAAAAATGATCTGATCTGATCCAGATTCAGCAATCTAATAGATATGGTCATTATCTATGATTCTGCGTTTTTAGTTTTCTCAAATCTGCAATATTGTGGATGCAACAGATTTTCGTCCTTTGTGGGGGCGGATGGGGGTGGGGCGAAATTCTGAGATATACGTTTTATAGTGAGATCTAACAGGAGTGCGAATACTAAATTTGGTTACTCTAGCTTTAATAGTCTCTGAGATTTGTGAATATCCCCAGATTTGCATCCCTTGCGGGGGCGGAAGGGGGTGTGGCGAAATTTTGAAACAAACTCGTCTCGGTCCGATATATTAGGAGTGTGGATACCAAATTTGGTTGCACTAGCTTTTATAGTCTCTGAGATCTAGGCGCTAATGTTTTACTCTAAGCAAAGCCGCCTATGCTACGTGTGTGTTAGAGAGAGACAGGGCGAGAAAAAATGAAATTGTTTTCTTGATGCTGGCTATAATAATAATACGATCCAATTCAGATTCTGCAGTCTAAAAGATATGGTCATTCTCTACGATTCAGCGTTTTTGGTTTTCTCGTATCTTTAAAATTGTGGATGCCACAGATTTTCGCCCTTTGTGGGGGCGGAAGTGGGCGGGGCAAAGTTTTGAAATATTTTTGGAGCAGTGACATATCACAGAAGTCTGGATCCAAAACATCGTTGCTCTAGCTCTTATAGTCTTTGAGCATTAGGCGCTGAAGGGGACGGACAGACGGACAGACGGACGGACGGACAGACAGACATGGCTCAATCGACTCGGCTATTGATGCTGATCAAGAATATATATACTTTATGGGGTCGGAAACGATTCCTTCTGGACGTTACACACATCCACTTTCACCACAAATCTAATATACCCCAATACTCATTTTGAGTATCGGGTATAAAAAACCTTTTTCATACCCCCCCTATTTATCAATCCCCCTCCGATCTGGGCACACACTAACAGGGTCTCCACAGCTCCACAACGAAAGGCGTCTTTCAGCGAGGGACCACTGTATGCAAGCCGTAAGTGACCCAATTTCCATTTTTTCCTTTGCGCCTGTCTTCGTTCAAATCTAAAACGCATGCGCAGCGGCCAGCCGCTGCTGATAAGAGAGCGCAACGCTTGCGTTCCACACGCTCGAAGCTTTTCGGTCTCTTCGGTGCCAATGCTGCTAAGCTTGCATTGCTCGCATTCCCTGCATTCTTTTAATGCATGGAAACGTAGCCAAGCAATGCACTAACCAACATAGAAAAAAAATCTTATGTTAAGAAGTGAAACTTGGTTTGTTAGTTTTGATTGAAGCAAAATGTCTTTGATGAAGTACAAAGAAATATATTGAAGTTTACTAGCAATGAACATGGAGTAGACTTATAATTTCCTAGGGACAGGGTGACCTAATGGGGTAGGGTAAGAATATTAGGGATTTCCAGAACCTTCGCACCCCTGGAAATCATGGAAGTTACCCAAGTTACCGAATGAGCACGGAACCAAAGAATCCCCACCGGCCGTGACCTCGACATCCCCTCCAAACCATCCCCTACTCACGTATAGAAATATATCGTGGAAATGTTACATAAATTTTTGGCGCCCAACGTGGGGCCCTAGCAAAAGTTATAGTGACAGTAGAAAGTATTGGTCACTGTAGCAACAAAATCAGCTATTGGCTCGTCCCACCTATTGCTCGTTTGTATTCATATGCTTAATGCTGACTTTAGTTTTCTCTAAACGATCTGGTCATTGCTCCGATACAATTTCAGAATATTGCGGATTCTGCTTGGATCCTAATACTGGTTGATCCTCTGAGTTTTATTGGGAAGTCGTCGAGTCTACGACGAAGGGAAGCTTAAGTGATAATCCGGAATTAAGAAAGTAGTTCCCATGCTGACGCATCCTGTCGGGCTAGTCAAACTTGTTGTCTGGAATGTGTATATATGCTGCTTGCGTATTCATACCGAACAAGCGAGATTGGTTTAGGTCGCGTTCTTCAAGCTACAGTTAATTCAGCGGATATTAGTTTCAATAGTTTGAATTGTGAGGTTGATTCGGATTTGGTATTGTTACTCTTTGCGCATAGCATACGGTTGCATACAATTGCAGAATATTGCATATTTGGTTTAGGCCGGATATCAGTACTGAGCCCAAACAAAATCCATTCTTTTGTCGCTGTTCCAAAGATTCGCAACTCCTATCCCTATCTTATTATGTCACCCATTAAATGTCACCCTAGGAAAAATTTGGTAGAATATAGAAAACAAATAATAATAAAAAAATCTTATAAAAAATGCCGCTGCGACATAGTCCTCAGCACAACAATCCGCTGAGTTCGGAAAACTTTTGCGGCATTTGTTGCTCCGAAATGTCCAATACTCAGCCGTGTTTTTGTACTCCGTGCAATCACGTTTTCCATAAAGCATGTCTGGAAGAATGGTTCCCTCATCACGATGAGTGTCCGAACTGTAGCCGAGTATGTACGTTATCTCAAGCAAAACTCGTTGTTGGCAATTGTTCTCCAAACAAGCCGCAGCCGGAACCAACAGAATTACCCGGTCCCTCGGGAATTACTACTCGAAGTCTTGCCAAAGCTTTGGAGGTCGCACAGACCCCGGAAAATGGACATTTTCAGCCAGAGACGGGAAAGATATCCGAGGGAAATGGCAAGAATACCCAATTGAGCCAAATTCCAACTGTAGGTTCAGTCCCGGTAGAACGAACCACTAGGCCCACTCGGTCCAAAAGAATTCGAGCACCAGCCAAAAAGCAGGTCCCGAAGATCCCGCCAGGTCGATCTTCCGGTCCGGAAGTAGTGTGTTTGTCGGGATTGGATGCTAGCCATAGCTCCAACCAGACTGAAGCTCCGTCAGCTAATGTCGCCACTCACTCTAGCCCTTGGGAAGCACCCAATGCACGGACAGCCCCTCCAAGCCAGGGGTTGGACTTGGATGTCCTCCAACAGATAATTGAGCGCACTGTGGCCAGAGCCATATCCACTTTGCAGATTCAGCCGCCAGCGAGTCCGCAGGAAGGGTATGCGAGGCCAAATATCCCAACACCAGTTTCATGTATAAACAGCATGACTAGCCTGCGAACGGCCAAGACGGCCAACATTATGCAAAAGTGGAATGTTCCTTTTGATGGTTCTACCGAAGGTTTAGGGGTAGAAGAATTCATTTACCGAGTCAAAACATTAACCGATGAAACCTTGGATAGCGATTTTCTCGGCCTTTGCAAACATTTGCACATCTTGCTGGTTGGCAAAGCGCGCGATTGGTATTGGAGATACCACAAGCAGGTAGATCGCATCGTTTGGACAGAATTTTGTGCAGCTCTTAGACAAAAATATAAAGACTATCGTTCTGAGTTTATGAGCAAGGAATTGATTCGTGCTCGAAAGCAACACGTCGGAGAACCCTTCGTCGCTTTTCACGACGCCGTGGCTGGTCTTATAGATAAATTTGGCATTAAAATGGCGGAAGAGGAATTAATAGAAATATTAAAAGCAAATTTGCTTCCCGAAACCCGTCACAAAATCTTATATCAGTCCATTAGCTCAGTTGGTCAATTGAGAAGATTAGTACAGATGCATGAAAATCTAGTGCAGGAGTTACAGAAATCTGACAAGTCTCGGCCACCGGTCGGCCGCCGTTCGATACATAGTCTGGAGGAATCGCGCCCTGAAAGCGATCAAGAAGAGTATGAGGATATCAGCGTAGAGGCCATTCAAAGTTCGACGGCTAAGCGTTCTTGTTGGAATTGTGAGGAGCTTGGACATGTGTGGGAAAATTGTATGGCAGATAGGCGGATATTTTGTTACGGCTGTGGAGCTCCGAATGTTTATAAGCCGCAGTGCCAAACATGCATTCGTAGAGCTTCGGAAAACCGTCAGAAGGGTGCATCCAACAACAGCAGGATGCCCCCAAAAAACCACCATTAATCTTGCCCGTTGACTTAGAGGGAGACAAGAAGAGTTTGGCTTCTTGTTGTGAGAAAAGAAAGGAAACGAATACGATCGTAAAGAGAAGTTGTCGGTTTTTACCCTATCCCGAACGGATTCATAAATATTTAGAGGTTCGAAACAGAATTTTTAATGAAAAACCACATGAAGCCCCAAAACGAATCCAGCGTTTAAGAAAATATTATGATAATGTCAAAAATAACCGTAGACTGTTAGTTTCCGCTATTATTAATAGTCCCAAGTATATGCGCAGTTATGCCGAAGTATCCTTTCTGGGTCGAACAGAACAGGGGCTGTTAGACACCGGCGCAAGTATCAGCTGTATAGGTGCTGAAGTAGCTCAGACTGATTTTTCATCCTTTTCTGAATATAAACTAATAAAAGCCACTGCAAAAACTGCAGATGGCCAAAGTCAACAGATAATGGGGGTATTATCGATGGTATTTTTGCCCGGTTGCCCAAGGCAAATATCATAACCAAGCTGGACCTAAAAGATGCATATTGGCAGATCGAACTCTCTGAGGATTCCAAGGCACTAACGGCTTTTACGGTCCCGGGAAGGCCTTTATATCAGTTTAAGGTTATGCCTTTTGGCCTGTGTAACGCTCCATCCCCTATGTGTCGGTTGATGGATGAGATCATTCCCCCGGATTTGCGTTACTGCGTCTTTGGATATTTGGACGATCTCTGCATCGTATCAGCAGATTTCTCTTCCCATCTAGCCGTGCTGGTACGACTCGCTGAACAGTTCAGAAAAGCCAACCTGACTCTGAATATTAAGAAGAGTCAGTTCTGTGTCACCAGCGTAAATTATCTTGGATACGTCATCAGTAATGGAGGTATTTGCACTGATCCCTCCAAAGTAGCTTGCATAGTGAACTGGCCACCGCCAAGGAATCTAAAACAGGTTCGCGGCTTTCTTGGGGTCTGCGGCTGGTACCGTAGATTCATCCAGAATTTCTCTGAGCTATCCTGTCCTATCACCGAGCTTCTTTCTAACAAAAAGAAATTTATTTCGACCCCGGAAGCACAAGTCGCAATGGACTCTTTAAAAACCGTGTTGACTTCTGCTCCAGTGCTCGAAAACCCAGACTTCGAACAGAAATTTTTCCTCCACTGTGATGCTAGTGATTTTGGTATAGGAGCCGTGCTCGTGCAATTGGTGGATCTGCAGGAAAAGCCCATAGCGTTTATGTCGAAAAAACTAAGTCGTGCGCAACGTAACTATAGCGTTACGGAGCGCGAGTGCTTGGCCGTAATTCTGGCCATCGAAAAGTTCCGTTGCTATCTGGAACTGCAGGAATTCGAAGTGGTTACTGATCATTCCAGTTTGTTGTGGCTAATGCGCCAGCAAAACGTGTCGGGGAGGTTAGCTCGATGGATTTTTAGATTGCAGCAATTTAAATTCTCGATATCGCACCGAAAAGGAAAAGATCACATTGTCCCCGATGCTCTTTCCCGATTACATGAACCTGAAGTATCCGCAGTAGTGATGAGTCCTGTGATAGATCTCGAATCCGATGCCTTTCAGGATGAGAGCTACCAACAGTTAAAAGAACAGTATCAGAAAAATTCCTCTCAACTGCCCGATCTGAAGATTAACGACCAATTTCTGTACATTCGAACCGAACACGCAGATGGAAAGGCAGGGCAAGACAGTCGAACTTGGAAGTTATGGGTTCTCGAGCGATTGAAGACCGACGTTCTTAAACAAGCTCATGACAATCCTACTTCCGCGCACGCCGGCATGCAAAAGACCATAGAAAAAGTTCGAAGAAGTCTGTTTTGGCCCGGCTTAGCTAAAGATGTTCGAGAGTATATTCGTAGTTGTGAGGTGTGCAAAGCATGCAAAGCTCCTAATTATACTCTGCGGCCACCCATGGGAAACCACATACCAACTTGTCGACCCTTTCAACGATTATACATAGATCTGCTTGGACCTTATCCACGCAGCAAAAATGGACATGTTGGGTTGCTAATTGTTCTAGATCACTTCAGTAAATACCATTGGCTACACCCCCTGAAGAAATTTACTTCCGTAGTAATCCAAGAATTTCTGCTAAAGCATATCTTTCATGCATATGGGGTGCCTGAAACTATTGTTAGCGACAATGGAAAACAATTCAAAGCTACAGAATTCAACGCATTCTTGACACAGCTGGGAATTAAACATATGTACACGGCACTATACTCTCCCCAAAGTAATGCGGCGGAACGAGTAAATCGTTCATTGTTAGCTGCCGTGCGAGCATATCTTCAGCAGGATCAGACATACTGGGATCAGCATCTCTCAAGTATATCTTGTTCGCTGCGATCGTCACTACATCAGTCCTTGGGTTGTTCACCATATCGAGCCCTGTTTGGCTTAGATATGCTCACTCATGGGACGGATTATAAGCTTCTGAAGGATTTAGACTTGCTGGAAGAACCCATTGTCCCGGTAGCTAGGTCAGAAAATTTAGCTCTAATTCGAAAAGATATACAGGGCAATATTAAGAAAGCGTATGAGCGCAACGTTGCTCAATACAATTTACGAGCCAAGCCTGTGTCGTTCCGAGAAGGTCAGGAAGTATTTCACCGAAATTTTTCCTTGAGCAAATTCACGCAAAATTTTAATGCCAAATTGGCTCCTAAATTTCTGAAATGTCGCGTGCGGAAAAAACTGGGTAATTGTTTCTACCTCCTGGAAAATCTGCAGGGCCGAGAAATAGGAACCTTTCATGCGAAAGACATTCGATCCTGATTCCCGCTAATATTCCGTCTAACGGTGGCATATTATCGGGTGGTGTAACGGTTGCGGTTGGACAATACCGATTCAAAATAGGTTATCGCTATGGTGCTCGGATATCGCATGCAATAACCTTGGGCCAATTGGCGCAGCAGGGCATAGTATAGTTGGGGTGGGTGCAAGCAAGCTCGAGGTAGGGAACAGCTGAGCTGAGCTGCCGTAAGTGCTGTGCAGCGCATCGCAACAGAGCTTTCGAAGCCGAGCTTTAAGATCGGTAAGCTCGTATTTAAGCAGTGCAAAAGCCCCAGAACGTTCTCTTTTGAAAATTTGAATCTGTGCAGCCGGTGGCTATCGCCGCTTCGGTAAAAAAATATATAACTAAATCGACCACGTGTAATCCCAAAAGAAAAGAAAAGTAAGAAAATAAAACCCAAATAAGTGCCACAAAGACAAACCGAAAATAAATAAAACGGAACGGGGAAAGTCCCACACGGTGGGCGCGACGCAAAAATCGGGCGACAATTAATAACCGTGCGCCGAGAAAACTGGCAAGAAACTACCCTGGCGAAAAGTGCATATTTGCCTCGCCTCGCCAGCAAGTGTTGTTCTTGGTGCAAACCCGTGCGTCCCACAACTCGGCCAGGAGAACCCAACACTCGTGTCTCCGTGGAAAAGCCCGGAAAAACCGGTATGTAAAAGTGCCCTGTAGGGAAAATTTAGATTTTTTTTCTTAGCCCTCGTGGTTTTGGTTCTGTTTCGCCCATAGGGCCCTGGCCCCGAGCGGTAGCCAACCAGCTCTCCCAAAGTTCTGCCCCCACCCACACCAAACTCCCACTCTTGACGGGAGTACTCTTCGGAGTCGACCTTGGTGTGGGGCCGAGATTTTTTTTCCCCCTTTTGGAGTCGTTGAAGCATCCACCTGCCCGGCGACATAACCTCCACCGGCCCTAACTCTTGCGCCATATCTAACGTACGCGCATAGAGGGCATCGAGGGCATAGAGATTACCCCCCTCTCCCTATGCGCCGCTAACTCGCTGTCTGCGACGGCCTAGAAGACGCCGCCACGGATCCGGACCGAGATTTCGTAGCATAGTGTAGTTTTAATTGTAATTTTTCTTGTTCTTTTAAGCACTTATATTCTTTAACTCTGAGGTACAGTCCTACCTCGCTAGGCGTGAATGTGCCAGTTCCCAAAACGGAATTTATTTTTGCGGGTTGGAGACCGAACGATTTAATCATAAAATAACAGACTACAAAAAAAAAAAACCCTTTTTCATACCCCCCCTATTTACCAATCCCCCTCCGATCTGGGCACACACTAACAGGGTCTCCACAGCTCCACAACGAAAGGCGTCTTTCAGCGAGGGACCACTGTATGCAAGCCGTAAGTGACCCAATTTCCATTTTTTCCTTTGCGCCTGTCTTCGTTCAAATCTAAAACGCATGCGCAGCGGCCAGCCGCTGCTGATAAGAGAGCGCAACGCTTGCGTTCCACACGCTCGAAGCTTTTCGGTCTCTTCGGTGCCAATGCTGCTAAGCTTGCATTGCTCGCATTCCCTGCATTCTTTTAATGCATGGAAACGTAGCCAAGCAATGCACTAACCAACATAGAAAAAAAATCTCCTCAACCCAGAAAAAAAAATTAAATAAATTTATAATGTTAAATTAAATTTCGTTTTGGCTCACCATTGCTGATCGCTGTTATGACCCCTGCTGCTTTTGAATAATTTTTTTTATTTTTATTTTTTGCCTTTATACATACCTAATTTACTTATTTCTAATATCTTATATTATATTCCTATCTTATCTAATTATACTCCACCATTTATATATACCTATATCTATAAAATTTTTTTTGTGATTAAGCCTCCTATTTTTTTCATTCCATTCATTTTTTTTTTTGAGTTGCCTGCTGATTGTAGTGCAAGACTAGTGTTATGTTAAGAAGTGAAACTTGGTTTGTTAGTTTTGATTGAAGCAAAATGTCTATGATGAAGTACAAAGAAATATATTGAAGTTTACTAGCAATGAACATGGAGTAGACTTATAATTTCCTAGGGACAGGGTGACCTAATGGGGTAGGGTAAGAATATTAGGGATTTCCAGAACCTTCGCACCCCTGGAAATCATGGAAGGGTGGGTATAGAATCGTGTGGGTCGACTTCCATCGCAAGACCTCACGCCCGCGAGAGTTTGGAACACGCCGACGAAAGCCCCTGGTACTTTCGGGTACGCCCTATGATTGTGCCATGTAATGTCCGTTATGCTCGGAAGAGGCATCGTGTTGTTTTCGGAGTTCGCTCCCTGTAGAGTCACGGGATTCTAACATTTTAAAGTTTATGTAGTAGGAGTCGAGACGCGGTCAAACGAACCCCCCCCAAGTTACCGAATGAGCACGGAACCAAAGAATCCCCACCGGCCGTGACCTCGACATCCCCTCCAATCCATCCCCTACTCACGTATAGAAATATATCGTGGAAATGTTACACATATTGAGTTGGGCCATCTCCCTCTAAAACTTCAAGCGTATTTTATGAGGTCCAAAATGAGCCGACGGTCTACTTACGGTATACCGGTATATTACGGTATATTTAAGATGGTAACACTTCCCACACATTTTCGAGAGGCCATTATGTTAGGGAACTCCCGCCATTAACAAAAGCTATACAAAATAATGAGCAAATTTTAAACAAAAGTACAGACAGTATTGGGAGTCTCAACCCGATACAAAAACATAGCTCTGCAGAAGTAAAAATCACTTAGATAGCACGCTGCCACACACAAATATAAGGAGAAAATTAAATTCTTTTGCGGCCAATTTAAGGTATATTAAAACATATTTTTATACCCGATACTAGTGTTGGGTAAACATTGCTCATTTTGGTGAACATGTTCACTTGTTCTTTTTTAGTAAGTGAGTCAACTCACTCATATTGCTCACGTGCTCACTTGCTCTCTTAGATTCCTCAGTTACTCACTTGTTCACTTGCTCAGTTGTTCACTTGCTCAGTTGTTCACTTGCTCAGTTACTCACTTGTTCACTTGCTCAGTTGTTCACTTGCTCAGTTGTTCACTATTCATGCACAGAACCCTAAGCACCACAGACTTTTACACAAATAAAATACGTTACATTTCAATATTAATCAAAGATTTATAACTAAAAACAAACAAAAAATGTATATAACAAAAAAACAAACTTTTTAATTCCTTTCATAGGAATTCTTATACTAACATAAAAATAAGGAGATCCTTTCATAGGAATTCTTATACTAACTTAAAAATAAGGAGATCCTTTCATAGGAATTCTTATACTAACTTAAAAAAAAGGAGATCCTTTCATAGGAATTCTTATACTTTTCGTTTTCTTAATTTTAGCGCTATAAGAGAAAAAAATGTTAATCAAGCAAACAAGCAATCAAGTACAAATTAGGTTGTACTCACTTCCGATTTACATGTTGTTATGCAAAAAAATTAAATTTTCAACGGTTGTTGACTTTAAAAGGGAGCGCCTTTTACGTATGGTTTCGCCTGCACTTGAAAATATGCGCTCGCATGGCACTGAGGTGGCGACTAAGCTGAGGCGCTTCAGCATATAGTTATAAAGTAGCGGGTATTGCGCTTTCCGCTGATTCCACCATACCAATGGATCATCTTTTCGGCTGATGTACTCCTCAGCCAGGTACTTATCCATTTCTCTTATGGATGCTGCCGTATTGTTGGTGGGTTGGCTTACTTGCTGAAAAGCGGTGTCAAATTCAGCCCATATTGTGTCCTCTTCTTGTTTTTTGTTGCTTATAGCTTCTTGTGGATGTTCAGGGAGTGACCGTATCGTTTGAGCCAATTTTTTGTTGATATCCGCTACTGACTTTTTAAAGGCCTCCGCAGATTTAAATGCGCGTCCTTTGAACCTGGGATCCAGAACAGTGCTCTCCGCATACAAAATATTTTCCTCGATATCGTTAAGCCTGCCGTCCATCTCGTTTATGATTTCATTGATTACTTCGGCAACTAGGTTATTTTTAACTGTTGGATATATTTGAGCCATTTTTCTTTGAAGTAATCCAGTCAAAGTAATTATTTTTGACAATGTTACGTTTTTTTCAGCTGAAGAGATCTCTCTGTAACTTCATAAAATGGCTTTAATACGGGAAGCACTCCATCAATGACATCCCAGTCTTCTGGTGACAAAATTAAATCTATCCTTGTTGACAGAGCTGCCACGACTGCCTCCTTCAGGATAGACCGCCGTTCAAACATTTTGTACGTTGAGTTCCAACGTGTTGGCACATCCTGTGTTAGTTTGAGGTCAGCCAACTTAAGCAGCGCTTGCATATCTTTAAGCTTTTTTAAGCCTGATGAGCTGCGATGAAAATATTCGCTTATAGCTTTAGCTTTTCTGCGCACACTGCTCATTTTATCTAGAGCTTTTTGGACAATTAGATTTAGGGTATGAGCAAAACACCGTATATGACTCCAATTGCCGGTTCTAATAGCAAGAGCAATGTTGTGTGCATTATCGGATGCTATTGCTGCGACTTTGTTTTTGAGATCCCATTCATTCACAATTTTTTCCAAAAAGCTGCACAGATTCGCAGCAGTGTGCGACGCTTCAAAGGCCTGACAAGCAATTGTATAGGAGGTCAGCATCGTTGATTCCTCATCGATAAAATGTACTGTGACAGCCAGATAACTTTCGTTGGTTATAGATGTCCAACCGTCTGTAGTTAAGCACACCGCTGTGGCCGCACGTAGTTCTTCTATTATCGTCCCAGTGTACTCGTCACGAATTTTGGGAATCAAGGAGCTGGTTAATGTTTTCCTCGTCGGAAGCTTAAAGGTTGGGGGCGTGTGACACATCGTGAATAAATTTTTTAAATTCTGGTTCTTCGACCAAGCGCAAGGCGTGATGACCCTTGGCGATCATCCGTACAAGTTGCAGATCAATCTGCTGTGCTTTGCTCGCTGGTACAGGCCTTTCAGCAAAGCTTGTTATTTTTGGTTGCGCACTTTGCTCCATGGGCTCCATAGACGCCGGGTGCTTGCTCTTTAAATGGCGGCTTAAGTTGCTTTGAGATTTGCAACTCAAAATAGATTTGCAATACTTGCACTTGGCTTCCAGGCGTCCAACTTCCTCGAAATGGTTCCAAATCTCACTATACTTCCGAATAAGCGACAGTGAATTTTTCAAAAGTGTAAACAGCTTTGCCCGTAATATAAAAAGTGTGAAGTAAACGCAAATATGAGCAAAGCTGCCAGATCGCAAAATGCCCTTTGAGGAGCAAAATTGCGCAAAAAGTGAGTAGAGAACAAGTGAGTAAAATTGAACAAGTGAACAACAAAGAACAAGTGAGCAAAAAAGAACAAATGAACAACAAAGAACAAGTGAACAACAAAGAACAAGTGAACAAAAAAGAACTACTTGGAAGGAACATGTTCAGTTGCTCACTCAAGTGAACAACTCTTTTTTGTTCACTCATTCATGAGCAACACAACACTACCCGATACTCAAAATGAGTATTGGGCTATATTTGATTTGTGGTGAAAATGGATGTGTGTAACGTCAAGAAGGAATCGTTTCCGACCCCATAAAGTGTATATATTCTTGATCAGCATCAATAGCCGAGTCGATTGAGCCCTGTCTGTCTGTCCGTCCCTATCAGCGCCTAGTGCTCAAAGACTATAAGAGCTAGAGCAACGATGTTTTATATCCGGACTTCTGTGATATGTCACTGCTACAAGTATAATCGTATAATTTTTATAGCCAGAATCAAGAAAACAATTTTATTCTTTCTCGCTCTGTCTCTCTCTAACACACAGGTTGCATGGTCGGTTTTGACAATTGCAAAATATGAGTTCAAGGATCTCAGAACCTATAAGAGCCAGAGCAACCAAATTTGGTATCCACACTCCTGTGATATCGGACCTTGACTGTTTCGTGTCCAAATTTCACCACACCCCCTTCCGCCCCCGCAAACGACGAAATCTGGGGCATCCACAAATCTCAGAGACTATTAACGCTAGAGTAACCAAATTTGGTATCCGCACTTCTGTTAGATCTCAATAAAAACCGTATATCTCAGAATTTCGCCCCACCCCCTTCCGCCCCCACAAAGGTCGAAAATCTGTTGCATCCACAATATTCGAGAAAACTAAAAACGCAGAATCATAGATAATGACCATATCTATCAGATTGCTGAATCTGGATCAGTTCGGATCATTTTTGTAGCCAAAAGCAACAAATCAATTTGCAGTGGCTACGCAGCGCCCGACGTCACGCTCAGACTGACTTTCTGTCTCTCTCGCATGCACCCTTTGTCATGTCGTTCAATATTGTGCAGTGTCTGCCGGAGGAGAGTCATACTGACTTAGTATCGGGTATAACTGTAGAGTTGCGGTGTACGCAGCAACTCACAACGTTCCCCCTCGTTCTTTTGCTACATTTGTCCAGCATTAGAAACAAGTGCATTTAAAGTGTGCGTTCCTTGCGGCGGCATTTCAATTATTTTCGTCTAAAAATGCACAATCGCTTTCGCATTTATTAGAAATTTCTACCAATAGGTAAGTACATTATTAATAAAGAAAATGTCATCCAAAAGGAAAAGCCGAACATATATCGGAAAGGCTAGACATGTGCAAAGAGCTACTGGAGATTTTGAGGTTAAATTGAATTATAGGCAAAATATTTCGGAACCCGAACACCAACAAAACGCATTAATTTGCGAAAGTAATGCATTTCAGTTTACTGAAAATGCGGAAAATAATAAATTTCCATTTACTGAACATTCCAGTTCAACTGACTTTAATAATCGGTTAGCTAAGTGGCTGTCTGCTCATAATGTCAGCAATATGGCAGGCAATGCCTTGCTTTGTCTTTTAAGAGACAAAATTCCGGGCCTACCTTGAGATGTACATACGTACTTTAAAGTGTACTCCCCGTCATATAATGTAACGAATTGTAGAGCCAGGCGAGTATGTTCATTACGGTATTAAAGACTCTTTAACAGATTTCCTTACGAATTTTAGTTATTTACCTTCGAATATAAGTTTAAATATTAATGTAGACGGTCTTCTGCTATGTAAAAGTTCTTGAATGCAAACATGGCCCATTTTGATCAACGTCAATGGCATAAAGCCAGTTTTAGTAGCTGGAATATTTGCAGATAATTCGAAGCCATGTGATCCCAATGTTTATATGCAAGAATTTGTCTACGAGTTAGGAGAAGTAATAAAGGAAGGAATGATATTTCAAGATGGGTGTTTCCGAATATCTGTGAGAGCAAAATATGTGTGAAATATTATTCGGTTTTTTATTCTTGCAACTATTGCATTCAGAAAGGGGAAACTTTCTGTAACCGTCTAATTTTCAAGAAGTCATTTAACCCACCACGAACCAATGATAGTTTCCGAAATCGTGTTCAACCTGAACACCACAGCATACAAGCCAAACTTGTTCTTGAAGATTTGCCAATAGATAAATCAGTTTCCCTTAGACTACATGCACGTAGTTTGTCTTGGCGTCATGAAATCGGTCCTAGTGGCTTTAGTAAGAGCAAAAGGTCATACATTTTCTTTGAAACAAGACCCCATAGCTTCCCTTAATAATAAACATAAACTCTTAAAAAGTTTTTTCCTAGGGAATTCAATAGAGAAGTTAGATCTCTAGATAATCTCGACCGATTTAAAGCCACTGAGCTTCGAAACTTTTTATTATATACTGTGCCAATAGCATTGAAAGGCATTTTAGATACCGGCTTGTATAATCATTTTTTTTACTACTAAGCTTAGCGATAAGACTTCTCCTACACAAATAGTATCGTGTCACGCAAAATTTTCTTGTATCCAGCTTGCTGGATGACTTTGTAAGTCAAGTGCCGTCTTTCTATATGAATGCAATGCTCACTTTTAATTTTTATTGTTTAACACAAACTATTCAAAATGGTTCCCTACAGACCATAAGCTCCTTTCCGTTCGAAAACTTTCTGGGCCATCTTAAAAAAATGGTGAAAAGTTCGAATTACCCATTGGAGCAATTATACAACCGAATTGTAGAGCGCAGTGTTTCAAAAGATGTACTCAAAGAAAAAACTTTAAATTTCAACGGATCCAATGGTAAAATTTCATATAACCATTGGTATTTTGATGAAACAAATCGCAACTCTTTTTATTTCGTAAAGGATGGACATAAATATTCAATATATAAAATAATTGAAATAAAAAATAAAATTTTACATAGCCAACTAGTAGTTGGTCTAGAAGCATACTTTACTTCTCCCATAAACTCTACCTTTGTGAGCATTTTCTTTTCAAAAGGACTAAATTTCGACTCGAACGTATCGCAACATGATATAGAAAAACATTTTAAACATTTTATTTTGAAGATAGTGCAAATCATATGTACTTTAATGTAATAGATCAATTTTAGATTTTCAAAAATATGGCTTACCAATACAATTTTAATTTTGAGGAAATGGAAGCGGAAAATACTCAAATAACAGGTAACATTTTGAGTGACTTTCCTTCGGCTTTACCTTTTGCTTTCACTTATATATATTTTCAGACATATCTAATACGGCTCCAAATAATCGGACCAAATAATTCTGGTAATGCAATGAAACATTTTCAGGTTCAATAGACTTACATATATACATGTAGGAAACAAAGGAAAGATAGAGACACGAAGCGGTCGTGTTTTCGTCGTGTCGTCGGGATAGAGCAGTAATCGGCTCTGAGAGAGCCGATAGCGAGAGAGAGAGATCACTCAGTTGTCAGTTCATCCACGCATCAGGCGTACACGCATATAATTACTCACAAACATACTTAATGTAAAACTTGGAGCTGTTATAATTTTAAGTCCAACATACTTATCAAATAAATGTTACTAGTTGCCATCAAGCAACTTAAACTACTACATACATATATACTTAAATAAGGATTCAAACTTTTGGAAAAGCGTTTTATTTACAGTTGAAAGTAAATACAACATTTTCGGAAGTGATGGCCGTTCCAGAGTTTGGAGAAAGGCAAACACCGCTCTTGACCCTATAAACATGATACCCACCGTCAAGCATGGAGGTGGTAGTGTAATGGTTTGGGGCGCTATGGCGTCGCCTGGAGTAGGTCATTTGGTGTTTGTGGAAGGGAATATGGATCGCTTCCAGTATAAGAAGATATTGGAAGAAAATTTGGAAACATCGGTGGATACATTGAGCCTGGGAAGCAGTTGGATCTTCCAACAGGACAACGATCCAAAGCACACCGCACATGTTGTGCGTGATTGGTTGCTGTATTATGCCCCAAGACAGCTTCATTCACCACCCCAATCGCCAGACCTTAACCCAATCGAACATCTTTGGGACATTTTAGAAAGATTGGTACGGAAGTATAACATCAGCAGTCGGGAAAGCCTCAAAACCGCCCTCATTCGAGCTTGGGCCGAAGTTCCGCCCACAACAACCGAAAATTTGCTGGCATCGATGCCCCGACGACTACAGGCTGTAATAGATGCCAATGGTGGACCAACCAAATATTAAAAGCATAAAAAGTATTAATATTAAGATGACTTTGAGACTATAATACAAAAGCATAGAGGTACACTTTTTTCCGTGAACATTTTATGTTTTTTCGTTGTAACTTTAGTATACATAATTTTTGTTTAAGTTTTTTTTTCTGAAATAATAATAAATTTAAGTGTCCTAAATAATGGCTTTTTTTTATAATATAATAATTTACTTTTTTTATTTTTCATTGCGAAAACCCGAAATATTGAAAAATCGGTGCTGTTGTGTATGTTGTATGTTGACTTTTTTCCTTGACTGTAGATACATCCATATCCATGTCTCTTACAATAACATATCCCAAAAGATGCGAAAAACATGAATAAATAAACATAAACACGAAAAAAAAACTAACGAGGGGAAACGTTGTGAGTTGCTGCGGAGACCGCAACTCTACAGTTATACCCGATACTAAGTCATTATGGCTCTCCTCCGGCAGACGCCGCTAATATTAAACGACACGACAAAGAGTGCGTGCGAGAGAGACAGAAAATCAGTCTGAGCGTGACGTCGGGCGCTGCGTAGCCACTGCAAATTGATTTGTTCCTTTTGGCTATAAAAATTATCTGATCTGATCCAGATTCAGCAATTTGATAGATATGGTCATTATCAATGATAATGATAATGATCTGGATGCAACAGATTTTCGTCGTATGTGGGAGCGTTTGCTTTCATCCTCGAGGAGGAAATCGTTTTATTGCGTGAGGGCATCGCACAGATTCCCGACATTCCCCGTGTCTTGCCTTTGGAGCCTTTTGGCTTTGCTGAGCCTGGGCGTCTCCGAATTTGGCATAGACTTTGCGTCCAAGACGAATCCTCACCAGGGACACCGTCAGCACAAGCTGACGAGAATAAAAAGGAAGGTTCAACGGTTAACAAGGACATGGCAAATCTCCTGATTAGTGAATTGATTGTGATGCGGGACCGCAGCCGCAAGCCGTAGGAGGCATTCCACCGCAACTCGCATGAGTACCAATACGCGAGGGAGCGGCTTAATAAACTGACAAATATGAAGTGCAACACGGTGTCCAAGGCGCGCATGCCGGACCCCACAAATCATGCGTCGAGGCTATAGTTTGGCCTCGAGGCCATGAGACTGAAGACTGGTGTTCCGAGTGTGGCACAGAAAGTGTGCCGATGATGCTGGCAGACCCGAAGGTTGGAAAAATTTGAGAAAAAAGTCGCCAAATGAACTAAACGCACGTCTTTTATAGGCTGCAGAGTCGCAGTAGCCATTCTGCTGCGTCGCTGCGACTGCGCATTCGTCTTATTTACCGGCGTCAATGAAGACTTCGGCTCTGGCGTTCGGGTACTGACGCGACATCATGAGCCAAACGCAGAGAAAACATCTTTGCATGTGTTAGTACACACACAATACCCTGTAGAACCAAAGGGGTCAATTGACCCCTCTCAAACTAGTTCTGCGCTGTTTACCGCGCAACTAACTACGCAACTAGTTACGCGGGAAGCGAACGCGGACCAGGTCTTCGTCGACTACAATGTACTAGTTCTTCAACTAGTTACGCGGGAAGCGAACGCGGACCAGGTCTTCGTCGACTACAATGTACTAGTTCTTCAACTAGTTACGCGGGAAGCGAACGCGGACCAGGTCTTCGTCGACTACAATGTACTAGTTCTTCAACTAGTTACGCGGGAAGCGAACGCGGACCAGGTCTTCGTCGACTACAATGTACTAGTTCTTCAACTAGTTACGCGGGAAGCGAACGCGGACCAGTCGAAAAAGAACCGAAAAACGAAGCCGCCTTCCGTGGAGTTACAGTGCCCACTCAGCTAGTTTTTACCGAGCCACGACATGCAATAAACACCGAAATGGTAAGTTAATCGTAATATTTTACTGTAGTTGCGCTCGTGGAATGAAAGAGACAAGAATTTACACAAACAAAATGCATTTGTTTTCCTCGTTTGCTTTATGCGTTGATTTTGTTCACTTCTGTACAAGATCTAATCGCTAGAAGAGCCTTTTGTGTGAAGATTTGTTAAAAAAGTGAGAAAAGTAATTAATAAATAAACAAAATAAATAAAATTAATATAAACAGGTACGTGCAAATATTATTATATATTTCAAATAAAATGATAAGCAAAAGACATTTGCGTAGACTCCGTAAGAGTGAAAGGGAAGCTAACATTGCAAAGTTAGCGTTGTGCAGGGAGGAAAGAGAGGCAGAAAAAGTGGCAGAAAAAGTGGCAGAAAACGTGACAGGAAAAGTGGTAGGAAAAGTGGCAGAAAACGTGGAAGAAAAAGAAATTCTGATAGAAGAGGATGAATTCATCTATGAGAATCCCAAAACTCAGCCAAATGAATCGTCATTAAATGACAAACTTAGGCAGTGGTTTATGAAGCATAGGCCAACGCGTGAATGTGCACTTGATTTAGTAAAAATTTTGAAAGCGGAAAATATAGATGTTTGTCCGTTTTATAAATCTAAACGCCAGTACACAGGTGATATTCAGTTAGTTGGTGGCGGATCTTATCTTCACATAGGCGTAGCCTGGCAGCTGGAACGACATTTTCAGAATACAGATATAATGGAAGAACTCAATATTGATATAAATGTTGACGGACTTCCATTATTTAGAAGTTCAAGGGCACAGCTATGGCCGATATTAGTTAGAGTTAACAATTATCCAAATGTTCCAGTATTTCCAGTCGGTATATTTTTAGGGAAAAGTAAGCCCCATAGCTGTGAAGAGTTATTAGCAAAATTTTGTCTAGAATTTAAAGCGTTAAGGAATGGCAGGCTCACCATTTGTGGCAGAGATATAAATATAGTTATTAGGGCAGTAGTTTGCGATGCTCCAGCAAGAGCGTTTATTAGCGGCACGCCAGGACACACATCTCGTCATGGCTGTGCAAAATGTACACAAATAGCTAGAAAGGTAGACCGCATTTTGACTTGTAGTACTACCTCAGGAGCTTTAATTACTAATGAAGATTTTGCGCTTAGACGATATCCTTGTCACCATAGCAGCCAATATTTAAATTGTAGGTCAATATTAGAAGAAATTGATATTTCCATGGTGACACAGATTTCATTAGATTGTATGCATTTGGTAGAGTTAGGAGTGATGCGTAAGATTTTGTTAAGGTTTGTAAATAATAAGCTGGTCGTAAAAAGTTCGACAGAATCAAAGAAACG
Source organism: Drosophila persimilis (assembly GCF_003286085.1). Classification (NCBI taxonomy): domain Eukaryota; kingdom Metazoa; phylum Arthropoda; class Insecta; order Diptera; family Drosophilidae; genus Drosophila; species Drosophila persimilis. The sequence continues at coordinate 1,431,582 of NW_020825338.1, read as the reverse complement.
CATTTCAGATAAGCTAGTGTTCCTAAAAAAGTTCATTCCGCGAGAGTTTGCGCGTAAGCCTAGGTCTTTAGATGAATTGTGTAATTGGAAGGCCACGGAGTTTAGACAATTTTTGCTGTACACGGGAATTATTGCCTTCAAAAACGAAGTCAGTGATGACCTTTATTATAAATTCCTTTTATTACATTGCACATATAGAATGCTTTGCAGCTCTAAACTTCGTGAATACAATAAAGAAAATTGTCAACGAATTTTAGATCTCTTTGTGCACAATTTTCCAATTGTATTCGGTGAAAACAGCGTGTCTTACAATGTACAAAGTTTATTGCACGTAAAGGAGACCGTAGAACAAATAGGAGATCCGATTTCCGGCTCCTCGTATGCATTTGAGAACTATTTACAAACTTAAAAAAAATGTGTCCGAAAGCCTAGTAAAATTCTTGAACAAATATTTAGAAAAATTTTTGAAGACAGGATAGAAAAACGAGGGGGAACGTTGTGAGTTGCTGCGGACACCGCAACTCTACGGTTATACCCGATACTAAGTCAGTATGGCTCTCCTCCGGCAGACGCCGCTAATATTTAACGACACGACATCGAGTGCGTGCGAGAGAGACAGAAAATGAGTCTGAGCGTGACATCGGGCGCTGCGTAGCCACTGCAAATTGATTTGTTCCTTTTGGCTTTAAAAATGATCTGATCTGATCCAGATTCAGCAATCTAATAGATATGGTCATTATCTATGATTCTGCGTTTTTAGTTTTCTCAAATCTGCAATATTGTGGATGCAACAGATTTTCGTCCTTTGTGGGGGCGGATGGGGGTGGGGCGAAATTCTGAGATATACGTTTTATAGTGACATCTTAAAGGAGTGTGTGTACCAAATTTGGTTACTCTAGCCTTAATAGTCTCTGAGATTTGTGGTTGCCTCAGATTTTCGTCCTTTGCGGGGGCGGAAGGGGGTGTGGCGAAATTTGGACAGGAAACGGTCAAGGTCCGATATCACAGGAGTGTGGATACCAAATTTGGTTGCTCTGGCTTTTATAGGTTCTGAGATCCTTGAACTCATATTTTGCAATTGGCAAAACCGACCATGAAACCTGTGTGTTAGAGTGAGACAGAGCGAGAAAGAGTGAAATTGTTTTCGTGATTCTGGCTGTAATAATTATACGATCTGGTTCAGATTTTGCACTCTAGAAGATATAGTCATCTTCTACAATTCTGTGTTTTTAGTTTTATCCTATCGTCGAAATTGTGGATGCCACAGATTTTCGCCCTTTGTGGGGGCGGAAGTGGGCGGGGCAAAGTTTTGAAATATTTTTGGAGCAGTGACATATCACAGAAGTCTGGATCCAAAACATCGTTGCTCTAGCTCTTATAGTCTTTGAGCATTAGGCGCTGAAGGGGACGGACAGACGGACAGACGGACGGACGGACAGACAGACAGGGCTCAATCGACTCGGCTATTGATGCTGATCAAGAATATATATACTTTATAGGGTCGGAAACGATTCCTTCTGGACGTTACACACATCCACTTTTACCACAAATCTAATATACCCCAATACTCATTTTGAGTATCGGGTATAAAAAGTTCACAGAAATCCTAAGATAGTGGGTAGTAAGTGTTATTTTAATAATTTTTTTTGTCAGTAAAGGAACCAGATAATTTTTTTTTTTATTAACGGAAATATTCCAATAATGGTGAAAGGGTTTACTGAAGAAGAGGGAGGGGCAATTATAGGGCAAAGGCTTTCAAATATTAGGAGCTTCTATGAGGAACCTATAACCTCAATCGGATTAGGAATTGTTTTAGTAGATAATGAATTCATAGAATTAGAGGAGAGATTTCAATTTCTAGATTTGCAAAGTACAGCCGTAGGTTTACCTTATGAGGGAATTATTTTAGTCATTCCATTGCTTCATCATTGTATTTAAAATTTAATATATATTCACTACCTAAAATTAGCACAGATTTTACTGGGGGTGTTTAGTCCGTAGGCATGTTTTTCAACATGAATCGGGCAAAAAATATATATATATGTACATATATATCTGTGCAGATTTTAGACAAAAATATTATAAATTACTTATTTCAGAAGGATGGCATCACCGCGAAAAATTGTACGCTTTTGTATGCCAAGCAATGGTAAGTATATTTTAAAATATTTCTTAATAAACAAAAAAGCTAATACGATTTTTCTAGAAAATGAGAAAGGTAAAACCTGCTCTGACGTTTTAGAGGAGCTCAAAAAAACGACAGGTAAATAGAAACTTTGTTTCCAATGAATAGTGGAATGAAAACATCTAAATAACTATTTAGATACTTTTAGAAACTCTGCAACAGGAGAATGCAGTTATTCGTGGTAAGACTAATAAAGATTAATAGAAAAATATTTTTATAATCAAATTAATTAAATTTTATGACTTTTCTTTATATTTTAATGTTTCACTTACAGATAACAGCAATGAAATCAATTCTCCAGTCAGCTGGCGTTTTTAGCAGCTTGAACTTTATTCTGAGTGAGGACATTGTTCTGGCATATAACGTCGATGGGGCCCAAGGGAAGAAGGCCCTTAGGACCCACAAAGAATTTTTTGCAGTTTTGCTAGGTAAAATACCATTTACACTTCTAGAGATTTAAAAATTTGTCATATAAATTAAAACAAATATTAATTACAGAATTTATTCCGCCTGGCGATGAGCCCCCCGAAAACACTGTACGGAAGGCAATGCAGAGGATGAAGAAAAGAGTGTTTAAAAAGAAGTGTCGTGCAAAAAACCAGGAGTAGGCTAAGCAGCATATAATTAAAAAAAAACTAAAATTGTAGAATCATAGATAATGACCATATCTATCAGATTGCTGACTCTGGATCAGATCAGATAATTTGCAGTGGCTACGCAGCGCCCGACGTCGCGCTTAGACTCATTTATAGCTTGTGGCCATTGGCTTGTAGTCAGCTGCAGAAGATCACGGATTGCCGTGCGAATGTGCCACAGCCTGTGCCGTTATCCAAGATTCCGAGGAAAGAAAAACAGAGGGTCGGGGATCTGGTGCCTTCTTGGTTTCTAGATAAACTCTCTGTGAAATATTAGTTATCTTTAATCTACAATGAAATGTAAAAGACTGCTATGAAAGCATAAGCTATTTTTTGTATGTTAAATATTTTTCCTGTGTTCTTATACATAATAATAGAGCTATGAAAGCACCAGTAATAAACAACTAAAATAACATCAAATATTCGTTTCATAATCGTTTTTGTAATATTAATGTAATCATTAATAATAACAATAATTTACAAATTTTATGAAAATAATTATTTCATTCAAATTTATATCACTAATTTCAACCCGATGAAGAGATCTGTAAATTAATAGGACCGATGAATATTTGAAAAAAAGAAACAAAGTAAATCAAGCACACACCTCTTTTGTATCCGTCATAGTCTCAGTAGACATGCTGCTGCGCAGCAGCGACTGCGCAATCGTCTTATCTACTGACGTCAACGCAGGCATAACGGATACATAGGCTATTTCTACATACATAAACAGAACGCACAAGTATTGAAAATGGCTGCTTTGCGGCAGCGGTCGTCAGCGGAGCTTCGGGTATTCGCCATATTTACTGGTCCACGCAAAATACATGCATGCATACATATGTAAATATGTACATATAACCACTAACGATACAGAATATATGAAGATGTGCCAGTTCATACTACGAAGCGTCAAACGAAGGGTTACCAGCTTGAGTACCCCCGAGACTTCGGCTCTGGCGTTCGGGTACTGACGCGTCGTCATGAGCCAAACACAGAGTACACACACAATATGATTCGACAAAAATGTGTGTTTGAATGCTTCTTTCGTTTTCAGAGATCTGATGCTGGTTTAATTATACCCGATACTCAAAATGAGTATTGGGGTATATTAGATTTGTGGTAAAAGTGGATGTGTGTAACGTCCAGAAGGAATCGTTTCCGACCCCATAAAGTATATATATTCTTGATCAGCATCAATAGCCGAGTCGATTGAGCCATGTCTGTCTGTCCGTCTGTCCGTCCGTCTGTCCGTCCGTCCGTCTGTCCGTCCCCTTCAGCGCCTAATGCTCAAAGACTATAAGAGCTAGAGCAACGATGTTTTGGATGCAGACTTCTGTGATATGTCACTGCTACAAAAATATTTCAAAACTTTGCCCCGCTCACTTCCGCCCCCACAAAGGGCGAAAATCTGTTGCATCCACAATATTGCAGATTCGAAAAAACTGAAAACGCAGAATCATAAAGAATGACCATATCTATCCGGTTGCTGAATCTGGATCAGATCGGATCATTTTTGTAGCCAAAAGCAAGAAATCAATTTGCAGTGGCTACGCAGCGCCCGACGTCACGCTCAGACTGATTTTCTGTCTCTCTCGCACGCACTCTTTGTGGTGTCGCTTAATATTAGCGGCGTCTGCCGGAGGAGAGCCATACTGACTTAGTATCGGGTATAACTGTAGGGTTGCGGTGTCCGCAGCAACTCACAACGTTCCCCCTCGTTTCTGTTTCCTTCTGTGCCTCCAGCATATTTTAATGTATGGGTGCACACGCATTCTCACGTACTTTGCGTGTGTGTTTAGTATTGCTGGCCGCTAGAACTGAATTTTAAGTTCGGTTCTTGTTTTGGGTCTTTTGATCTGACCTACTGCCATAAAATAAATGAAAAATTGGCAGGGCGCGGGAAATAAAATAAAAGCTGTTATTTGTTTGATTTATAATAATATAAAACAAAAATATAATAATATAATTACACATTTACATATATCCTAATTTTGAAAAGATTGTTTATAAAAGTTATAAAAATATTATGTAAATTCCGTCGGTTTTCGACTTCTTTGTCTATACCATGATTTCTAATTTTTGACATTGTCAAGAAATTGTTTACACACAATATTCTCATTTTATAAATTCAAAACTTTTCATGATTATTTATTATATTTAACTATTTTTAATATTTGGTATGTATTTGGTAGCATTGAGTACATGCTGGAGCCGGTTTTTAATCGAATTGATCAACTTTGGTAGGCCATACTCAAAAGGAATCTTTTTCCATTCATCCAGTTGTAGCGCTTGTAGCAGGAAATGCTGAGTTTTTTTGTGGCGCCATCTAGTGCTCAGAGTGGCAGGCGAACGATGGGTCAAGGGAAAACCAAAAAGACGGTAACAGGTCAAAACGTCAGGCTTTCTCTGTTGAAAATGCATCCAGGGACCTGTTAGAGGATTTGCCGCCAGAACGTTGGCGTCCCTATCGGCTATTCCCTCGTGAAAGCAAAGACTATACAATACCAAGATGTTGCATGAGGAAAAAATTCTTTTTCAATTTTCGTTTGACGCTTCATGGTACGGGCGCGCGGTGCTATTACTTCAATTCTCTTTTACGCTACTCGGCTTCGTCAATGCCTAGGTCAGCGTCGAGTCGGTGTGTCTCGAGAGAAAGAATACAAAAATAAAATATGAATCGTCTGCGTGCCGAAACCGTAGGGCAGCGTGGTCGCTGATGTCTTTGGCGCGGCACAGTGGGGACTAAGCCGAAATAGTACAAAAAATTGTATGAGTGCTTTAGATAAATTTAATGTACGCATCTAATAGAGAATTTTCCAATCGAATTTTCAAGATAGTTTTAGTTTAGGAGATATAGGCACTCAAAGTTTAACATTTTTTCAGTGTGCAAATATTTATTGAACTCATATTCACTAATTCAACTAATTTAGCAAGCTGAGACGGCCAAAGGTCCCACTGTGCCGCTCCAAAGACGGCGATCCGCGACCACCGCTTCGACGGTGCTGAGGCTCGAGAGTCCAGAATTGCCGAACAGACGAAACCGATGGGCAGCGGGGTCGCGGTAGAGACGAAGTACAGGCGAAAACGGAATTGAAACCCCGCGCGCTCCCTCGTGCCTATTGGGTTCTAATGTTAGGACCCGCCATAGAAGAGCTTTTTGGTCGCTCATGCAACATCTTGGTATTGTATAGTCTTTGGTGTCACGACGAAAATGCTTAACCGGGAGACACTGTTTATCCCTGAATAGAATTGTGGATGTGTGCTGGAAAGGTATCTCAACTCCGCCTCTGGTGTTGTCGAGGTCGTGTCGCCCACCCTACCATGGCCATTCCGAACCGTTCGATTTAATGACGGAATGGCCCCTTTGTCCTGGGCGTCCTGCATGGGGAATTTGCCAGCGAAAGCAAAGCGGTACATTAATACATTATAAAGTTTATTCACTTACTGGCTAAAACAATAACATTACCCGCAAATACCATAATATAATCGCCCACATTAAAGAATAGCTAAATGAAATATATGTATAAAATTCCTACAAATACTTGGCTATGTGTCATACAAATGATATACTAAACAAGTCCGAAATGGACAAACTAACTTGCTTGCTGACTCCGTAATGTTACGAAACCAATTCGAGTGGGCACTTCTCCCTCTCACTTACCGACCGGCCCTAGTTCCGTTGTTTCAAGTTGTAATTTATTAATAGCAGAATTGAAGTCCACTCATACCTTTTCTCCAGTTTATGGCTCCATCGACGAAAGCGCTTTCCTCGATGAATACCTAAAGCTGATGTGGTGGAAAAACACTTAAATGGGCACAAGGTTGGGGGAAATCATGCAGATCGGCGAGAGTCACGAGAAGCCCGCACAAAAATCATAATTAATTACACATTTACAAACGCGAATACAATTACTCCGTCAATCCGTTGCTCCCTCTTTTTTTTCTATTCTCTTTGTCCCGACTGTTATCTATGTTTCCTTTCCACCTCCTGGGCGAAAGGGAACAGCACACTTTCTTTCCCCTGCTTCTGCAGGTGAAAGGCACGCGAAAGCAAAGAAAAGGCCAAACGGCCAATCTCCGACGGTGCTAGATCGACACTTTCTCTCCGCCGATCTGCTCGCGACCAAGGGACGGGCCCTCCTTATCTGCCGCGTCGCGCTCGACTACTAAAGTGCCGACGCCAACGCGTCGGGAAGCTAGCCGCTTGGGGGGACCGAGCGCTCCCCAAATGTCTTCTCCCTCTGCTTCCACGCTCGCTTCTCCGATGGCTGAGCGCTTTCCAGACAATCCCAAAGGTTTAAACGCCACTTTGATAGGCTTGCGGCTGCTGTTGTTTGCTGGCTGGCTTCCTTGGACGATCGAATCCGCACTGATTAACTCGATTTACTAAGCGCCAAGACTACAAATGGGACAACTCTTTATTCTCCTTTAGCCCTTCTCTTCTTTTCCCGCAGCACTTACCCCAATCGGACTCAGCGCTATACGGCTTCTGACGACTGAATAGCCCACTCGCCTTCAACAAAGAATCTCGCAGTCGAATCTTGGATTTAGATATTTAGATTCCCTAGAGTTTTTTTCTTCACTAAATTCGTGCTTTTTCCTTTTCGTCGGACCGATGCGCAACCGACTCAATTGACTTTCACGAGGGAATAGCCGATAGGGACGCCAACGTTCTGGCGGCAAATCCTCTAATAGGTCCCTGGATGCATTTTCAACAGAGAAAGTCTGACGTTTTGACCTGTTACCGACTTTTTGGTTTTCCCTTGACCCATCGTTCGCCTGCCACTCTGAGCACTAGATGGCGCCACAAAAAAACTCAGCATTTCCTGCTACAAGATCAGGCTTGGGGGTCACACTCCCAAGAATGATAACAGGACAGATTGAAACAGTCGGTTTACTGACGAAGATCTTTCGCGTGAAACCGTCCTACGTAACGACCCTGCAAATCCTCTAACTCATAGTAGGCCTGCCTTCAGAAAGGCCGGACCCAACTTCGCGCTGTGCCCTGACTGAAAATTGCTCTGCCTGAAATTTCTTCGGAACACCTCCTGGCCGACATTGTAGGATATGTCTCTCGACCGTAAGTTATACTGCCGTTCATTCTTATCGTTCTGTTTTTTTATGACTTCTAGAGCCTTGCTTCGAACCAAGTCTAATGAATCCCTCCCTCCATCACCCGCAATGCTCTCAGAAGCTTGTATGTTGCCCCGGAAGTGATGAAATGCTGTCCGAACACCATATAATAAGGAGTTACATTCAGACTTGCATGCACCGCCGAACGCAATGCGCTGCAAATGCTGCTGAGGTGCTCGTCCCAGTCCTTCTGATCCTCGCGCACATAAGATCGGATTGCTGCAATCACCGAGCGATGTACACGTTCGGAAGCATTAGCTTGGGGTGCGTACAGGGCCGTGAGAGTGTGCGAAACTTTACATTCCCGGAGTAGCTTTTGGAATGCCTCAGACTTAAATTGTGTGCCATTGTCGGATACTATTCTCTCCGGAACCCCGAAAGCATGAAAAAGATCTTGCTGCATGTATTTGACTACCACGTCCGCGGTCAACTTCTTCACTGCCTTGAGAAACACATATTTAGAATAGTGATCGAGGACGATAAAGATGCCTATATGTCCAATTCTTGAACGGGGATCTACATATATCTACATATAATTTCTGGAAGAAACGTTGTGACTCGGGCGCAATTCCAATCTTCGCTCTCTGGATTGTATTGGGGGCCTTGGTAGTCTTGCAGACATCACAAGCCTGGATATACTTCTTCACATCGGCAACCAAACCAGGCCAGTAATAATACCGCCGTATCATTTCTAGGGTTTTGTGAATGCCTCCATGGGAAGCCAGTGGATTGTCGTGCGCGTTACGCAAAACGTCAACCACTAACCCTTGAGGAATCCAGAGTTTCCAAATGAACACATCATGTAGCACCTTTCCTGTTGCGTGATCTGACCTACGACACAACAAGTTATCTACAATTTTGAGATCTGGCAACTTATCAATATTGGCCCTAACCCTTTCTACGATCTCCACGTAATCTTCTGCCTTGAATTCTGGCGATTCCAAATCCACCAACAACCATGTGCTCGCGTCTAGAGTCGCCACTTCCTCCTCATTTACGCGAGAAAGAGCATCCGGAACCACATTAAGCCTGCCGCTACGATGCTCGATTTTAAACGAGAAACTCTGCAGCTTTAATGCCCATCGGGCTAGACGTGAGTGTAAGTCAATTTGTGACATGAGTCACTTTAAAGAGGCGTGATCCGTGATCACAGTAAATTCATGCCCCTCGATGTAAGCTCTGAGCCTATTTATGCAAACTATTGCGGCCAGACATTCTTGTTTGGTGACCGAATAATTCTTTTGGGCTTTGTTGAGTTTTTTCGATACAAACGCAATCGGATATTCGTCCCCCTCCGGCGTCTTCTGCACCAGCACTCCCCCAACGCCTGTCTTGCTAGCGTCGCAGTGAACATAGAATGGTTTGCTAAAATCAGGACTACGCAAAACTGGTGCTGAGCAAAGCATCTCCTTCAACTTCTCAAAAGCCTGCTGACCCTCTGGAGTCATTGAAAATTTCTGTCTGGGTTTGAGCAAGTCCGTGAGAGGCGCGGCTACCGATGCGAAGTTGCTTATAAACTTCCTGTACCAGCCTACCATACCTAGGAAGCGACGCAGAGACTTTAGGGATTTTGGCAAAGGAAAATCGGACATGGCCGAAATCTTATCCGGATCTGTACGAATCACCCCTTCGCCTACTATAGGCCCCAAATACCGCACTGACTTCATGCAAAACTAGCTTTTCTCCACATTCAGCGTTAACCCTGCAGCTTTTATGTAACTTGCGACTTCACTCAACACCCTCCGATGGGACTCAAAACTGTCCGACACAATCAAAAGGTCGTCCAGGTACACAAAAACTTAATTTCTTAAACTGGCCGGAATTACCTTGTCCATCAGCCTTGTCATGGTCTGCGAAGCATTAGTGAGACCAAAAGGCATTACCTTATACTGGTATCGCGTTTTATCACGTGAGCTCGGCTCCAAGGGAACTTGCCAATAGGCATCCTTAAGATCCAGGCTCGAAATAAACAATACCTTAGGAAGACGTCCTAGAATCCCATCAATTTGTGGTAACGGATACGCGTCTTTTTTGGTCACCGCGTTAACTTTCCTACTATCTAAACATAGCCTCACCTCTCCTGGTTTCTGCACCAATACTACCGGTGATGACCACGCACTATCGGATTTCTCTATCACCCCTAAGCTGAGCATCCGATCTATCTCCGCATAGAACAATTTCTCTACCGCAGGAGATACAGGGAAGTGTCTCTGCTTCACGGCTTTTGCATCACCTACATCAATTGAATGCGAAAGCAGAGCCGTTTTTCCTAGACCGGAAACGGAAAACGAAGGAAATAGCTTGATGGTCGCTTGCAACTGGTCCATTTCCCCTCCGCTGAGGTTCTGCGGTTCATGAACTATCTCTGCCAGCGACATACTGGGTGGTAATAAATCGAAACTTGACCAAAAATCGATCCCTAAATACAAGTCCTGGCTGAGCGATGGAATAATGTGCAGCTCAAGGTCCTTCACTGCACCCTTATACTGCACCGATGTCCGCAGTCGTCCCACTACCTCTTGCCTCCGTCCATCCGCAGTGGAAGCATTTACAACTCCTCTCTTAAAAGGAATTCGGCTTTGGATTACGTATTCTGCTAACTTTCCGCCTATCACACTCATAGCTGCTCCGGTGTCCAATAGACCAAGGACCGTTTGATCCGCTTGTCCTTCTGCTTGTATCGAATGCAATTTATCGCTTTCGCCGCCTGCCGGAACGCTCTCATCCTTCTTGCACTCCTTGTGAGGGACTTATTACTGGGTTGGTCGTTGGTGAAAAGCGAATGGGATCTGGCATGGACTAGTTGTGGCCAGACTAAAGCTTGGTGTATGTCGGATTCTGATTTCTCAAACGGAAGCTGCGCGGTAGTTTTAAGTATCCCTACTGGGACTTCGCCTCTGCACTCGACTGCTTGCGCTGCACACTGACCGGCTGGCGAGGCTGTGTGTTCACTTTGCCGTTTTTTTTGGCATTTGCTGCACGACGGCTTATATTTACTAGGTGCTCCGCACCCAAAGCAAAAAATTTTCCTTTTGCTATCGCAATCGTGGTAGCGAGGCCCCTCCTTTCGGCAGTTCCAGCAAATCAGTGCCATGGCTGCCACCTCGTCCTCTTCTTCTACATCCGAGAATTCGGAGGCCTCCTCTAATTGGGCTTCCTCTACCAATTCCGCAACCTGTTTCCGGAAAGGAATCAATTTCTGGTACCCATGACTCCGCCTAACGTCGTCGAGAAAGCCTCCCTTCTACGACAGACTTCTCTCAAACGTTCTACGGAGTCGATTTGGACATTCAGGAGCTCATGTTTAATTTCAGGTCGCAAATTGCGCCGTAAAGTTTCCACAATCGCTTTCTCTGACATGGGAGTTTCCAAATCATCCATCAGCTGTATCAGGGCGTCGTGGAAGGAATCGAAATTTTCTTTTTCCTCTTGCTTCCTGTCCCTTATCGCTTCTCTGATATCCACATCGGTTCGAGAATCCCTAAACTGCTTTCTCAGGGCTTGGCATAACCGGTCCCATCTCATCGATCCGGAAGTCTTGTGGTAACGCCAATAAAAATCTCTGGCCTTTCCGTCAAAAAGTCTGATGTGTCAAAGCCTCTACCCTATAGAGAAAATTATCAATGCTCAATCGTTCTTGGGTCCCAATAAAACGTAATTTCCAACTATTGAGGATATGGGCGACTTTGTCCGGTCGCTGACTCAGATCTGAGACTGCACTGCTTGGACGGTCGTAGCTCGGAAACTGTGCTGAATACTGACTATTCAGTCCCTGCCGGAATGTTTCCTCCACTTCTCTGTCCCTATTTTGTTGGACCGGATTATCCGCTTCCCCACGTCTATTCCCTTGAGGAATGCTATTGCCAGTCTCTTGGAAATGAGCTGCTATGCTGGACTGAATGATTTGAGCCATTTTGTCCGTGAGCTGGGCTACCACCTCGTTTTACATCGTGCTGATGGCCTGTGTAACCATGCTACTAACTCTTTCAGCGGTTATGGCTGCTGCATCGTTTTGCTTGGCCTGGTACCTGGTATTATGAGGAATACTTCTATCGACGCATAGCGTCTTGCATGTGGGACAGGTAGTATGGGTCTTGACATGTGACTCAATACAAGTTTTGTGAAACTCGTGGCTGCACTTTGTTTTCAATGTAGGAGCCGAAGCCAAAGTTTTCCCACACAACTGGTATTTTGGCGCCGGAGCCGGTTCACGCTCGTTATCGGGGTTCTCCATTGTAAAAAAATAAATCAAACTTAATTCCTAACTTCCTGACAAAAAATATATCTCACAAAAACTACACGACAAAACCTAAACACTTACTTATCAAACGCAGACAAAACCAAAGTTAAAAATGTGTTAATAGTAAAACTAAATTAAGTATTCTAGTTAAAAGTCAGATAACTTATGCTAGCAAACCTAAGATGACCTAAAAATTCAAAAATAATAAGTAATTGTACGTGAACTCAAATTGCACAGAGAACTGATTCCTCGTGTTATAATTCATAGCTTCCTACGTTGCCAACTTAGGGTCAATGGCCCAGCAAACGCCACAGCTGTTCTCAAGTCTCGCTTCCCTTGTACAGCGAGAGAGCTAGCAAATCAACAGCCCTACCAAATAACACATATGGAATGTAAACCACAAGAATGGAGCGCAAAGAAAATGATACGATAAAATAAAGTCATAAAAATGTTTGCCTTACGCATAGCTAATCCCCATGCGAAACGGACCCTATGCTAATTGAGACCCCAATTCCTAAGCACAAAAGAAAATGAAAAGAATGTGTACGCGAGCAGACGCCTTGCACTTGTCGCTGTCTAATCAAAACCAACAACAACGCATGCGCGAGCCGTGGCCAGCTGCTGCTTTGATTCGCGCCGCTGTCGTCCAAACATCTCGGCTCGGCACTCTACACTTAAAATGAGCTTGCTGCTTCTGATTTCACTCGTGGCCAACGGAATTCTATAATCAAGATTAATCCGAGTATGTCCAACGCGCTAAAGCTCATCAGCAGCAATGGCCTAGCCTTCCGCACAGTCCTTCAGCCGTGGGCAGGGCTCCGTAAGTAAACGAGATTCCCTCTGCAGTCCTATGCGCCCGAAAGACCATGTTTAAGACTCCTGCCTCAGAAAAAGTAGGGTATTATTAAGATCGATGCACTTTTCGAAACGCTCCTCAGACGTGGCCGGATGAAAAGTCAAAACTTCTGCTTCCGTTTTCCGAATCGTCTGACGATCCCTCTACTTGGTGTTGAGAAAAGAAGATATTCTTGAGCAATGACCACTTCCAGAGAAACAATTTTGGTCAACGCCGTCTATGCTGAATCGGGAAGTTTTAAAAACAAAAAAAAGGATGTCACAGCGTTGATGGTGTCACACCTGAATAGGTGTGGCCCCACGTTGGGCGCCAATGTTTAATTATAATACTATATCTATGATACTATATCTATGTGTATGTACACAGACGTGCGTAGGTGACACGTTACATTTATGAATCATAGATATAGTATTATAATTAAACATTGGCGGCCAAAGTGGGGCCACACCTATTCAGGTGTGACACCATCAACGCTGTGACATCCTTTTTTTTGTTTGGGAAAACTTTGGGTTCGGCTCCTACATTGAACACAAAGTGCAGCCACGAGTTTCACAAAACTTGTATTGAGTCACATGTCAAGACCCATACTACCTGTCTCACATGCAAGACGCTATGCGTCGATAGAAGTATTCCTCATAATACCAGGTCCCAGGCCAAGCAAAACGATGCAGCAGCCATAACCGCTGAAAGAGTTAGTAGCATGGTTACACAGGCCATCAGCACGATGCAAAACGAGGTGGTAGCCCAGCTCACGGACAAAATGGCTCAAATCATTCAGTCCAGCATAGCAGCGCATTTCCAAGAGACTGGCAATAGCATTCCTCAAGGGAATAGACGTGGGGAAGCGGATAATCCGGTCCAACAAAATAGGGACAGAGAAGTGGAGGAAACATTCCGGCAGGGACTGAATAGTCAGTATTCAGCACAGTTTCCGAGCTACGACCGTCCAAGCAGTGCAGTCTCAGATCTGAGTCAGCGACCGGACAAAGTCGCCCATATCCTCAATAGTTGGAAATTACGTTTTAATGGGACCCAAGAACGATTGAGCATTGATAATTTTTTCTATAGGGTAGAGGCTTTGACACATCAGACTTTTTGACGGAAAGGCGAGAGTTTTGTATTGGCGTTACCACAAGACTTCCGGATCGATGAGATGGGACCGGTTATGCCAAGCCCTGAGAAAGCAGTTTAGGGATTCTCGAACCGATGTGGATATCAGAGAAGCGATAAGGGACAGGAAGCAAGAGGAAAAAGAAAATTTCGATTCCTTCCACGACGCCCTGATACAGCTGATGGATGATTTGGAAACTCCCATGTCAGAGAAAGCGATTGTGGAAACTTTACGGCGCAATTTGCGACCTGAAATTAAACATGAGCTCCTGAATGTCCAAATCGACTCCGTAGAACGTTTGAGAGAAGTCTGTCGTAGAAGGGAGGCTTTCTCGACGACGTTAGGCGGAGTCATGGGTACCAGAAATTGATTCCTTTCCGGAAACAGGTTGCGGAATTGGTAGAGGAAGCCCAATTAGAGGAGGCCTCCGAATTCTCGGATGTAGAAGAAGAGGACGAGGTGGCAGCCATGGCACTGATTTGCTGGAACTGCCGAAAGGAGGGGCCTCGCTACCACGATTGCGATAGCAAAAGGAAAATTTTTTGCTTTGGGTGCGGAGCACCTAGTAAATATAAGCCGTCGTGCAGCAAATGCCAAAAAAACGGCAAAGTGAACACACAGCCTCGCCAGCCGGTCAGTGTTCAGCGCAAGCAGTCGAGTGCAGAGGCGAAGTCCCAGTAGGGATACTTAAAACTACCGCGCAGCTTCCGTTTGAGAAATCAGAATCCGACATACACCAAGCTTTAGTCTGGCCACAACTAGTCCATGCCAGATCCCATTCGCTTTTCACCAACGACCAACCCAGTAATAAGTCCCTCACAAGGAGTGCAAGAAGGATGAGAGCGTTCCGGCAGGCGGCGAAAGCGATAAATTGCATTCGATACAAGCAGAAGGACAAGCGGATCAAACGGTCCTTGGTCTATTGGACACCGGAGCAGCTATGAGTGTGATAGGCGGAAAGTTAGCAGAATACGTAATCCAAAGCCGAATTCCTTTTAAGAGAGGAGTTGTAAATGCTTCCACTGCGGATGGACGGAGGCAAGAGGTAGTGGGACGACTGCGGACATCGGTGCAGTATAAGGGTGCAGTGAAGGACCTTGAGCTGCACATTATTCCATCGCTCAGCCAGGACTTGTATTTAGGGATCGATTTTTGGTCAAGTTTCGATTTATTACCACCCAGTATGTCGCTGGCAGAGATAGTTCATGAACCGCAGAACCTCAGCGGAGGGGAAATGGACCAGTTGCAAGCGACCATCAAGCTATTTCCTTCGTTTTCCGTTTCCGGTCTAGGAAAAACGGCTCTGCTTTCGCATTCAATTGATGTAGGTGATGCAAAAGCCGTGAAGCAGAGACACTTCCCTGTATCTCCTGCGGTAGAGAAATTGTTCTATGCGGAGATAGATCGGATGCTCAGCTTAGGGGTGATAGAGAAATCCGATAGTGCGTGGTCATCACCGGTAGTATTGGTGCAGAAACCAGGAAAGGTGAGGCTATGTTTAGATAGTAGGAAAGTTAACGCGGTGACCAAAAAAGACGCGTATCCGTTACCACAAATTGATGGGATTCTAGGACGTCTTCCTAATGTATTGTTTATTTCGAGCCTGGATCTTAAGGATGCCTATTGGCAAGTTCCCTTGGAGCCGAGCTCACGTGATAAAACGCGATACCAGTATAAGGTAATGCCTTTTGGTCTCACTAATGCTTCGCAGACCATGACAAGGCTGATGGACAAGGTAATTCCGGCCAGTTTAAGAAATTAAGTTTTTGTGTACCTGGACGACCTTTTGATTGTATCGGACAGTTTCGAGTCACATCGGAGGGTGTTGAGTGAAGTCGCAAGTTACATAAAAGCTGCAGGGTTAACGCTGAATGTGGAGAAAAGCTAGTTTTGCATGAAGTCAGTGCGGTATTTGGGGCCTATAGTAGGCGAAGGGGTGATTCGTACAGATCCGGATAAGATTTCGGCCATGTCCGATTTTCCTTTGCCAAAATCCCTAAAGTCTCTGCGTCGCTTCCTAGGTATGGTAGGCTGGTACAGGAAGTTTATAAGCAACTTCGCATCGGTAGCCGCGCCTCTCACGGACTTGCTCAAACCCAGACAGAAATTTTCAATGACTCCAGAGGGTCAGCAGGCTTTTGAGAAGTTGAAGGAGATGCTTTGCTCAGCACCAGTTTTGCGTAGTCCTGATTTTAGCAAACCATTCTATGTTCACTGCGACGCTAGCAAGACAGGCGTTGGGGGAGTGCTGGTGCAGAAGACGCCGGAGGGGGACGAATATCCGATTGCGTTTGTATCGAAAAAACTCAACAAAGCCCAAAAGAATTATTCGGTCACCAAACAAGAATGTCTGGCCGCAATAGTTTGCATAAATAGGCTCAGAGCTTACATCGAGGGGCATGAATTTACTGTGATCACGGATCACGCCTCTTTAAAGTGACTCATGTCACAAATTGACTTACACTCACGTCTAGCCCGATGGGCATTAAAGCTGCAGAGTTTCTCGTTTAAAATCGAGCATCGTAGCGGCAGGCTTAATGTGGTTCCGGATGCTCTTTCTCGCGTAAATGAGGAGGAAGTGGCGACTCTAGACGCGAGCACATGGTTGTTGGTGGATTTGGAATCGCCAGAATTCAAGGCAGAAGATTACGTGGAGATCGTAGAAAGGGTTAGGGCCAATATTGATAAGTTGCCAGATCTCAAAATTGTAGATAACTTGTTGTGTCGTAGGTCAGATCACGCAACAGGAAAGGTGCTACATGATGTGTTCATTTGGAAACTCTGGATTCCTCAAGGGTTAGTGGTTGACGTTTTGCGTAACGCGCACGACAATCCACTGGCTTCCCATGGAGGCATTCACAAAACCCTAGAAATGATACGGCGGTATTATTACTGGCCTGGTTTGGTTGCCGATGTGAAGAAGTATATCCAGGCTTGTGATGTCTGCAAGACTACCAAGGCCCCCAATACAATCCAGAGAGCGAAGATTGGAATTGCGCCCGAGTCACAACGTTTCTTCCAGAAATTATATGTAGATATATGTAGATCCCCGTTCAAGAATTGGACATATAGGCATCTTTATCGTCCTCGATCACTATTCTAAATATGTGTTTCTCAAGGCAGTGAAGAAGTTGACCGCGGACGTGGTAGTCAAATACATGCAGCAAGATCTTTTTCATGCTTTCGGGGTTCCGGAGAGAATAGTATCCGACAATGGCACACAATTTAAGTCTGAGGCATTCCAAAAGCTACTCCGGGAATGTAAAGTTTCGCACACTCTCACGGCCCTGTACGCACCCCAAGCTAATGCTTCCGAACGTGTACATCGCTCGGTGATTGCAGCAATCCGATCTTATGTGCGCGAGGATCAGAAGGACTGGGACGAGCACCTCAGCAGCATTTGCAGCGCATTGCGTTCGGCGGTGCATGCAAGTCTGAATGTAACTCCTTATTATATGGTGTTCGGACAGCATTTCATCACTTCCGGGGCAACATACAAGCTTCTGAGAGCATTGCGGGTGATGGAGGGAGGGATTCATTAGACTTGGTTCGAAGCAAGGCTCTAGAAGTCATAAAAAAACAGAACGATAAGAATGAACGGCAGTATAACTTACGGTCGAGAGACATATCCTACAATGTCGGCCAGGAGGTGTTCCGAAGAAATTTCAGGCAGAGCAATTTTCAGTCAGGGCACAGCGCGAAGTTGGGTCCGGCCTTTCTGAAGGCAGGCCTACTATGAGTTAGAGGATTTGCAGGGTCGTTACGTAGGACGGTTTCACGCGAAAGATCTTCGTCAGTAAACCGACTGTTTCAAGCTGTCCTGTTATCATTCTTGGGAGTGTGACCCCCAAGCCTGATCTTGTAGCAGGAAATGCTGAGTTTTTTTGTGGCGCCATCTAGTGCTCAGAGTGGCAGGCGAACGATGGGTCAAGGGAAAACCAAAAAGTCGGTAACAGGTCAAAACGTCAGGCTTTCTCTGTTGAAAATGCATCCAGGGACCTATTAGAGGATTTGCCGCCAGAACGTTGGCGTCCCTATCGGCTATTCCCTCGTGAAAGTCAATTGAGTCGGTTGCGCATCGGTCCGACGAAAAGGAAAAAGCACGAATTTAGTGAAGAAAAAAACTCTAGGGAATCTAAATATCTAAATCCAAGATTCGACTGCGAGATTCTTTGTTGAAGGCGAGTGGGCTATTCAGTCGTCAGAAGCCGTATAGCGCTGAGTCCGATTGGGGTAAGTGCTGCGGGAAAAGAAGAGAAAGGCTAAAGGAGAATAAAGAGTTGTCCCATTTGTAGTCTTGGCGCTTAATAAATCGAGTTAATCAGTGCGGATTCGATCGTCCAAGGAAGCCAGCCAGCAAACAACAGCAGCCGCAAGCCTATCAAAGTGGCGTTTAAACCTTTGGGATTGTCTGGAAAGCGCTCAGCCATCGGAGAAGCGAGCGTGGAAGCAGAGGGAGAAGACATTTGGGGAGCGCTCGGTCCCCCCAAGCGGCTAGCTTCCCGACGCGTTGGCGTCGGCACTTTAGTAGTCGAGCGCGACGCGGCAGATAAGGAGGGCCCGTCCCTTGGTCGCGAGCAGATCGGCGGAGAGAAAGTGTCGATCTAGCACCGTCGGAGATTGGCCGTTTGGCCTTTTCTTTGCTTTCGCGTGCCTTTTACCTGCAGAAGCAGGGGAAAGAAAGTGTGCTGTTCCCTTTCGCCCAGGAGGTGGAAAGGAAACATAGATAACAGTCGGGAGAAAGAGAATAGAAAAAAAAAGAGGGAGCAACGGATTGACGGAGTAATTGTATTCGCGTTTGTAAATGTGTAATTAATTAGGATTTTTGTGCGGAGTTAATTAGTAGAGAATTAGATTTGATTCCGGTAGTGGCTTCTCGTGACTCTCGCCGATCTGCAAACATGATTTCCCCCAACCTTGTGCCCATTTAAGTGTTTTTCCACCACAGCAGCTTTAGGTATTCATCGAGGAAAGCGCTGTCGCCGATGGAGCCATAAACTGGAGAAAAGGTATGAGTGGACTTCAATTCTGCTATTAATAAATTACAACTTGAAACAACGGAACTAGGGCCGGTCGGTAAGTGAGAGGGAGAAGTGCCCACTCGAATTGGTTTCGTAACATTACGGAGTCAGCAAGCAAGTTAGTTTGTCCATTTCGGACTTGTTTAGTATATCATTTGTATGCACATAGCCAAGTATTTGTAGGAATTTTATACATATATTTCATTTAGCTATTCTTTAATGTGGGCGATTATATTATGGTATTTGCGGGTAATGTTATTGTTTTAGCCAGTAAGTGAATAAACTGTATAACGTATTAATCTACCGCTTTGCTTTCGCTGGCAAATTCCCCATGTAGGACGCCCAGGACAAAGGGGCCATTCCGTCATTAAATCGAACGGTTTGGAATGGCCATGGTAGGGTAGGCGACACGACCTCGACAACACCAGAGGCGGAGTTGAGATACCTTTCCAGCACACATCCACAATTCTATTCAGGGATAAACAGTGTCTCCCGGTTAAGCATTTTCGTCGTGACACGCTACTTCATTCGCGGTATAATGCGTATAGGCCACCAGCAAGAGGGGGGCAAGAACATCACTCCAATAGCCGACGAACAGAGGCCGGAAACCCAAAGCGTGTGCTTCCCTTCGCTGAATAACAGCTAGCCTGGCAGGATTTATATACACAGACGTGCGTAGGTGACACGTTACAGTCCCTTAACCAAAATATAATTAAAGGAAAATAAAAACGAAAAAAGAGAAAAGAGAAATAAAAATTGAAAAACGAAACGAAAATACGGCAAAAGGCAAAAAGTTGGTGACGAAGCCAACAACACGCGGTGTTCCCAAGCGGTCCCCCATCTAAGTACTAACCGCGCCCGACGCTGCTTAATTTCGGTGATCGGACGAGAACCGATGTATTCAGCGTAGTATGGTCGTTGGCGAAAGCCTGGGTGCTGAACGTTGGTTTCCTTTGTGTTCTGCCTTCGACTGACCAAAACTAACAATAGGATGTGTTTTTAGTTCAAACGACTAGACTAAGATCTGCTGGCAGGGATTGGATGTGATATGTGGTGCCTGTATTTATGCAATTATTTAGAAAAAGAAATGCCGTCCCCTTTCGAACAATGGTTAGGTTAGGTTAGGTTCAGGCGGTAGCCTGGGGGAGTGATGAAACCCTCCCAAGCTCACTTGGACCTGTAGAAGGTCCGTTGTGATGCCGCATGCTCGTGTGCCCCTTCCCAATGCCTAAAAACCGTGGAGAACAGGCTGTTGCAAATTAAGGGTAGTCCCATCTGGAGGATTCTGTCGAGTAACTGCAGAGCACTGTGCTCTGCTGAGTCC
This sequence comes from Drosophila persimilis, assembly GCF_003286085.1. Lineage (NCBI taxonomy): Eukaryota > Metazoa > Arthropoda > Insecta > Diptera > Drosophilidae > Drosophila > Drosophila persimilis. Next base: position 1,411,077 of record NW_020825338.1, on the reverse strand, counting down.
ATACAGCTCGGCTGAGCGCTTCTTCGATCGATATGGCCATGTAAATCTTGAGATTTTACAGGAAACGGTTTGCTGCCATCTCCTATTGGCATTTTTCTCGAACAATTCGTGCGTGAGGAGCCTGCACGTAGCCAGATGCATCGCTACCTGCTTCCTCTCCGATAGGAGAGGATTCGTAGTACCCTGCCTTTCTAGCTCGTCGGCGGCGTCGTTCCCCTCGATGTCCCTGTGGCCGGGGACCCATATAAGGAAGAGATTTAACTGCTCTGCGATCTCGTGCAGAGACCTGCGGCAGTCATTTACGGTCGCTGAGTTTGACGATATTGAGCCTAAAGCTTTAATAGCTGCTTGGCTGTCCGAGAAAACGCTCACTAAGTGCGTGTCTAGAAGTAGTTTGGAGACGATGGAAATGACCTCCTTGATGGCTACAACCTCCGCTTGGAACAAACTGCAGTGTTCCGGGAGCCTGAAGCAGTGACTGATGTTCAGCTCGCTGCAGTAGACTCCGCCTCCCACGCGGCCGTCTAACTTTGAGCCATCAGTGTAGAAGTGAACCGCATTTGCGGGTCCTGGTTTGCCCATCTCACAGTCCTCCCTAGGTGGGATTGATACCTGGAAAGGCGTCGAGAGGTGATCACTAGGGGTACAATAATCTGTCCTCTCTGGTAACTGCGGGAGTCTCGTCAGGATTCCCGAGTGCCCAACCGCGGACGCTTTCCACAGTCTGGCTTCTCTCATTCTGAGTGCGGAAAGTGTTGCCACCTTCTTTCCCATGAGATCTATGGGGAGGAGGTCTAGCACAGTATCCAGGGCTTCCCCTGGAGTAGTGCGTAGCCCGCCAGTTATGCATAGCTCTGCCATGCGTTGAACTCTGCTGAGTTTATTGAGGCATGTCCTTTTGTCTAAGGCTGGCCACCATACCACCACTCCATAGAGCATGATCGGTCGTATGATGGCGGTGTAAAGCCACCGAACTATATAGGGGGTCATTCCCCACTTTATTCCGATGGCTTTCCTGCAAGTAGAGGGCCTCTGTGGCCTTCTTTACTCTATCCTTTATGCTCAATTTCCAGTCGAGCTTTCTATCGAGGATTAGGCCAAGATACTTGGCGTTGTTGCTGAAGACTAGCGTTTCCCCACATAGTCTTGGGGGAATCAGTGCCGGAACTTTGTACTTCCTAGTGAAAAGCACCAGTTCCGTTTTAGACGGGTTGACGCCTAACCCGCATTTGTCTGCCCATTTCGACATTTTCGTGAGAGTACTTGTCATGCACTCACACAACGTCTGCGGAAATTTTCCGGAGAATGCTATAGCAACATCGTCCGCGTACGCCACCACGCGGCAGCCACCCCCCTCTATCTCCCGCAGCAGTTCGTTCTCTGCCACGTTCCACAGGAGGGGCGAGAGGACTCCGCCCTGCGGGGTGCTTCTGCAGACAAATCTGGTGCATGTTGACGTCCCCAGTGATGCCTCAACCGTCCTGCATTGCAGCATCTGATCGATCAGGCTCACCGTCCGGGAGTCAGCCCCCAGGTCCGTCAGTGCACCCGTGATGGCGGTCGGGATGATGTTATTAAAGGCGCCTTCTATGTCGAGGAAGGCTACCAGGGTGTACTCCTTACAGTTGAGGGACGCTTCTGTGATCGATGTGATCGTGTGTAGGGCCGTTTCGGTGGATCTTCCTTTCCGATAGGCATGATGGGAGTCTGAGAATAAACTAGGCGGAATATTTACCGTGGGATGCATCCCCAACAGCCGCTTCATCGTCTTCAGAAGGAAGGACGATAGACTTATGGGTCTGAAATCTTTGGGAGCAGTGTGCGAGGGCTTGCCTGCCTTGGGGATGAAGACGACTTTAGTATGAAGACAGGTTCCCGGGATATATCCATGGCAGAAGATTCCCTCGTATATCCTTTTGAGCCAATTAGTGGCTTTTTGTCCAGCGTGAATCAGTTGGGCAGGGATGATGTCATCTGGTCCCGCAGACTTGTATGGTTTAAAGCTTTTGATTGCCCAGGAAATGTTCTCCTGGCTTAGCAGGTTCATGATATCACTTGAGGCAACGGCATGAGCCGCGATGTAGAGTGGTCTGTTTTCAACGCAGCCGGATAGTGGATGTTAAGGAGAAGATTTAGCGACTCATTGCTGGACGTTGTCCATGATTGGTCGGCATCCTTCAGGTAGCCCATAGTGGGTGTAGTCTTCGAGAGAACTTTGCGCAAGCGCGAGGCTTCTGAGTTATTCTCAATGTCGCTACAGAACTTACGCCATGAGGCGCGTTGGTCTTTCCTCAGTTATTTATTGTAAATTGACAGACTGACCTTGTAAAAGGCCCAGTTCTGCTCAACGTTTTCAGCCTTAGCTTTATTGAAGAGTCTCCGGGAGGCTTTCCGGAGTTCCCTCAGTTTCGGATTCCACCATTCAGGTTTCTTCCGGCCTCTGCACTTGCCAGAGGGGCAGGATTTATCGAGCGCCTCATTGCAGGCGTCGGTAAATAGTTTAACAAGATGAGTCGTAACTTCTCTGGAAATCTCCTCCTCAGGTGGAGTCTCAGGGAGAACACGACAGAGGTGGTCTGAATACCGAGCCCAGTTTTCCGCCTAAGGTTCCGGAATTGAGCTGGTCTCGGTAGTGAAAAAGAGAATACGGTTTCCACGTACCTGTGGTCCGAGAAGAAGTGCTCTTCCAGGGCCCTCCAGAATACGATGTTCCCATGTAACTCATGAGAGGCAAGTGTGAGGTCCAGGACCTCCTTGCGGTTTTTAATAATGAAGGTGGGATCACTCCCCCTATTTAATAGGACCATCTGAGTGGTCAGTAAATAGTTGAAAAGGTACTCACCCCTTTCGTTGGTGTCAGTGCTTCCCCACTGGCAGTGGTGTGCATTGGCGTCGCACCCAACGATTAGGCCGGTGTCCTTGGCCTCGCAGTCTGTGATTAGCGCCCTGAGCGCCTGTGGAGGCAATCCAAGCCGATTGCCAAGCCTAATACCCCACAAACTTTACAAAAACCAGAAACACACTATTAAACTTATTTTTTGTTGACAGTCCGGAAAATTGTTACTCTATGATCAACTCACAGTGCCAGGGTATTCAAAACATGACTTTATTTTCATGACCTACGACATCAATCCTGACTACCATGACTATGTTACCTTCTATAGAGACATTAGGAACATTGACCTTAGAAAACTAGACACTGACATTAACATGCTCGACTGGACAACAATATATTATATGCCGCCTGTGAATTCTCAGCTTGCCCACCTTCAATCAAACATCGACTATCTTTATAATGAACATGTACCTATCAAGAAAGCGACCGTTAGACCAACAGATAACTCCTGGTTCAACCATGAAATAAAAATGGGTATCATTAAACGAAATGACGCCTTTAAAAAGTTTAAAAGATAGAAGACTGAAAGCCACCTTAATATGTACAAATCATTAAGATCAAATGTAACAAAGCTAATCAACTCTGAAAAGACCGCCTTCTACACGCCAAAGTCTAATAACGCGATATGCGGTAAGACAGAATGGCAAATTATTAAAAATATTGGAATTGGGAAGAAAACACGAAACACTCAAGTTGACATGGAAGTAAATGAAATAAATAACAATTTTTTGCAACTAGTTGTACCTGACTTTCCCCCAACCCTTAACTTGACATCAGCACCCTATCCTAACACTGTTCCTAGCTTTAGTTTCTGTTGTGTTAGTCCGTGTGATGTTCTAGAATCCCTACTTAAGATTAAGTCGAAGGCGATTGGCCTAGACAACATGAACCCTAAATTTCTGAGAATAATTCTCCCCCGAATTTTAATGCAAGTTACCCACATTTTTAACACAGCCATTACTACATCAACATTCCCTGAAAAGTGGAAGGAGGCCAAAATGATCCCTATCCCTAAAGTAAACTCTCTAGATTACAGGCCAATATCCATTTTACCGAGCCTATCAACAGCGTTCGAGGCTTTGGGGGCTGTGCAAATAAATACATTTCTTTCTGAGCATACATTACTTAACAACAACCAATCTGGATTCAGACGAAATAGAAGTTGTTCTACCGCCATAATCAAAATTTTAGAGGATATCCGCGAAAGAATGGACGACGGAAATGTGACATTCCTAACTCTTCTTGACTATACTAAAGCTTTTGACTCAGTTGACCATGGTATCCTCATTGCAAAGCTTCGTAAATCCTATAATTTCTCTGTCTCAGCAGTACGGTTGCTATCGTCTTATCTCGTATATAGGAGTCAGGCTGTTGTCACCGAAACTGAAATGTCGTCTTTTGCATATGTGTGGTGTGGTGTGTGGTGTGCCACAGGAATCAGTACTTGGTCCATTATTGTTCTCCATTTATGTAAATGACGCCGATGACGTCTAATTATATGTTAGTCGACCGTTAAGTAGAATAATGAGTGTATCAGTGTTAGCAATGTATAACTTGAGAAGATTAGTGCATGGGCGACTTACAATCGCCTATGCCTAAGTCCAACTAAGTCTAAATGTTTGATTATCTTAAAAAACGAAAAAAAGATAAGCTCAACACTATTAAGATCACTATTAATCTCAAATACTCCCATTAGCTACGTAGAGAAGGCAAACATAGGAAAAACCTATGGGATTTTAATTTTTTTTTAAATGGATTGACTATTAGATGCTAACATTCCTTCATAAGATAATATTCACCAAACAACCCGAATACCTGCACCAAATTCTTAGATTCACTAATTCCGTCAGAACAAATAATATTATCACCATTCGACATAAAACTTTAAATTCCGAGAGTCATTTCTGAAAAAATACAACGCGCAACAAATTCCTGATGAGAGTATTCTCAGAAAGAACTACTTGGATAAATCCTACCAACAATCTATCCAAAAAATTCGCGAAAGTATAAAAGACGAGAACGTTTGGATATCAGTGGACGAAACTACTGGTAAGCAAGGGCGATGTGTCGCAAATTTGATTATAGGAACATTAAGCGAAAAGGAATCTTCATCCTCATTTTTATTGTAATGTAAACAGTTGAAAGAAGTAAATAATGCAACTGTTTCTCGATTTGTGAACGACAGCATTCGTATATTGTGGCCTCACGGGAATGAGTTAAAAGTTTTGTTACTCTTAACTGATGCTGCGGCATATATCATAAAAGCTGGTAAAAATTTAAAGGTTTTTTATCCGAATCTCATACATATAACTTGTTTAGCACATGGATTAAATTGAATAGCTGAAAAGTAAGAACATCGTTTCATGTCGCTAACTCGTTTATATCCTGTGTGAAAAAAATTTTCATAATAGCTCCGCTCAGAGTACAACGCTACAAACAAATACTCAATAAGGAGTTACCACCAGAACCCATCATAACCAGATGGGGTACATGGTTGAAGGCGGCATCATTTTATGCAGATAACATGGAGGGAATAAAAGAGGTTTGTCAAAAAAAACATTTTAGTTTGATAAATAAAAAGATTCTAAATTTACATTTTAGGTTCTTGAAACACTGAACCCAGAAGATGCTGAATCCATTAAGCTGGCGAAGGAGCTGGTAGAAAATCCACAACTACATCAAGAATTTATATATATAAAATCCCACTTCGAGAGAGCTGCCGAAATAATAACACCATTGGAAGCGAAGGGGCTACCATTAGAAACGTCAATGGACTTATTCAAGGAAGCTGAAAATATTGTCTATAACATAACTGGTGATTTTGGAATTGATTTAAAAAAGAAATTTAAAGAAATTTTGAAAAGAAATCCTGATTTTAAAATCATTTCAAAAATAAATAGTATATTAAATCTAAATGCTGAGGATCTGTCTGGAATCGAACCAGACACTAATGAAAATATAATAAAATATAAATTTGCCCCAATTACTTCCGCTTCCGCTTTTCCGCGTACAAAATGATTTTTGGACAGAAACGTCAGAGCCTCTTAATAAATAATTTAGAGAACATTTTAGTGGTTTACTGCAATACAAATTATTTCTAATAAATAATTTTTATAATTAATAATTAATAAGCCTCTATTATATCGTATGTTTTAAGTATCTAGTTTAATAGCAAAAAATAGTTAATAAAATTTCAATACCTATACTACCTTCTAAATCGCTTTTAAATGTTTCTTTTATTTGATTTACATAGGAAATTGTTGCATATGTTTTGCATAATTTGCATATACTTTGCATATTTTGCATATTTTTTGCATAATTTGCATATATTTTGCATATTTTGGCATATATTATGCATATGCATTTCATGCAAATATGCAAAAAAAATGAAAATATGCAGATCGTTTTCAAATCTACTTTTCATGAAACGAACTTTAGTGTCATCAGAATTTTTCTATCTTAATCCTCTAAAAATATGCAAATATGCAAAATCCGGGGTCTAGTTATAACATACCGATCATTTGGTAAATTTTTTTTTTGATAATGTATGGCCCTTTAAATTTTGGAATAAATTTCTTATTTGTACCTATCGTAGTGTCAGCGCTTCGTACGAGAACAAAGGCTCCTTCTTTAAATTTTATATGTTTCTTAATATTTTTATCATAATAGTGTTTTATCTTAGTTTGGTTTTCAGTTATTTTATCTAATACTCCTTTCCCCATTGCTATTAAGTCTTTATTTGGTCTTGAATTAGTTTTGTCTTCTAGAAATTCCGTTAAAGCGTCAATATCACAGCCTCTTTGCTGAACACCGAAGAGTACCACCGATGGTATTTCCCCAGTAACCGAATGTTTTGAATGGTTTATTGCATATTCCGCTTTTGTGAGTAGTTTACACCAATCTGAGTGTAGCAATGGTTCAGTTAGCTTTGCTAATATACTTTTTATTGTTCTATTTACTCTCTCCACTTTCCCATTTGCCTGTGGTGAGGCAGTTGCTGCTCTAACATGTTCAATGTTGCTACTTAGCATAAACTCACTGAATTCCAACGATGCGAAACATGAGCCTCTATCACTGACAATTCTCCTAGGTCAGCTATAATTTTCAAAATATTTCGTTAAGCATGCGAAAAGTTCCTTAGTGCTAGGAGTGTTTGCAGAATACAATTTAAACGAGGGGGAACGTTGTGAGTTGCTGCGGAGACCGCAACTCTACATTTATACCCGATACTTAGTCAGTATGGCTCTCCTCCGGCAGAAGCCGCGAAGCTGGGTTCTCTTTCCTACACCCTCGCCCTAGGGACCCAGCGACGCAGATGTTAGTCGTGGATCATGCGGCAGCTGCTAAACTAAGCTCCCCTCTCCCACACCCTTCTTAATCTCGGTTACACATTTTTCAACTCCCACAGACTCCCGCAGACTTGTATGGTTTGAAGCTTTTGATTGCCCAGGAAATGTTCTCCTGGCTTAGCAGGTTCATGATATCACTTGAGGCAACGGCATGAGCCGCGATGTAGTGTGGTCTGTTTTCAACGCAGCCGGATAGTGGATGTTAAGGAGAAGATTTAGCGACTCATTGCTGGACGTTGTCCATGATTGGTCGGCATCCTTCAGGTAGCCCATAGTGGGTGTAGTCTTCGAGAGAACTTTGCGCAAGCGCGAGGCTTCTGAGTTATTCTCAATGTCGCTACAGAACTTACGCCATGAGGCGCGTTGGTCTTTCCTCAGTTCTTTATTGTAAATTGACAGACTGACCTTGTAAAAGGCCCAGTTCTGCTCAACGTTTTCAGCCTTAGCTTTATTGAAGAGTCTCCGGGAGGCTTTCCGGAGTTCCCTCAGTTTCGGATTCCACCATTCAGGTTTCTTCCGGCCTCTGCACTTGCCAGAGGGGCAGGATTTATCGAGCGCCTCATTGCAGGCGTCGGTAAATAGTTTAACAAGATGAGTCGTAACTTCTCTGGAAATCTCCTCCTCAGGTGGAGTCTCAGGGAGAACACGACAGAGGTGGTCTGAATACCGAGCCCAGTTTTCCGCCTAAGGTTCCGGAATTGAGCTGGTCTCGGTAGTGAAAAAGAGAATACGGTTTCCACGTACCTGTGGTCCGAGAAGAAGTGCTCTTCCAGGGCCCTCCAGAATACGATGTTCCCATGTAACTCATGAGAGGCAAGTGTGAGGTCCAGGACCTCCTTGCGGTTTTTAATAATGAAGGTGGGATCACTCCCCCTATTTAATAGGACCATCTGAGTGGTCAGTAAATAGTTGAAAAGGTACTCACCCCTTTCGTTGGTGTCAGTGCTTCCCCACTGGCAGTGGTGTGCATTGGCGTCGCACCCAACGATTAGGCCGGTGTCCTTGGCCTCGCAGTCTGTGATTAGCGCCCTGAGCGCCTGTGGAGGCAATCCAAGCCGATTGCCAAGCCTAATACCCCACAAACTTTACAAAAACCAGAAACACACTATTAAACTTATTTTTTGTTGACAGTCCGGAAAATTGTTACTCTATGATCAACTCACAGTGCCAGGGTATTCAAAACATGACTTTATTTTCATGACCTACGACATCAATCCTGACTACCATGACTATGTTACCTTCTATAGAGACATTAGGAACATTGACCTTAGAAAACTAGACACTGACATTAACATGCTCGACTGGACAACAATATATTATATGCCGCCTGTGAATTCTCAGCTTGCCCACCTTCAATCAAACATCGACTATCTTTATAATGAACATGTACCTATCAAGAAAGCGACCGTTAGACCAACAGATAACTCCTGGTTCAACCATGAAATAAAAATGGGTATCATTAAACGAAATGACGCCTTTAAAAAGTTTAAAAGATAGAAGACTGAAAGCCACCTTAATATGTACAAATCATTAAGATCAAATGTAACAAAGCTAATCAACTCTGAAAAGACCGCCTTCTACACGCCAAAGTCTAATAACGCGATATGCGGTAAGACAGAATGGCAAATTATTAAAAATATTGGAATTGGGAAGAAAACACGAAACACTCAAGTTGACATGGAAGTAAATGAAATAAATAACAATTTTGTGCAACTAGTTGTACCTGACTTTCCCCCAACCCTTAACTTGACATCAGCACCCTATCCTAACACTGTTCCTAGCTTTAGTTTCTGTTGTGTTAATCCGTGTGATGTTCTAGAATCCCTACTTAAGATTAAGTCGAAGGCGATTGGCCTAGACAACATGAACCCTAAATTTCTGAGAATAATTCTCCCCCGAATTTTAATGCAAGTTACCCACATTTTTAACACAGCCATTACTACATCAACATTCCCTGAAAAGTGGAAGGAGGCCAAAATGATCCCTATCCCTAAAGTAAACTCTCTAGATTACAGGCCAATATCCATTTTACCGAGCCTATCAACAGCGTTCGAGGCTTTGGGGGCTGTGCAAATAAATACATTTCTTTCTGAGCATACATTACTTAACAACAACCAATCTGGATTCAGACGAAATAGAAGTTGTTCTACCGCCATAATCAAAATTTTAGAGGATATCCGCGAAAGAATGGACGACGGAAATGTGACATTCCTAACTCTTCTTGACTATACTAAAGCTTTTGACTCAGTTGACCATGGTATCCTCATTGCAAAGCTTCGTAAATCCTATAATTTCTCTGTCTCAGCAGTACGGTTGCTATCGTCTTATCTCGTATATAGGAGTCAGGCTGTTGTCACCGAAACTGAAATGTCGTCTTTTGCATATGTGTGGTGTGGTGTGTGGTGTGCCACAGGAATCAGTACTTGGTCCATTATTGTTCTCCATTTATGTAAATGACGCCGATGACGTCTAATTATATGTTAGTCGACCGTTAAGTAGAATAATGAGTGTATCAGTGTTAGCAATGTATAACTTGAGAAGATTAGTGCATGGGCGACTTACAATCGCCTATGCCTAAGTCCAACTAAGTCTAAATGTTTGATTATCTTAAAAAACGAAAAAAGATAAGCTCAACACTATTAAGATCACTATTAATCTCAAATACTCCCATTAGCTACGTAGAGAAGGCAAACATAGGAAAAACCTATGGGATTTTAATTTTTTTTTAAATGGATTGACTATTAGATGCTAACATTCCTTCATAAGATAATATTCACCAAACAACCCGAAAACCTGCACCAAATTCTTAGATTCACTAATTCCGTCAGAACAAATAATATTATCACCATTCGACATAAAACTTTAAATTCCGAGAGTCATTTCTGAAAAAATACAACGCGCAACAAATTCCTGATGAGAGTATTCTCAGAAAGAACTACTTGGATAAATCCTACCAACAATCTATCCAAAAAATTCGCGAAAGTATAAAAGACGAGAACGTTTGGATATCAGTGGACGAAACTACTGGTAAGCAAGGGCGATGTGTCGCAAATTTGATTATAGGAACATTAAGCGAAAAGGAATCTTCATCCTCATTTTTATTGTAATGTAAACAGTTGAAAGAAGTAAATAATGCAACTGTTTCTCGATTTGTGAACGACAGCATTCGTATATTGTGGCCTCACGGGAATGAGTTAAAAGTTTTGTTACTCTTAACTGATGCTGCGGCATATATCATAAAAGCTGGTAAAAATTTAAAGGTTTTTTATCCGAATCTCATACATATAACTTGTTTAGCACATGGATTAAATTGAATAGCTGAAAAGTAAGAACATCGTTTCATGTCGCTAACTCGTTTATATCCTGTGTGAAAAAAATTTTCATAATAGCTCCGCTCAGAGTACAACGCTACAAACAAATACTCAATAAGGAGTTACCACCAGAACCCATCATAACCAGATGGGGTACATGGTTGAAGGCGGCATCATTTTATGCAGATAACATGGAGGGAATAAAAGAGGTTTGTCAAAAAAAACATTTTAGTTTGATAAATAAAAAGATTCTAAATTTACATTTTAGGTTCTTGAAACACTGAACCCAGAAGATGCTGAATCCATTAAGCTGGCGAAGGAGCTGGTAGAAAATCCACAACTACATCAAGAATTTATATATATAAAATCCCACTTCGAGAGAGCTGCCGAAATAATAACACCATTGGAAGCGAAGGGGCTACCATTAGAAACGTCAATGGACTTATTCAAGGAAGCTGAAAATATTGTCTATAACATAACTGGTGATTTTGGAATTGATTTAAAAAAGAAATTTAAAGAAATTTTGAAAAGAAATCCTGATTTTAAAATCATTTCAAAAATAAATAGTATATTAAATCTAAATGCTGAGGATCTGTCTGGAATCGAACCAGACACTAATGAAAATATAATAAAATATAAATTTGCCCCAATAACTTCCGCTTCCGCTTTTCCGCGTACAAAATGATTTTTGGACAGAAACGTCAGAGCCTCTTAATAAATAATTTAGAGAACATTTTAGTGGTTTACTGCAATACAAATTATTTCTAATAAATAATTTTTATAATTAATAATTAATAAGCCTCTATTATATCGTATGTTTTAAGTATCTAGTTTAATAGCAAAAAATAGTTAATAAAATTTCAATACCTATACTAACTTCTAAATCGCTTTTAAATTTTTCTTTGATTTGATTAACATAGGAAATTTGTTAAAGTTATTTTATTTGTAAGACAGCAGAAGATCAGTATACAGAATTATATGTGCTTCCGAGTAACATACGCAAGAGACTGACGCCGAAAGAACATCGATATGAGAACATCGATATGCAGCAGGGCACATGCGCAGTGTTGTTAGAGATCAATATCTAATTATCGTGGAGGTCACTTTGAACAAAATTGTTTCATATTTTGCATATGTTTTGCATAATTTGCATATATTTTGCATATTTTGGCATATATTATGCATATGCATTTCATGCAAATATGCAAAAAAATTAAAATATGCAGATCGTTTTCAAATCTACCTTTCATGAAACGAACTTTAGTGTCATCAGAATTTTTCTATCTTAATCCTCTAAAAATATGCAAATATGCAAAATCCGGGGTCTAGTTATAACATACCGATCATTTGGTACATTTTTTTTTTGATAATGTATGGCCCTTTAAATTTTGGAATAAATTTCTTATTTGTACCTATCGTAGTGTCAGCGCTTCGTACGAGAACAAAGGCTCCTTCTTTAAATTTTATATTTTTCTTAATATTTTTATCATAATAGTGTTTTATCTTAGTTTGGTTTTCAGTTATTTTATGTAATACTCCTTTCCCCATTGCTATTAAGTCTTTATTTGGTCTTGAATTAGTTTTGTCTTCTAGAAATTCCGTTAAAGCGTCAATATCACAGCCTCTTTGCTGAACACCGAAGAGTACCACCGATGGTAATTCCCCAGTAACCGAATGTTTTGAATGGTTTATTGCATATTCCGCTTTTGTGAGTAGTTTACACCAATCTGAGTGTAGCAATGGTTCAGTTATCTTTGCTAATATACTTTTTATTGTTCTATTTACTCTCTCCACTTTCCCATTTGCCTGTGGTGAGGCAGTTGCTGCTCTAACATGTTCAATGTTGCTACTTAGCATAAACTCACTGAATTCCAACGATGCGAAACATGAGCCTCTATCACTGACAATTCTCCTAGGTCAGCTATAATTTTCAAAATATTTCGTTAAGCATGCGAAAAGTTCCTTAGTGCTAGGAGTGTTTGCAGAATACAATTTAAACGAGGGGGAACGTTGTGAGTTGCTGCGGAGACCGCAACTCTACATTTATACCCGATACTTAGTCAGTATGGCTCTCCTCCGGCAGAAGCCGCGAAGCTGGGTTCTCTTTCCTACACCCTCGCCCTAGGGACCCAGCGACGCAGATGTTAGTCGTGGATCATGCGGCAGCTGCTAAACTAAGCTCCCCTCTCCCACACCCTTCTTAATCTCGGTTACACATTTTTCAACTCCCACAGACTCCCGCAGACTTGTATGGTTTGAAGCTTTTGATTGCCCAGGAAATGTTCTCCTGGCTTAGCAGGTTCATGATATCACTTGAGGCAACGGCATGAGCCGCGATGTAGTGTGGTCTGTTTTCAACGCAGCCGGATAGTGGATGTTAAGGAGAAGATTTAGCGACTCATTGCTGGACGTTGTCCATGATTGGTCGGCATCCTTCAGGTAGCCCATAGTGGGTGTAGTCTTCGAGAGAACTTTGCGCAAGCGCGAGGCTTCTGAGTTATTCTCAATGTCGCTACAGAACTTACGCCATGAGGCGCGTTTGTCTTTCCTCAGTTCTTTATTGTAAATTGACAGACTGACCTTGTAAAAGTCCCAGTTCTGCTCAACGTTTTCAGCCTTAGCTTTATTGAAGAGTCTCCGGGAGGCTTTCCGGAGTTCCCTCAGTTTCGGATTCCACCATTCAGGTTTCTTCCGGCCTCTGCACTTGCCAGAGGGGCAGGATTTATCGAGCGCCTCATTGCAGGCGTCGGTAAATAGTTTAACAAGATGAGTCGTAACTTCTCTGGAAATCTCCTCCTCAGGTGGAGTCTCAGGGAGAACACGACAGAGGTGGTCTGAATACCGAGCCCAGTTTTCCGCTTAAGGTTCCGGAATTGAGCTGGTCTCGGTAGTGAAAAAGAGAATACGGTTTCCACGTACCTGTGGTCCGAGAAGAAGTGCTCTTCCAGGGCCCTCCAGAATACGATGTTCCCATGTAACTCATGAGAGGCAAATGTGAGGTCCAGGACCTCCTTGCGGTTTTTAATAATGAAGGTGGGATCACTCCCCCTATTTAATAGGACCATCTGAGTGGTCAGTAAATAGTTGAAAAGGTACTCACCCCTTTCGTTGGTGTCAGTGCTTCCCCACTGGCAGTGGTGTGCATTGGCGTCGCACCCAACGATTAGGCTGGTGTCCTTGGCCTCGCAGTCTGTGATTAGCGCCCTGAGCGCCTGTGGAGGCAATCCAAGCCGATTGCCAAGCCTAATACCCCACAAACTTTACAAAAACCAGAAACACACTATTAAACTTATTTTTTGTTGACAGTCCGGAAAATTGTTACTCTATGATCAACTCACAGTGCCAGGGTATTCAAAACATGACCTTATTTTCATGACCTACGACATCAATCCTGACTACCATGACTATGTTACCTTCTATAGAGACATTAGGAACATTGACCTTAGAAAACTAGACACTGACATTAACATGCTCGACTGGACATCAATATATTATATGCCGTCTGTGAATTCTCAGCGTGCCCACCTTCAATCAAACATCGACTATCTTTATAGTGAACATGTACCTATCAAGAAAGCGACCGTTAGACCAACAGATAACTCCTGGTTCAACCATGAAATAAAAATGGGTATCATTAAACGAAATGACGCCTTTAAAAAGTTTAAAAGATATAAGACTGAAAGCCACCTTAATATGTACAAAGCATTAAGATCAAATGTAACAAAGCTAATCAACTCTGCCAAGACAACTCTACACGCCAAAGTTTAATAACGCGGTATGCGGTAAGAAAAAATGGCAAATTATTAAAAATATTGGAATTGGGAAGAAAACATGAAATACTCAAGTTGACATGGAAGTAAATGAAATAAATAACAAATTTGTGCAACTAGTTGTACCTGACTTTCCCCCAACCCTTAACTTGACATCAGCACCCTATCCTAACACTGTTCCTAGCTTTAGTTTCTGTTGTGTTAGTCCGTGTGATGTTCTAGAATCCCTACTTAAGATTAAGTCGAAGGCGATTGGCCTAGACAACATGAACCCTAAATTTCTGAGAATAATTCTCCCCCGAATTTTAATGCAAGTTACCCACATTTTTAACACAGCCATTACTACATCAACATTCCCTGAAAAGTGGAAGGAGGCCAAAATGATCCCTATCCCTAAAGTAAACTCTCTAGATTACAGGCCAATATCCATTTTACCGAGCCTATCAACAGCGTTCGAGGCTTTGGGGGCTGTGCAAATAAATACATTTCTTTCTGAGCATACATTACTTAACAACAACCAATCTGGATTCAGACGAAATAGAAGTTGTTCTACCGCCATAATCAAAATTTTAGAGGATATCCGCGAAAGAATGGACGACGGAAAAGTGACATTCCTAACTCTTCTTGACTATACTAAAGCTTTTGACTCAGTTGACCATGGTATCCTCATTGCAAAGCTTCGTAAATCCTATAATTTCTCTGTCTCAGCAGTACGGTTGCTATCGTCTTATCTCGTATATAGGAGTCAGACTGTTGTCACCGAAACTGAAATGTCGTCTTTTGCATATGTGTGGTGTGGTGTGTGGTGTGCCACAGGGATCAGTACTTGGTCCATTATTGTTCTCCATTTATGTAAATGACGCCGATGTCGTCTAATTATATGTTAGTCGACCGTTAAGTAGAATAATGAGTGTATCAGTGTTAGCAATGTATAACTTGAGAAGATTAGTGCGTGGGCGACTTACAATCGCCTATGCCTAAGTCCAACTAAGTCTAAATGTTTGATTATCTTAAAAAACGAAAAAAGATAAGCTCAACACTATTAAGATCACTATTAATCTCAAATACTCCCATTAGCTACGTAGAGAAGGCAAACATAGGAAAAACCTATGGGATTTTAATTTTTTTTTAAATGGATTGACTATTAGATGCTAACATTCCTTCATAAGATAATATTCACCAAACAACACGAATACCTGCACCAAATTCTTAGATTCACTAATTCCGTCAGAACAAATAATATTATCACCATTCGACATAAAACTTTAAATTCCGAGAGGCATTTCTGAAAAAATACAACGCGCAACAAATTCCTGATGAGAGTATTTTCAGAAAGAACTACTTGGATAAATCCTACCAACAATCTATCCAAAAAATTCGCGAAAGTATAAAAGACGAGAACGTTTGGATATCAGTGGACGAAACTACTGGTAAGCAAGGGCGATGTGTCGCAAATTTGATTATAGGAACATTAAGCGAAAAGGAATCTTCATCCTCATTTTTATTGTAATGTAAACAGTTGAAAGAAGTAAATAATGCAACTGTTTCTCGATTTGTGAACGACAGCATTCGTATATTGTGGCCTCACGGGAATGAGTTAAAAGTTTTGTTACTCTTAACTGATGCTGCGGCATATATCATAAAAGCTGGTAAAAATTTAAAGGTTTTTTATCCGAATCTCATACATATAACTTGTTTAGCACATGGATTAAATTGAATAGCTGAAAAGTAAGAACATCGTTTCATGTCGCTAACTCGTTTATATCCTGTGTGAAAAAAATTTTCATAATAGCTCCGCTCAGAGTACAACGCTACAAACAAATACTCAATAAGGAGTTACCACCAGAACCCATCATAACCAGATGGGGTACATGGTTGAAGGCGGCATCATTTTATGCAGATAACATGGAGGGAATAAAACAGGTTTGTCAAAAAAAACATTTTAGTTTGATAAATAAAAAGATTCTAAATTTACATTTTAGGTTCTTGAAACACTGAACCCAGAAGATGCTGAATCCATTAAGCTGGCGAAGGAGCTGGTAGAAAATCCACAACTACATCAAGAATTTATATATATAAAATCCCACTTCGAGAGAGCTGCCGAAATAATAACACCATTGGAAGCGAAGGGGCTACCATTAGAAACGTCAATGGACTTATTCAAGGAAGCTGAAAATATTGTCTATAACATAACTGGTGATTTTGGAATTGATTTAAAAAAGAAATTTAAAGAAATTTTGAAAAGAAATCCTGATTTTAAAATCATTTCAAAAATAAATAGTATATTAAATCTAAATGCTGAGGATCTGTCTGGAATCGAACCAGACACTAATGAAAATATAATAAAATATAAATTTGCCCCAATAACTTCCGCTTCCGCTTTTCCGCGTACAAAATGATTTTTGGACAGAAACGTCAGAGCCTCTTAATAAATAATTTAGAGAACATTTTAGTGGTTTACTGCAATACAAATTATTTCTAATAAATAATTTTTATAATTAATAATTAATAAGCCTCTATTATATCGTATGTTTTAAGTATCTAGTTTAATAGCAAAAAATAGTTAATAAAATTTCAATACCTATACTAACTTCTAAATCGCTTTTAAATTTTTCTTTGATTTGATTAACATAGGAAATTTGTTAAAGTTATTTTATTTGTCAGAAAGCAGAAGATCAGTATACAGAATTATATGTGCTTCCGAGTAACATACGCAAGAGAGAGACACCGAAAAGGGAACATCGATATACAGAACATCGATATGAGAACATCGATATACAGCAGGGCACATGCGCAGTGTTGTTACAGATCAATATCTAATTATCGTGGCGGTCACTTTGAACAAATGCATATGCATAATATATGCCAAAATATGCAAAAATATATGCAAATTATGCAAAACATATGCAAAATATGAAACAATTTTGTTCAAAGTGACCTCCACGATAATTAGATATTGATCTCTAACAACACTGCGCATGTGCCCTGCTGCATATCGATGTTCTCATATCGATGTTCTTTCGGCGTCAGTCTCTTGCGTATGTTACTCGGAAGCACATATAATTCTGTATACTGATATTCTGCTGTCTTACAAATAAAATAACTTTAACAGGTTATGGGCCCAGACACCAATTCACCCTGAAACAGTATAAAACAGAAACAGTGAGAAACAATAAACATTGTTTGGTGCTTAGTGAAAAGCAGTGCTAAAAAAATGGCATAGACTCATTGGGGTTATGTGTGTACATAGAAAGGCAAAAGAACAAGTTGAACAAATTCAACGGAGATTCGCATTGTGTTTTTTGATTAGAATTTTGCAGCGAATCGGACCGTTGCCGTGGTTTAAAGTCCAAAATAAAGCAGTCCCAACGAATCAAGAAACACAAAAGCGAACGGAGACTCAAGTGTGTATACCAAAAAGTGCGTATGCCAAGCCGCACATAACGGCGAGTGTGTATACCCAAAAGTGTGTATACCAAGGCATAGAAAATCGCGAGTGTGTGTGTGTAAATAGCAACTCGGAGGGACACTTAAAAGAAAACGAAAAAACCAAAAGAAAGACACGGACAACAGTATTGTCGTCGTAGTTGCTTTGTGCATGAGACGATCGACAGTTACAAATTTTGCACTGTGGGACAATAAGTATAAAAAATGAGTGGAAATATGAATTTCAATATTGAGAAACTGGACGAAAACAATTATAGCACATGGGAAGTTTTGATGAGAAGTGTTCTCATACAAAATGATTTGTGGCCAATCGTCAGTGGTAAAATTGAGCTTAGTGAAAGTGCAACAAGTGAGCAACGTGCAGCTTTTGAACTAAAGGATCAAAAGGCGTTGGCGTCAATTTTACTTTGTGTTAAATCGACCCAACTAAACAATATTAAAAATTGTGTATCGTCGTCACAGGCATGGCAAAAGCTAAATAAAATTCACAGGCCAAGCGGACCAGCAAGGGTAGTGTTTTTAATTAAACAATTGTTGACGTTAAAAATGTCGGATGGTATAAGTGCACAGGAATATTTGCGGAAATTCCAGGTGGTACACGAGGCTTTAGCAGAGGTCAACATAAAGGTTGATGAAAAGATCTTATCAGTTGTGTTGCTAAATGGTTTGCCTAAATCGTATGAAAGTTTTGTTGTTGCGATTGAGACGCGAGATGATTTGCCGAGCTTGAGCATGCTAAAAATAAAAATTTCTGAAGAAGCGAATAGGCAGGAAGATAGCATTAGCAAGGAAATTACAAGTATCGCGGAACTACACGTCAGTTATGACAACAACAATTTTAAGAAAAACTTTAAGAAGGGCAAAAAGTGTTTTAAGTGCGGAAAGGAAGGCCATTTTAAATCGGAATGCCGTGCTAAAAGCAAGCAGGAAGGAGCAAACAACAAGGGCGCAAACAGTAAAAGCGGGGAAAGATTGGGTACAATGCTTTGCGTAACCGAATATGACAAAGTGGAACCAGAAAAATATGTACCAATCCTAAGTTTAGCTAAGCCGAATGACCAGATGTTAAATGCATGGTGCATAGACAGTGGCGCAACGGCGCATCTATGTTGTGACAAGGAACGCTTTGTGTCGTTCACGGAAGATAATCAAAAAGTATTTTTAGCCGGCGGTAAATCACTTATTGCTGAAGGGCATGGAACTGTTCAAGTAAAGTTCGGTGATAGATCCGTTACGATGGAAAATGTTATCTTGGTACCAGATTTGCAGTACAATTTTATATCGGTCACAAAACTATTAAAACATGGAAAAAAAGTTGTGTTTGAGAAAAATCAAGCGATGATTTTTGAAAACGGAAAAATAGTTATAAAGGCACATCTGGAAAATGGATTGTTTATGGTTCAGGACAATCAGGAAAAGTGTATGAACATTGTAAATGTTGAGGCAGATGCATTCAAATGGCACAATAGGTTCGGACATGTACATTTTGACGCATTAAAGGAAATGGTTAACAAGGAGATGGTAATAGGTCTCAAGGGCATATACAAGCCAAAACAAGTGTGTGCAACATGCGCAAAAAGTAAAATTTGCGTGCAACCATTTCAATCGAGCACAAACAGGTCAAAGGGCGTTCTAGACTTAATACATACTGATGTATGCGGTCCAATGCAAAAGCAGTCAATGGGAGGCAATCGATATTTCGCCACATTTATTGATGATTGTTCAAGATATGTATCAGTAAGTTTCCTAAAAACCAAAGATCAGGTTTTCGAGGCTTTTAAAGAATTTAAAAGTCAAGTTGAGTGCCAAACTGGGAGAAAAGTCAAGGTTTTACGAAGCGACAATGGCCGAGAATACATATCAAACGTTTTTGACAATTACCTAAACCAAAATGGAATAAAGCGAAACTTAACAGTGCCATATACACCTCAACAAAACGGAGTTGCAGAAAGGGCCAACAGAACATTGGTAGAAATGGCAAGAAGTATGCTGCTGCATGCTGGGTTGAGTGAATGCTATTGGGCAGAAGCGATTCGAACTGCCACGTATTTGCGAAATAGAGTGGCAAGCAGCTGCTTGAGCGGGGGTGACACCTTTTGAAATATGGACAGGTCGAAAGCCAGTGGTATCGCATTTAAGAGTTTTTGGCTCAGTAGCGATAGCTCTAGATAAAACAAAGAAATCAAAGTTCGCACAGAAAGGCTTAGAGTATATAATGGTGGGCTACTCGGATACGGCCAAAGCATACCGTTTGGTCAGTAAAGAAACCAGGAAACTCGTAGAGAGTAGGGATGTCATTTTTGTAGAACCTGAAGGGGGCAAACTAGATGCATCATGTTCCAATGACATATCATCAATTGAGGTTCAACAAAACCAGAACGCTGAACCCGAAATGGATAGCGAGCAATTTAAAGATCCAGAAAATGAGCCAGAAAATCAGGAGGAGATTAGGTCTAGTAATGACATTCTTGTAATTCCAGAACCAATAAGAGGACCAGGACGCCCAACCATAGTACGGACGGGCAAACCAGGACGACCAAGGAAGCAGTATCATATGCTCAATGCGATACTGGCAGCAGACGTACAAGTTCCACAAAACTACGCACAAGCTGAACGGTCTACTGAAGGCGAGATATGGAAAGCATCAATGAAGGACGAGTACGAATCTCTCGTGAAGAACGGCACGTGGTCGCTTACTAAATTGCCTAGCGGGAAAAAGTCCATTGGATGCAGGTGGGTTTACGCAGTTAAGTCCAATCCGGATGGAAGCGTGAACAGGCTCAAATCACGTCTGGTGGCGAAAGGTTGTAGCCAACGCTACGGGATCGACTACAAGGAAACATTTGCACCAGTTGTACGCCACGCAACTATCAGGTTGATAATTGCACTTGCAGTCGAACATGGTCTCCACCTACATCAAATGGATGTTGTCACGGCGTATCTCAACGGCGAATTGGAAGATGAGGTTTTTATGAGACAACCTGAGGGCTTCATCAGCGAAGTTCACCCAAATCACGTTTTGAGGCTTCACAAAAGTATATATGGCCTAAAACAATCAGGAAGAGTGTGGAACTCTACGTTGGATGCAACGCTGAGACGCATTGGTTTTATACCGACTGTCAACGAACCCTGTCTGTATCGTAAGCCAGGTAAAAATATGTGTCTAATAGCTGTCTACGTAGATGACATTATTTTGGCGTGTAAGGACCTAGATGATATATCTGATATCAAGATAAAGATCGCAGCAGAATTTGATGTGGTTGACATCGGGCCTATGCAATACTTTTTAGGTATTGAGGTGAAACGTGAAGGCAGTACGGGTGCGATTTCAATCAGCCAACGGAAATATATTAGAGAGTTGCTCGAACAGTACAATTTGAAAGATTGTCGACAGACGTCCACGCCTCTTGAAGCTGGTTACCAGGTGGCATGCAACAAAGAGGATTGCCGCAGGGTCGACATCACATCGTTCCAAAAGCTAATTGGAGAGTTATCTTATCTTGCTGTTATGATTCGTCCAGACATTGCGCATTCGGTGAACAAATTAGCACAACGTAACAAGGATCCTCATTCCGAGCATGAAGCGGCAGCCAAGCACATCCTTCGATATTTGGCAAAAACTATCGACTGGGAGATATGCTACACAAAGCAAGGAAAGGCAATTGAGTGTTTTGTTGATGCAGATTGGGCAAGTGATATGACGAACCGAAAGTCATTCACTGGCTATGTATGCATGTTGGCAGGAGGAGCGGTTTCTTGGGAGTCAAGAAAGCAATCGACGGTTGCCCTCAGTTCCACGGAGGCAGAGTACATAGCCTTATCATCTGCAGCAAAAGAGGCGATATACTTTCGCAGCCTACTGATTGACTTAAAGCTGATATCCAAGGAGTCAGCTATTCAGATGTACGGCGACAACATTGGAGCACAGCAGCTTGCTAGAAACCCCATGTTTCATGCACGTACAAAGCACATCGACGTCAAGATACATCATATTCGAGAGGTTCTCAAGAGAGGTGAAGTCAACATTGCATATCTGCCAACCGATGAGATGATAGCAGATGTCCTCACAAAGAACTTAGCCAAGGTTAAGCACCATAAATTTGTATTCGCATTTGGTTTAAAAGATCGTTTATAAGTGCTTGACATGTTATTGAATATTAGTTAAGTATATTTAAAGTTTGTAAACATGCGTTGTGTTGAGGAGGAGTGTTCAAAGTGACCGCCACGATAATTAGATATTGATCTGTAACAACACTGCGCATGTGCCCTGCTGCATATCGATGTTCTCATATCGATGTTCTGTATATCGATGTTCCCTTTTCGGTGTCTCTCTCTTGCGTATGTTACTCGGAAGCACATATAATTCTGTATACTGATATTCTGCTGTCTTACAAATAAAATAACTTTAACAGCATTTCATGCAAATATGCAAAAAAATTAAAATATGCAGATCGTTTTCAAATCTACTTTTCATGAAACGAACTTTAGTGTCATCAGAATTTTTCTATCTTAATCCTCTAAAAATATGCAAATATGCAAAATCCGGGGTCTAGTTATAACATACCGATCATTTGGTACATTTTTTTTTTGATAATGTATGGCCCTTTAAATTTTGGAATAAATTTCTTATTTGTACCTATCGTAGTGTCAGCGCTTCGTACGAGAACAAAGGCTCCTTCTTTAAATTTTATATTTTTCTTAATATTTTTATCATAATAGTGTTTTATCTTAGTTTGGTTTTCAGTTATTTTATGTAATACTCCTTTCCCCATTGCTATTAAGTCTTTATTTGGTCTTGAATTAGTTTTGTCTTCTAGAAATTCCGTTAAAGCGTCAATATCACAGCCTCTTTGCTGAACACCGAAGAGTACCACCGATGGTATTTCCCCAGTAACCGAATGTTTTGAATGGTTTATTGCATATTCCGCTTTTGTGAGTAGTTTACACCAATCTGAGTGTAGCAATGGTTCAGTTATCTTTGCTAATATACTTTTTATTGTTCTATTTACTCTCTCCACTTTCCCATTTGCCTGTGGTGAGGCAGTTGCTGCTCTAACATGTTCAATGTTGCTACTTAGCATAAACTCACTGAATTCCAACGATGCGAAACATGAGCCTCTATCACTGACAATTCTCCTAGGTCAGCTATAATTTTCAAAATATTTCGTTAAGCATGCGAAAAGTTCCTTAGTGCTAGGAGTGTTTGCAGAATACAATTCAAACGAGGGGGAACGTTGTGAGTTGCTGTGGAGACCGCAACTCTACATTTATACCCGATACTTAGTCAGTATGGCTCTCCTCCGGCAGAAGCCGCGAATCTGGGTTCTCTTTCCTACACCCTCGCCCTGGGGACCCAGCGACGCAGATGTTAGTCGTGGATCATGCGGCAGCTGCTAAACTAAGCTCCCCTCTCCCACACCCTTCTTAATCTCGGTTACACATTTTTCAACTCCCACAGACTCCCGCAGACTTGTATGGTTTGAAGCTTTTGATTGCCCAGGAAATGTTCTCCTGGCTTAGCAGGTTCATGATATCACTTGAGGCAACGGCATGAGCCGCGATGTAGTGTGGTCTGTTTTCAACGCAGCCGGATAGTGGATGTTAAGGAGAAGATTTAGCGACTCATTGCTGGACGTTGTCCATGATTGGTCGGCATCCTTCAGGTAGCCCATAGTGGGTGTAGTCTTCGAGAGAACTTTGCGCAAGCGCGAGGCTTCTGAGTTATTCTCAATGTCGCTACAGAACTTACGCCATGAGGCGCGTTTGTCTTTCCTCAGTTCTTTATTGTAAATTGACAGACTGACCTTGTAAAAGGCCCAGTTCTGCTCAACGTTTTCAGCCTTAGCTTTATTGAAGAGTCTCCGGGAGGCTTTCCGGAGTTCCCTCAGTTTCGGAATCCACCATTCAGGTTTCTTCCGGCCTCTGCACTTGCCAGAGGGGCAGGATTTATCGAGCGCCTCATTGCAGGCGTCGGTAAATAGTTTAACAGGATGAGTCGTAACTTCTCTGGAAATCTCCTCCTCAGGTGGAGTCTCAGGGAGAACACGACAGAGGTGGTCTGAATACCGAGCCCAGTTTTCCGCCTAAGGTTCCGGAATTGAGCTGGTCTCGGTAGTGAAAAAGAGAATACGGTTTCCACGTACCTGTGGTCCGAGAAGAAGTGCTCTTCCAGGGCCCTCCAGAATACGATGTTCCCATGTAACTCATGAGAGGCAAGTGTGAGGTCCAGGACCTCCTTGCGGTTTTTAATAATGAAGGTGGGATCACTCCCCCTATTTAATAGGACCATCTGAGTGGTCAGTAAATAGTTGAAAAGGTACTCACCCCTTTCGTTGGTGTCAGTGCTTCCCCACTGGCAGTGGTGTGCATTGGCGTCGCACCCAACGATTAGGCCGGTGTCCTTGGCCTCGCAGTCTGTGATTCGCGCCCTGAGCGCCTGTGGAGGCAATCCAAGCCGATTGCCAAGCCTAATACCCCACACACTTTACAAAAACCAGAAACACACTATTAGACTTATTTTTTGTTGACAGTCCGGAAAATTGTTACTCTATGATCAACTCACAGTGCCAGGGTATTCAAAACATGACTTTATTTTCATGGCCTACGACATCAATCCTGACTACCATGACTATGTTACCTTCTATAGAGACTTTAAGAACATTGACCTTAGAAAACTAGACACTGACATTAACATGTTCGACTGGACATCAATATATTATATGCCGTCTGTGAATTCTCAGCTTGCCCACCTTCAATCAAACATCGACTTATAATGAACATGTACCTATCAAGAAAGCGACCGTTAGACCAACAGATAACTCCTGGTTCAACCATGAAATAAAAATGGGTATCATTAAACGAAATGACGCCTTTAAAAAGTTTAAAAGATATAAGACTGAAAGCCACCTTAATATGTACAAAGCATTAAGATCAAATGTAACAAAGCTAATCAACTCTGCCAAGACCGCCTTCTACACGCCAAAGTTTAATAACGCGGTATGCGGTAAGAAAAAATGGCAAATTATTAAAAATATTGGAATTGGGAAGAAAACATGAAATACTCAAGTTGACATGGAAGTAAATGAAATAAATAACAAATTTGTGCAACTAGTTGTACCTGACTTTCCCCCAACCCTTAACTTGACATCAGCACCCTATCCTAACGCTGTTCCTAGCTTTAGTTTCTGTTGTGCTAGTCCGTGCAAGTTACCCACATTTTTAACACAGCCATTACTACATCAACATTCCCTGAAAAGTGGAAGGAGGCCAAAATGATCCCTATCCCTAAAGTAAACTCTCTAGATTACAGGCCAATATCCATTTTACCGAGCCTATCAACAGCGTTCGAGGCTTTGGGGGCTGTGCAAATAAATACATTTCTTTCTGAGCATACATTACTTAACAACAACCAATCTGGATTCAGACGAAATAGAAGTTGTTCTACCGCCATAATCAAAATTTTAGAGGATATCCGCGAAAGAATGGACGACGGAAATGTGACATTCCTAACTCTTCTTGACTATACTAAAGCTTTTGACTCAGTTGACCATGGTATCCTCATTGCAAAGCTTCGTAAATCCTATAATTTCTCTGTCTCAGCAGTACGGTTGCTATCGTCTTATCTCGTATATAGGAGTCAGGCTGTTGTCACCGAAACTGAAATGTCGTCTTTTGCATATGTTAAGTGTGGTGTGCCACAGGGATCAGTACTTGGTCCATTATTGTTCTCCATTTATGTAAATGACGCCGATGACGTCAAATTATATGTTAGTCGACCGTTAAGTAGAATAAGAGTGTATCAGTGTTAGCAATGTATAACTTGAGAAGATTAGTGCATGGGCGACTTACAATCGCCTATGCCTAAGTCCAACTAAGTCTAAATGTTTGATTATCTTAAAAAACAAAAAAAGATAAACTCAACACTATTAAGATCACTATTAATCTCAAATACTCCCATTAGCTACGTAGAGAAGGCAAACATAGGAAAAACCTATGGGATTTTAATTTTTTTTTAAATGGATTGACTATTAGATGCTAACATTCCTTCATAAGATAATATTCACCAAATAACCCGAATACCTGCACCAAATTCTTAGATTCACTAATTCCGTCAGAACAAATAATATTATCACCATTCGACATAAAACTTTAAATTCCGAGAGGCATTTCTGAAAAAATACAACGCGCAACAAATTCCTGATGAGAGTACTCTCAGAAAGAACTACTTGGATAAATCCTACCAACAATCTATCCAAAAAATTCGTGAAAGTATAAAAGACGAAAACGTTTGGATATCAGTGGACGAAACTACTGATAAGCAAGGGCGATATGTCGCAAATTTGATTATAGGAACATTAAGCGAAAATGAATCTTCATCCTCATTTGTATTGTCCTGTAAACAGTTGAAAGAAGTAAATAATGCAACTGTTTCTCGATTTGTGAACGACAGCATTCGTATATTGTGGCCTCATGGGAATGAGTTAAAAGTTTTGTTACTCTTAACTGATGCTGCGGCATATATCATAAAAGCTGGTAAAAATTTAAAGGTTTTTTATCCGAATCTCATACATATAACTTGTTTAGCACATGGATTAAATTGAATAGCTGAAAAAGTAAGAACATCGTTTCATGTCGCTAACTCGTTTATATCCTGTGTGAAAAAAATTTTCATAATAGCTCCGCTCAGAGTACAACGCTACAAACAAATACTCAATAAGGAGTTACCACCAGAACCCATCATAACCAGATGGGGTACATGGTTGAAGGCGGCATCATTTTATGCAGATAACATGGAGGGAATAAAAGAGGTTTGTCAAAAAAAACATTTTAGTTTGATAAATAAAAAGATTCTAAATTTGCATTTTAGGTTCTTGAAACACTGATCCCAGAAGAAGAGCTGAATCCATTAAGCTGGCGAAGGAGCTGGTAGAAAATCCACAACTACATCAAGAATTTATATATATAAAATCCCACTTCGAGAGAGTTGCCGAAATAATAACACCATTGGAAGCGAAGGGTGTAACGAACCTGCTTTTTGGGCTCGCTTGAGTTTGCTGGGCTCGCTCAGCGGTCGGCAGATTCGCCGCAACGTATTTTTATTGTTGCCCCCAACGACAAATGATAAGACCTACCTTTTCTTTACTTGAATTTCGCTTTATTCGCAATTCTATTAGGACTTAGGGCTAGGTGTTAAAATTTCACTTATCTACGGATCTCCACTATGCGTGGGCTCTCGTCGGTGTGGCAGCGTTGAGGCTAATGATTGGGGCAATTTGACCTCCGCTATTGCTTTGGCTCGCCACTCAAATCCGCACTCCACGTCTCGCACTCCCCTCTTAGCTTCCGCCGGCGACCGGGGATCTCCTCTTAATTTAGACTTACTCTGGGGGCAGGCGGGGCCTGTCTGCCTGTTGCTACACTTCACTGCACTTCTTTGAACCGTACCGGGTATCACTCTTACGTTTCGACCGGGCTTCAACGTGCGCGCGTAATCACTTATCCACGGGAAAGAGCCCCGCTTCGACGCCGCAGCCTCCTTTTATAGCCCCTTGCCAGGCCCCGGCTCGGCGTCGGTAGTTTTCCATCGCCGTCTCCTGGTTTCCACGGCCTTCGTAACGGGGCCTGGCCGGTGGCGTGATCCCATGCCCTTATTTGGTCATGCGTCGGATCACTGCCGGCCCGATCCCGCCGTCTCCTTTGCCTCTCGCGTGTCTCTCTCTCTCCGAGAGCAGGGAACTTCTCCTCTCGGGGCCTTTGGCCTCTTCGCCGCATCCGGATAACCGTGGGTATCTGGACTGACCTTCGCCTTATCCGGCCAGCCATCAGCCTTTATCCGACCGTCCCACCGCCTTTATCCGGCTGTGCTTTTGGTCGCACTCGGCCTGTGGGAACCGTGGTTCCTCACACCCCCCTCTTTCTTCCCGCAGCGGAATACTTCCGTTTTCCGCGACCTCGCGACGGGGTGTGCTTTCCTCATTCAAACGGCCCGATTTTACGCGCGCCCTTTGTTGCACCTGGGATCACAGGCGCCCTGGCGCCCTCTGGCGCCTTTGCTCGGGCGGCGCTGCCAGCCCTTGCAATTTTCTGGCTGGCGCCGAATTCCGCCTATCGATAAGATGTAGGGGCGCTTCTGCGATCCACTCGATATTTCCTCCCAGTCAGTATTCCGTTTCTTTCTTTTCCGTCTTCTCTTTATTCATGTTCTTCCCGCGTGTTCTGCCTTTTCTTTTCTCCCCTTTTTTTTGTTCCTTCTGCCCCCCTTTTTCTTTTCTTCTTTTAATTTTTCCTTTATTTTTGCTCCCGGATCACCTCCGTGCGCGTGGCCGACATTGCGATGCAGTACCGCGTACCCCGCTCGCTCACCAGTTTCTTCACCCGCCTACCCACGAGGCGAATCTGGGTCTGCGCGCGGATCACCGCAGCCGGCCACTCCTCCCGTGGGATCGCCGTCCAGTGGACCGTGGCTGCCGGTGCCGAGCTCTGCCGTTGCAGGGCCGGCCGCTTCGGTCCTGCATGGGGCTCCGGGCAGGAGGCCTGCCGCTTCAGAGCTGGGCGTTCGACCGCCGTCGACCTTTCCGGCGCGGGCCACACCCACGGCCCGCGCTCCCACGCCTCGACCTCCGCGTGTTCCATCGCTGCCTCGTCCGTCGCCGGGTCTGCCGCTGCTTCGTCCGTCGCCGGGCCTGCCGCTGCCTCGTCCGTCGCCGGGTCTGCCGCTGCCTCGTCCATGGCCGGGTCTGCCGCTGCCTCGTCCGTTGCCGGGTCAGCCGCTGCCTCGTCCGCCGCTGCCTCGTCCGCCGCTGCCTCGGCCTTCGCCGTGTCTGTAGGCGCCTCGTCAGCCGCCGGGTCTGCCGCTGCCTCGTCCGTCGCCGCCTGGGCCGCCGTCGCTGCCTCCGTCGTCGCCATTCCTGCCGCTGAGGTCGTGGGGGCAGGTCTGGGGTTTCTCCTCCGCGGGTCCCTGTCATTACTGCCGAGTGGACTTTCTTCCCACACTCGGGCGCCGGTCTCTGGCTGGGTCTCGCACGGGGCGGGCCCCGAGGCCCACGTGATGTGCAGGGTCTGGTGGTGCCAAACCATCCCCTGGCGCACGGCGGTCCGCACCTCCTGCGACACATATGGTCCCATTACAGCCGCTTCCGGTCCCCTCCATTGCGGCTGCTGCTGCCACTGCCACTGCCCCTGTCCCTGCTGCTGGTGCTGCTGCTGCTGGTGCTGCTGGTGCTGCTGGTGCTGCTGGTGCTGGTGCTGCTGCTGCTGGTGCTGCCGCTGCTGCTCCTCCTCGGCATGCGGTTGCCGCCTCTCGGGGTCCTCGTCGTCCTCGGCCGGTGGCGTAGGCTGCCACAACTCGCCTTCCTCCTCCTTGGCCTGCTGCAGCCGCCGCTGCCATTCGGTCTCGGGGTTCGTGGCCCGCTCGCCCATAGCCTGGGGCTGCGCCCCCTCGGTCTCCGCCTCGTCGGTCCGGGACTGCATCGGCGGCAGCACCACTCGGAATGGTGGGGGTGGCGGCGCCTCGTCGCTCTCTTGTCCGGGCTCCTCCTTACTGGCGGCTCTTCCCGCCTGTCGCCGTCGCGCCTCCAGCCGCTCGTTCCTCCGCCGCCTGATCGTTCGCGCCGCCTCCAGCACCCGGTGGATCTGGCGCTTCTCCTCCGGCGTCGCCTCCTGGAACCTCCGTTTCACCGCTTCGATCCTGTCGCGCAGGGTCAGCGGCCTTCTGGTCCTCGTCTCCGGCTCCGTCCTTTGTTGCCGTCTCCATCTGGCCTTCTCTTGAGCGGTTGGGGCGCGCGGGCCGTCGGTGCATATGACCTCGTCCTCGCTCTCCCCGGCGCCCTCATCCGATGACACCGTCGGCGACACGGAGTCGTGCCCCGACGGCGCCGGCGACACCAACGGCGAGGCCAGCAGCTGGAGGAACTGGGAGCCATCGCACCAATCCTCCTCGTCGCCACGCGAGAGCAAGGACGCCCGTCGCTGACGAGAAGCATCGGCGCGATAGCCCCCTTCTCTTACTATCGCCTGTTGCTCCTCCAGGAAGGCCCTCAAGTCCTCCATCTTCTTCTTGCCATCCTCGTGGGTGAGCCGTTTTGTCTCCATCTTTTTTTTGTCTTCGATTTTTCCTGCGTTCTCTTTGGTGATAATTACCTTCAAGTGTCCGTTGTTCCGTTTTCCACCCGCCTATATACCCGCGTTGCATTACCAATCGTTCCCTCTAACGGTGCCGGTGCTCCGGGTTTCGGTCTCTCTTGCCTGGTTCTAACGGTTGTTACGTGTGTACTCATGGCCCTCAGCCTCGTCTCTCTACAGGCCGCGCTCTCTAACGGCATCTTTCCCCTGGTTGGGTGATTACCGACGCGCTCTCCGCTCTCTATCCGATTTCGCCTTATCCCCTTCTTTTTTTTTGGATACTGTTGTGTTCTCGCCGCGGTTCTCTGTTGGCTGATGGATAACATTTTTCCATCTTTGACGGACCCACCCCCTTCCCGTTTGCGATTATATATATATTTCTTTTTTTTTCTTCAGCCCTTTATTTCTTTAATTTTTTTTTGATTGCTATTTAATTCCATGCTACCGTCGACCTGTCTTCTTCATCCCTTGCTGATTGGACCCTCCTTGGCCTGGGTGAGTTCTCCCGACCCGGATGACTTTTACTCAACCCTTTCTCCCTTTCCAGCTCGCCCTCTGCCCTCAATGCGGGCCGCTTGCCGCGAATGGGTCCTCCGACCCTCCGCCCGGGCTGGAATCTTTGGCTCACATCCCAGGGCAACTCCTATGCGCCACCGGTCGGACTCTTTTGACAGGCGTCTCCCTCACACAGTGGCTCGGACCCGAGGATCATCCGACTCCTCGCCCGGTAGACCACGCATGAGCGGCCCCCGTCGTTCCGGCCCGACGCTCGTAGTTGCCCTGTGAGACCGCGTTGAGGCGTGAGCCTGGCTCCTGGGTTTTCTCTGGTCGTCCGCTGCCTGAGATTACCCTCCCCGACCCCGGATTCGCCGCCCAGCTTCGGGGACGCGTTTCCTGTTCAGGTTTGCTGAGCTTTTCCTCTTCTCGTTTTGTTTTTCTTTATTCCTACTAACTTTCACCTTTTTTTTTCAGATCTTTCCAACCACGGCTTTCCTGTTCCTCCTTTTTTTTTTTTTTCATCTAGTACACAAGTCCGTCACCCTGCGTGCTGACGAGTCTCGTGCGTGTCCTGCGCGGCACCCTTCCCCAGTGTCCTGCGTGGCACTCTACCGTTCCTGGTCCTGCTTGACCCTTTAGGGCGACCCATTACCTCCATTCCCCTTCACCCCTGCGTCTCTCGCTCCTCGGGTTGGGGTTTCAGACCTCGTATGTGTGCCGTTCTCTTCTTCCTGTCGCCCTCCTTTCTTAGGTTGCAGATAACGGGGGATATAAAGTCCTCTATCTGGTATGGCCCATCGTACCTTGGTGCCAGCTTCGCGGCGAAGCCCTCCGCCGCATTGCACAGGTGGTGCTGTTTGGCCCATACGACCTCTCCCACTTTGGGTCTCCACGGTCTTCTTCTCAGGTTGTAGTGCCTGGCCTGATCCTGGGCTGCCCTTTCCAAGTTTTGTCGAACCAACTGAAACAGCTCTTTTAACTTCTTCGCATTTTCATCCGGCGTCTCTGGGCCTTGTCCCGTGCCTACCGTCTCCTCGTCATATAGGGCCTTTGGCAGCTGGGGTTCCCTTCCATGCACCACGAACGCCGGTGAATATCCAGTTGTATCCGACACTCCCGAATTCATGGCCAGCATTAGCTCCAGCCATTTTTCGTCCCAACACCTTTGATCACCCTCGGTGAACTGAGCGATCATGGTCTTTATCGTTCTGTTCGTTCGCTCTGTCGGATTCTCTTGCGGCGTGTATGGCGCCGTAAACTGGTGGCGGACTCCTAGCTGCTCCAGAAATCTTTTAAATGCCCTGCTTGCAAACTGCATCCCATTGTCCGTAATGAAGACTTTGGGCGCCCCAAAACGGGCTATTAGTGCCTTTATTAGTGCCTCGGCTGTGGCCTTCCTCAGCGGCACCAACTCTGTCCACTTTGAGAATCGATCCACTAGCACCAACAGCATCGAGTTCCCATGCTTCGACCTCGGCAGAGGACCCACAAAGTCCGCGCATACCGTTGCCCATGGTTCGTCCGGTACCTGTGTCAACCTTTCCCCTGCCGCTTGTAGCTGACTTGGCTTAAAACGAAGACATAGTTCGCACTTCCGCACGTAGGCCCTCACGTCCCTGTACATCCCCGGCCAGTAATATCTTGCCGCCACCCGTGCCGCGGTTCTCCTTCCGCCGGCGTGGCCTGCTTCCGGGTCATCGTGGCTCTCCTTTAAAACCCTTTCTCGGGCATATTTCGGCACACATAACTTCCACGTGGCGACTTCTTCGCTCCCGGCCCGGTGCGGAATGTGCCGGTACAAGTTCCCCCCCTTCTCCACATAGTCGGGGTACTTTGGGGACTCTTTTCTGATCTTTTCGGCCATGCCCTCTAACCACTTTCAGGGCGGCCCGCCTACTGGCTGTGTTCCCTCCTCATTTCTTATCCGACGGCCTCGCTCCTCCACCGGTTGTCGGGAGAGTGCGTCGGCTACCACGTTGAGCTGTCCTTTCCTGTACGCGACCTCAAAGTCGTACTGCTGTAACTCTAATGCCCATCTCGCCACTCTTCCCGACGGACTTTCTATGCTATTTAACCATTTCAGAGCCATGTGGTCCGTGACCACCTTGAAGCGATAACCTTCCAAGTATGGCCTCAACCGGCGGATGGCCCATACAATGGCCAGACATTCTTTCTCCGTCGCCGAATAGTTCCTTTCGGGTCTGTTTAGCGTCCTGCTAGCATATGATATTACCCGCTCTCCCCTTTCCGTCTCCTGCGTGAGAATCGCGCCCAGCCCGTAATCACTGGCGTCTGTCTGCAGGATGAATTTCTTCGAGAAGTCGGGGCACGCCAGCACGGGGTCCGCCACTAGTCGTCTCTTCACCTCCTCGAACGCTTCCTGCCGTTCCCGGGTCCAGACCCATTCCGTCTTCTTCTTGAGGAGCCCGGTGAGTGGCTGCACGAGGGTGGCGAAGTCGGGCACGAACCTCCGGTACCATGAGGCCACTCCCAAGTTTCAGTTCGGCTATGGCTGCGACTTTCTCGGGGTCTGTACATATCCCCTCGTCGGTCACCTTGTGGCCCAGATACCGCAGCTCTTTCCTAAAGAACTCGCACTTGTCTGCATTCAGCCGCAAGTTAGCCAAGCGCAGCCGTCGAAACACCTCTTTCAGGTTTCTTCGGTGTTCTTCCTCTGTTCGCCCGATGACCACTATGTCATCCTGGTACGCGAACGCGTGCGGCATCATTTCTGGCCCTGTCTAATGCCCGTTGAAAGGTGGCCGACGCGGAGTGTAACCCAAACGGCATCACCTTCCATTGGTATAGACCCGCGTTTACTTGACGAAAGACCACGCACAATCTCCACTCGCCATTTTTCTTCTTTACCATCACTATAGGCGAACTGTAGGGGCTCTTTGACGGCTCTATGCATCCCATTTCTAGTAGTTCGTCCACTTTCTGGTTAATCTCGGCCTGCATTTTGGGGTTCTTCGGGTAATATCTTTGCTTAATCGGTTGCGGGTCACTCATGGTGATCATAGACACCCCCTCGATTTTGGAGAACGCCTCCAACTCTCGGGCTAAGAATTCCTCCACTGGCTCTTCCCTCGACCCCTCATCCTGCCTCATGCCCGCGGACACCTCTCTGGCGGCCCCTCTTAGGGTCGTGTCCGTTTTGTTGTCGGACTCCGGAGTCGTGTCCCCAGCTTCGGCCTTCGCCACGGACAGTCTTTCTTCCTGGTCTCCTCGTTCCCGATCTTGGGCAGGGATCACCCTGTGCACCTGTGCCCTGCACAGGTCACCACTGCCCCGACCGCGCGGAGAAAATCCCATCTCAAAACTAACTCATCAATCACACCCGGCAATACGAGTAATACCATTGGGATCTCCTTGTTCCCAAAGCACACCTTCGTTTCAATCTGGCACGTGACCTCCTGGCTATGGCCATTCGTCAACCTCACCCTTTTCCTTGCCGCCGCCTCCCGGCCTTCACCCTTTAGTCGGTCCGCCAGCTCGCGGCTCACGAAACTGCTGGTAGCTCCTGTATCCACCGTGGCTTGCAGCTCTCTGCCCGCGACCTCCACTACTGCGGATAACTGCTCCTCCTCGCTGGTCAGCCTGCCGACTAGGCTTGAGGGACCGTTTCTTGCGACCCTGGCACGGCCCTCCGCGGCGTGGGTCGCCGGGCGTTTCCCGTCTTCCTGCAGCACTGCCATGCCGAGATGCCCACTTTTCCGCATCTCCAGCAGTAGGTGAGCGGTCGGCCATTGCACTCCCGGCTCTAATGATCCGCGCTCCCACACCTTCGGCACGCCTGGGCCGGATTCTTGACATATCCGTTCTCGTTATTGCCGTTGGTCGGTGTCGGCAAAAGGACACGCGCTCCCCTTTCCTCCCGTGCTGCTCCGTCCAGCGGGCCGTCCTTGCACCGTCGACATGCCGTCGTCTCGGCTGGCTTGTGGAAGGGATTCGCTGCCCGGGCTTTCACGGTTGGATTCTCCCGTTGGAACTCTAGGCGGTCCCTCTCCAACGCCTCGAACTCGTCTACCAATTCCATCATGGTGTCGAGATCCCTGCACCGGTGTGGCCTCATATACGCTCTCAGATCGGGCATGCTATTCTCACGAATCAACTCCGTTTGCTCCTCTTGGGGACATTTCAGGGGTCGCATAAGTGTCTGCATCTCTACCATATACTCTTTGAATGGCTCGCCCCCATTTCTGTTTCCGCATCCTCACTTCCTGCAGCAACTTCTCAAAATATCTCCGCGGCAGAAAGCAAGCCTGGAAGCTGGACGAGAACTCTTTCCACGTTCTCCACTGTCGGTTCTTCGCCACGAACCACATCAGCGCCCGCCCCTTTAGCAGCTCTGGCATCGCCCTTGGGATTAGATCCGGATCCAGACCGTACGTCTCGGCGGACCACTCGACCTGCTCCAAAAGCTCGAGAGGCTTCGTCGTCCCGTCGAAACGGTACGACCACTCTCTCACCTGTTTTGCCAGGTGCCAGGTAGTCCAGGTGTGCCGGCCATATGGTGGCTGGTTCGGTTCTTCCCCTTTTGGCCTCTCGGCTTCGATCCCTTCCTTGGTGGCGG
Organism: Drosophila persimilis; assembly: GCF_003286085.1. Lineage (NCBI taxonomy): Eukaryota > Metazoa > Arthropoda > Insecta > Diptera > Drosophilidae > Drosophila > Drosophila persimilis. Next base: position 1,376,110 of record NW_020825338.1, on the reverse strand, counting down.
GACCTGCTAGGCGTCCCTGTGTGCGAGCGTTCCGGTATCGGCACTGAGAGACTCGCGATCAATTCTCGTTGTATTTCGACTGGGGACCTCCACAGCGCCGCCGCCGGGTGGGGGTGCCAGGTGCTCGTACGCGGCCTGTTTGACGTCCGCCCGGGGTGTCGGATGGTTCCCTCATCCACTCCTTGAATGTTCTTCTCATCTCGTCCACTGTGCCCTCCAGCCGCACGCCGAAGGCGTGGCCGCATTGGACAAGCTCCTCCTTTCTCAACCGGTGGATCCATTGTCCCTTCCCCATTCTCTCGTCTATATTTCTCCTCCCTTTGTCCTACTATTCGTCGTTGTGGGCAGCACGTTGGGCGCCAGTTGCAACGGACCTACTTTTGGGCCTCTTCAGTTTGCTGGGCTCGCTCAGCGGTCGGCAGATTCGCCGCAACGTATTTTTATTGTTGCCCCCAACGACAAATAATAAGACCTTGCTCTTCTTTAATTTAATTTCGCTTTATTCATAGTTATACTAGGACTTAGGGCTAGATATAACAATTTCACTTATCTACGGATCTCCACCACGCGGTGGCTCTCGTCGGGTATGGCAGCGTTGAGGCTAATGATTGGGGCAATTTGACCTCCGCTATTGCTTTGGCCCGCCACTCAAATCCGCACTCTACGTCTCGCATTCCCCTCTTAGCTTCCGCCGGCAAATGTGGATCACCTCTTAACTTAGACTCACTCTGGGGGCAGGCGGGGCCTGTCTTCCTGTTGCCGTATTCACTTCACTGCCCTTCTTCGAACCGTCCCGAGTAACACTCTTACGTTTCGGCGGGGTTTCAATGTGCACGCGCGCTCACTCATCCACGACAAAGATCTCGCTTCGTCGCCGCAGCCTCCTTTTATAACTCTGCCTTGACGGGCCCCGGCTCGGCGTCGGTAACTTTCCATCGCCGTCTCCTGGTTTCCACGGCCTTCGTAACGGGACCTGGCCGATGGCGTGATCCTATGCCCTTATTTGGTCATGCGTCGGATCACTGCCGGCCCGATCCCGCCGTCTCCTCTGCCTCTCGCGTGTCTTTCTCTCCGAGAGCGGGACACTTCTCCTCTCGGGGCCCTTGGCCTCTTCGCCGCATCCGGATATCCGCGGGTATCCGGACTGATCTTCGCCTTATCCGGCCAGCCATCAGCCGTTATCCGGCCGTTGCACAGCCTTTATCCGACCGTCCCACAGCCTTTATCCGGCTGTGCTTTGGTCGAATTCGGCCTGTGGGAACCGTGGTTCCTCGCAAGGTAAATCCAAGCCCAGTCTCACGCATAAAATTCTAGATAAAGTTCATTATAGTCAAGGCTTACAAAATTACTATAAGTAAAAGAATTAGCTTTATGGTCCAAAATCAAGTCATATGTCAGGAAAATAAGGTCATGTTTAGAGAATGCTGGTACTTATACCTGGTCATACAGTAGAGTCTTGCTAGGGTCTTTAGTGAAGAAAATGTCAAGAAGTGTATCACAGGTATTGCTGAAATGTGTAGGCAAGGTTGTATCAACTGCGTACAAGCCCAGGGAGGCAAAGTTATCTAATAGATGACTCTCTTTCAAGAGATTGCTATTGAGATCACCTGCAAGTATGATGTCAGTGTATGACACCGAGATGCCCGAGATTATGTTTAAAAGTGGCTCATAATCGATTGTCGATAAATACAGCCTAATAAAATTCTCCTGTTAATTTTGCTTGCGATTTCCAAGAAGAGAAATTCAATAAGACATTCACTAGGTTGTGTACACTTGACATTACATTTCAATCTGATATTTACATAAATAGCAACGCCAAATGCATGCATATATACATTTTAATATACAAATTATTTTTATTTTTATTACACAAATTGTATCAAATATGTTTTCTCAAGGATTCTGTAGATACGTTGCAACTTAAATCTGTCATTATTAGTTTAAGAGCACTGAAACCTGGGCAGCAGCCACAGAATGAAGTACCTTATCAAGACGGTACAGGCGCGGTAAACTTTTTTTCTTCCCAATAGCTCACAATTTCCACGCTTACATCTATTGGTCTTGGCGAACACCCATATTTTTCGGATGTTGCCAATTAGAGCTCCGGCTCGTCCTCTTCCTCAGGGTCTTTACATTCAGATCCAACCTCAAAAGGATCAAATGTGCATTGAAAAGTGAGTGCGATGTCAATTCAAGGCCATTGTCCGGTTGAATCGAAGATGTCTCTGAGGTTACTGATGAAGTGCGTCTCTCTATAGGGTGGCCCTCTTGATAAACAAAACAAAAAAAACATAATCAATTGTCACGTAAATATGGGAGGCGCTCTTAAGCTTACCTGCTTATTTACAGCAAGTAATTTTCATTTTGGGCATGGGAGTGGCTGGGAGTGTTTTTAGCTGTTTTTGTTGTTTCTGCTGCTGCCTTAGTTCAGCCTCCAACTCCATTTCGTGCTGCAGCTGCTCCCTGTGCAGGCGACTTAGTGGCGCGCATTCTTGGACTACACCAGGCGCCGGCTCTTCCTCAGTCTGGAGCTCAAGCTGGCGGGCCTCCTGGCGTAATCTTTTAGCAAAGCCGCTTTTGAACAGAGGCGTTGTCATGGGCAGAAATGTAATTTCGTCGTCATCTGTATCCGTATCGATCGCCGTGCATCTCCGTTTGAGTGGCGATCGATAGGAATTGTTGGTTATTTGCTCCTTTGTTAAGATGGTCAATGGCAGGGGCATAGGGTGCTCATTACCCATTAGCGGGGGCACATTGGTTAGCCATTTTTCTACCAATTTAGACTTGGTAGAAGGCCGTGTCGGTGTAATTAGTGCGTCCGCTTGTGTTATTGAGGGTAGCAGGCATTTTCTCTCTATCAGTCGTCAATTGTTGTTGTTTGTCGTTTAATTGCTGCTGCTGCTGGTCATTTATTTGTTGTTGCATACCGATTTGTGATTCGGCATCGGTCAATGTATTGGTGTTGGCTTGGGTCAGGTAGCTATAGCTACCTACCTTTCTAGCCATTTGTGTACATTTTGCACAGCCATGACGAGATGTGTGTCCTGGCGTGCCGCTAATAAACGCTCTTGCTGGAGCATTCAAACTACTGCCCCAATAACTATATTTATATCTCTGCCACAAATGGTGAGCCTGCCATTCCTTAACGCTTTAAATTCTAGACAAAATTTTGCTAATAACTCTTAACAGCTATGGGGCTTACTTTTCCCTAAAAATATACCGACTGGAAATACTGGAACATTTGGATAAATAATTGTTAACTCTAACTAATATTGGCCATAGCTGTGCCCTTGAACTTCTAAATAATGGAAGTCCGTCAACATTTATATCAATATTGAGTTCTTCCATTATATCTGTATTCTGAAAATGTCGTTCCAGCTGCCAGGCTACGCCTATGTGAAGATAAGATCCGCCACCAACTAACTGAATATCACCTCTGTGCTGGCGTTTTGATTTATAAAACGGACTAACATCTATATTTTCCCCTTTCAAAATACCTACTAAATCAAGTGCACATTCACGGGTTGGCCTATGCTTCATAAACCACTGCCTAAGTTTGTCATTTAATGACGATTCATTTGGCTGAGTTTTGCGATTCTCATAGATGAATTCCTCCTCTTCTATCAGAATTTCTTTTTCTTCCACGTTTTCTGCCACTTTTTCTGCCTCTTTCAGAGATATCTCTGAAAACGAAAGAAGCATACAAACACACATTTTTGTCGAAACATATTGTGTGTGTACTAACACATGCAAAGATGTTCTCTCTGCGTTTGGCTCATGATGACGCGTCAGTACCCGAACGCCAGAGCCGAAGTCTTTATTGACGCCAGTAAATAAAACGAAAGCGCAGTCGCAGCGACGCAGCAGAATGGCTACTGCGACTCTGCAGCCTATAAAAGACGTGCGCTTTGTTCATTTTGCGACTTTGTTCTCAAATTTTTCCAACCTTCGGGTCCGAAAAGTCCATCCTCACCAGTTTTCTGGCCTCCCGTTGAGGCGTTTCTTGTGTTTCGCATGCGCGCCTTGTGTCGCACTTCATATTTGTCAGTTTATTAAGCCACTCCCTCGCGTATTGGAACTCTTGCGAGTTGCGGTGGAGTGCCTCCTACGGTTTGCGGCTGCGGTCCCGCATCACAAACAAATCACTGATCAGAAGATTTGCCATCTCCTCGTTAACCGTTGAACCGTTCTTTTTATTCTCGTCAGCTCGGGTTGACGGTGTCCCTGGATCATTTTTTTTCTCGTCAGCTTTGGTCAAATCTTGCGTCAATTTCGGTGTCATCGTATCGCGGCTGCCTACCTTACTCTGAGATCCTATGTTCGGTTTTAAGCTCCCCCGTTTCTCCTTTGGAGTTGTCTCTGAAACATTCTCCATTTTCTCGCCAGCTTTGTCCTCTTTCTTGGAGTCCTTCGGCTTCATTATCGACGTGGTATGTTCCAAACTATGTGAACTCCATGTGACTAGCGCATTAACGTAAAGTAGAAATACTGTCGCGTTAGGAATATATATATACAAATAAATGTTCCTGTCGTTACTGAAGGTGTCGCAACTGAAGGAAACTTCTGGGTGTAGTTCTCTTGGGAGATTTCAGGGATATTTTTAGAGATAGTTCTGTCCATGTCGACGTTGCCTGAAATGGAGTTTCTTTTTTCACAAATTAAGTTCCTTGCTAGGGAAAACACTCTTTCGGAGGAAGCTGACCATGCCAGCATGGTGTGGCTAATATTTTGAAGATTTATTTATATAATATTCGGAGCTGCGATTGGTTTTCATTCCACCAGTGCAAAACATTGAAGTAGTCTTTCATAGGTATACTCGTATATTGGATTACGCCACTATTTCCCTTGTCAAGACTTCTTCGTCTGACTGTCCTGAAAGTGGTTCGATAAAATCAGCTAAAAACTCCTCGCATTTATTTGAACAAGTCGCCGAAAGGTCTATGTTCTCCTTGTCATCAGCGAAAAACGATCACATCATATCCTTACACTCTTCAATAGTGAGAGTTCTATCCACTTGTATCAATTGATTTGTTAGAAGTGTGGCGCAGTTCTTCGTTTAGTTTTTATTAACTTCTTCGATCGTCCAAATCCTCCTCCGACTTATCGCAGTATCATATCGCAGAATAATATCGCATAAAACTTATCGCAGAATAATATCGGGATCGGTTAGGGTTAGTATCGGTAAGGACCAAATTGGACGTGGCACCAGTAAATTTGAAAACCGTAAAACAATTTCGGCATGCCACGAAGTTTGGAATTACATTGCTGTCCTCTCCAACGACATGACCAAAAACTTCATACATCAAGGACTGTGATTCAAATGTGCTATAACCCAGCAAACCAAACGCTTACAAAAGATATCGCATACGATTCAAATGCGAGACTTAACCTGACAAAACATATGATAGACATATGATAGAAATATGATACTTGTGTCGTTCAGTTTGTGGCAGTGAAAGTATCATTTATGAGGAGAGAAATCGTTTGCGAGCCTTTTGCGATATCATTTGCGAGCCTTTTGCGATATCGTTTGGGAGTCGTTTTTAATAAAAAACGAGGGGGAACGTTGTGAGTTGCTGCGGACACCGCAACTCTACAGTTATACCCGATACTAAGTCAGTATGGCTTTCCTCCGGCAGACGCCGCTAATATTAAACGACACGACAAAGAGTGCGTGCGAGAGAGACAGAAAATCAGTCTGAGCGTGATGTCACGCGCTGCGTAGCCACTGCAAATTGATTTGTTCCTTTTGGCTACAAAAATTATCTGATCTGATCCAGATTCAGCAATCTGATAGATATGGTCGTTATCTATGATTCCCCGTTTTTAGTTTTCTCGAATCTGCAATATTGTGGATGCAACAGATTTTCGTCCTTTGTGTGGGCGGAAGGGGGTGGGGCGAAATTTTGAGATACACGTTTTATAGTGAGATCTAAGAGAAGTGCGGATTCCAAATTTGGTTACTCTAGCGTTAATAGTCTTTGAGATTTGTGAATATCCCCAGATTTGCATCCTTTGCGGGGGCGGAAGGGGGTGTGGCGAAATTTTGAAATAAACTCGTCTCGGTCTGATATATTAGGAGTGTGGATACCAAATTTGGTTGCTCTAGCTTTTATAGTCTCTGAGATCTAGGCGCTAATGTTTTACTCTAAGCAAAGCCGCCTATGCTACCTGTGTGTTAGAGAGAGACAGGGCGAGAAAAAATGAAATTGTTTTCTTGATGCTGGCTATAATAGTAATACGATCCAATTCAGATTCTGCAGTCTAAAAGATATGGTCATTCTCTACGATTCTGCGTTTTTTGTTTTCTCGTATCTTTAAAATTGTGGATGCCACAGATTTTCGCCCTTTGTGGGGGCGGAAGTGGGCGGGGCAAAGTTTTGAAATATTTTTGTAGCAGTGACATATCACAGAAGTCTGGATCCAAAACATCGTTGCTCTAGCTCTTATAGTCTTTGAGCATTAGGCGCTGAAGGGGACGGACAGACGGACAGACGGACGGACGGACAGACGGACAGACAGACATGGCTCAATCGACTCGGCTATTGATGCTGATCAAGAATATATATACTTTATGGGGTCGGAAACGATTCCTTCTGGACGTTACACACATCCACTTTTACCACAAATCTAATATACCCCAATACTCATTTTGAGTATCGGGTATAATAATATCAAAACAAATATTTTTTTCGAGCCCTTAGCAGTATCAAAAAAGTCTCATAAATAATATCGCAAAAGGCTCGCAAACGATATCGCAAAAGGCTCGCAAGAAATAGTTTTTGCGAGAGTTCCATTTTGTTCCGCAATAAAAAATATTTTTAATATGTAATATGAAATAAATTTAATATGAATATTGAGGATATATGTATGTATTATGTACTACAATTTAAGTTTTTTCGCATCACAATAAAAATAAAAACACAATGTCTTTCATTATAACGAATAATTTTTAATTATATGATGCTTAGCCTACTCCTGGTTTTTGGCAAGACACTTCTTCTTAAAAACCCTTTTCTTCATCCTTTGCATTGCCTTCCGCACAGTGTTTTCGGGGGGCTCATCGCCAGGCGGAATACATATGCAAAATTTTTAAATCTCTAGAAGTGTAAATGGTATTTTACCTAGCAAAGCTGCAAAAAATTCTTTGTGGGTCCTAAGGGCCTTCTTCCCTTGGACCCCATCGACGTTATATGCCAGAACAATGTCCTCACTCAAAATAAAGTTTAAGCCGCTCAAAACGCCAGCTGGCTGGAGAATTTCATTGGTGTTATCTGTAAGTGAAACATTAAAATATAAAGATAAGACAGAGAAAAAAGTCATAAAATTTAGAGTTTAGATATACTTACATAAATGTCCCTATTTAATTTTATTTTTTCTTCTAATTCTATAAGCTTTTCCTCACGTTTTATTGGGAACTGTCCCCGAATGGGATTCAATTCCCCCTTCTCCTTTACCAGCTGCTTTATTAAAACAGTTTGATCCGCTAAAATTTGGATCACTGCATTCAATTGATCTAAAAACAATGTTGTTAATTAATTTGATTATAAAAATATTTTTCTATTAATCTTTATTAGTCTTACCACGAATAACTGCATTCTCCTGTTTTAGAGTTTCTAAAAGTATATAAACAATGTTGTTAATTAATTTGACTATACAAATATTTGTCTATTAATCTTTATTAGTCTTACCACGAATAACTGCATTCTCCTCTTTTAGAGTTTCTAAAAGAATATAAATAGTTATTTAGATGTATTCATTCCACTATTCATTGGAAACAAAGTTTATATTTACCCGTCGTTTTTTTGAGCTCCTCTAAAACGTCGGAGCAGGTTTTACCTTTCTCATTTTCTGGAAAAATCGTATTAGCTTTTTTGTTTATTAAGAAATATTTTAAAATATACTTACCATTGCTTTGCATAGAATAGCGTTTTTTGTCTAAAATCTGCACAGATATATATGTACATATATATATATTTTTTCCCCGATTCATGTTGAAAAACACGCCTACGGACTAAACACCCCCAGTAAAATCTGTGCTAATTTTAGGTAGTGAATATATATTAAATTTTAAATACAATGATGAAGCAATGGAATGACTAAAATAATTCCCTCATAAGGTAAACCTACGGCTTTACTTTGCAAATCTAGAAATTGAAATCTCTCCTCTAATTCTATGAATTCATTATCTACTAAAACAATTCCTAATCCGATTGAGGTTATAGGTTCCTCATAGAAGCTCCTAATATTTGAAAGCCTTTGCCCTATAATTGCCCCTCCCTCTTCTTCAGTAAACCCTTTCACCATAATTGGAATATTTCCGTTAATAAAAAAAAATTATCTGGTTCCTTTATTGACAAAAAAAAATTATTAAAATAACACCTACTACCCACTTACTAACACTTTCTATCCTGTCTTCAATAATTTTTCTAAATATTTGTTCAAGAATTTTACTAGGCTTTCGGACACATTTTTTTAAAGTTTGTAAATAGTTCTCAAATGCATACGAGGAGCCGGAAATCGGATCTCTTATTTGTTCTACGGTCTCCTTTACGTGCAATAAACTGTGTACATTGTAAGACACGCTGTTTTCACCGAATACAATTGGAAAATTGTGCACAAAGAGATCTAAAATTCGTTGACAATTTTCTTTATTGTATTCACGAAGTTTAGAGCTGCAAAGCATTCTATATGTGCAATGTAATAAAAGGAATTTATAATAAAGGTCATCACTGACTTCGTTTTTGAAGGCAATAATTCCCGTGTACAGCAACAATTGTCTAAACTCCGTGGCCTTCCAATTACACAATTCATCTAAAGACCTAGGCTTACGCGCAAACTCTCTCGGAATGAACTTTTTTAGGAACACTAGCTTATCTGAAATGCGTTTCTTTGATTCTGTCGAACTTTTTACGACCAGCTTATTATTTACAAACCTTAACAAAATCTTACGCATCACTCCTAACTCTACCAAATGCATACAATCTAATGGAATCTGTGTCACCATGGAAATATCAATTTCTTCTAATATTGACCTACAATTTAAATATTGGCTGCTATGGTGACAAGGATATCTTCTAAGCGCAAAATCTTCATTAGTAATTAAAGCTCCTGAGGTAGTACTATAAGTCAAAATTCGGTCTACCTTTCTAGCTATTTGTGTACATTTTGCACAGCCATGACGAGATGTGTGTCCTGGCGTGCCGCTAATAAACGCTCTTGCTGGAGCATCGCAAACTACTGCCCTAATAACTATATTTATATCTCTGCCACAAATGGTGAGCCTGCCATTCCTTAACGCTTTAAATTCTAGACAAAATTTTGCTAAAAACTCTTCACAGCTATGGGGCTTACTTTTCCCTAAAAATATACCGACTGGAAATACTGGAACATTTGGATAATTTTTAACTCTAACTAATATTGGCCATAGCTGTGTCCTTGAACTTCTAAATAATGGAAGTCCGTCAACATTTATATCAATATTGAGTTCTTCCATTATATCTGTATTCTGAAAATGTCGTTCCAGCTGCCAGGCTACGCCTATGTGAAGATAAGATCCGCCACCAACTAACTGAATATCACCTCTGTGCTGGCGTTTTGATTTATAAAACGGACAAACATCTATATTTTCCCCTTTCAAAATACCTACTAAATCAAGTGCACATTCACGGGTTGGCCTATGCTTCATAAACCACTGCCTAAGTTTGTCATTTAATGACGATTCATTTGGCTGAGTTTTGGGATTCTCATAGATGAATTCATCCTCTTCTATCAGAATTTCTTTTTCTTCCACGTTTTCTGCCACTTTTCCTACCACTTTTCCTGTCAAGTTTTCTGCCACATTTCTGCCTCTTTTTCTTTCCTGCACAACGCTAACTTTGCAATGTTAGCTTCCCTTTCACTCTTACGGAGTCTACGCAAATGCCTTTTGCTCATCATTTTATTTGAAATATATAATATATATTTGCATATATATATATATATATATATATTCTTTTCCACTTTTTTAATAAATGTTTACACAAAAGACTCTTCTAGCGATTAGATGTTGTACAGAAGTGAACAAAATCAACGCATAAAGCAAACGAGGAAAACAAATGCATTTTGTTTGTGTAAATTCTTGTCTCTTTCATCCCACGAGCGCAACTACAGTAAAATATCACGATTAACTTACCATTTCGGTGCTTATTGCCTGTCGTGGCTCGGTAAAAACTAGCTGAGTGGGCACTGTAACTCCACGGAATTGCGGTTATTTGCCGACTTCAAAAACAAACCGAAGGCGGCTTCGTTTTTCGGTTCTTTTTCGACTGGTCCGCGTTTGCTTCCCGCGTAACTAGTTGCGTAGCTAATTGCGCGGTAAACAGCGCAGAACTAGTTCGAGAGGGGTCAATTGACCCCTTTGGTTCTACAGGGTAGCTTTGTTATACCCGATACTCAAAATGAGTATTGGGGTATATTAGATTTGTGGTAAAAGTGGATGTGTGTAACGTCCAGAAGGAATCGTTTCCGACCCCATAAAGTATATATATTCTTGATCAGCATCAATAGCCGAGTCGATTGAGCCATGTCTGTCTGTCGGTCTGTCCGTCCGTCCGTCTGTCCGTCCCCTTCAGCGCATAATGCTCAAAGACTATAAGAGCTAGAGCAACGATGTTTTGGATCCAGACTTCTGTGATATGTCACTGCTACAAAAATATTTCAAAACTTCGCCCCGCCCACTTCCGCCCCCACAAAGGACGAAAATCTGTGGCATCTACTTTTTTAAAGATACGAGAAAAATAAAAACGCAGAATCGTAGAGAATGACCATATCTTTTAGACTGCAGCATCTGAAGTGGATCGTATTATTATTATAGCCAGCATCAAGAAAACAATTTCATTTTTTCTCGCCTTGTCTCTCTCTAACACACACGTAGCATAGGCGGCTTTGCTTAGAGTAAAACATTAGCGCCTAGATCTCAGAGACTATAAAAGCTAGAGTAACCAAATTTGGTATCCACACTCCTAATATATCGGACCGAGACGAGTTTGTTTCAAAATTTCGCCACACCCCCTTCCGCCCCCGCAAAGGATGCAAATCTGGGGATATTCACAAATCTCAGAGACTATTAAAGCTAGAGTAACCAAATTTGGTATCCGCAATCCTGTTAGATCTCACTATAAAACGTATATCTCAAAATTTCGCCCCACCCCCTTCCGCCCACACAAAGGACGAAAATCTGTTGCATCCACAATATTGCAGATTTGAGAAAACTAAAAACGCAGAATCATAGATACCGACCATATCTATGGATTGCTGAATCTGGATCAGATCAGATCATTTTTATAGCCAAAGGAAACAAATCAATTTGCAGTGGCTACGCAGCGCGTGACGTCACGCTCAGACTGATTTTCTGTCTCTCTCGCACGTACTCTTTGTCGTGTCGTTTAATATTAGCGGCGTCTGCCGGAGGAGAGCCATACTGACTTAGTATCGGGTATAACTGTAGAGTTGCGGTGTCCGCAGCAACTCACAACGTTCCCCCTCGTTATTGTTTACATTTCGTTTTGCGCTGAGGTTCTGATGTGTCGGGGAGAGAGGGAGAGCATTTCTCTTTTTGGCATGTGTGCTTGTATGCGTGTGGCTTGGCTCTTGCGGGGCATCACTCAATATGCTGCCTGTAATGCCTGGAATGCCTGTTCGCTTGGTGTTTGGCGCGAACTTAGGGGCTTGGCATTTACTGTTGTGGGCATTTATGTGCTCTTTGGTAAGAGCGAGAGTGCCGCTATTTTGGCCTGCCTTTGCGGTTTTTTTAGCGGTTTTTGGCGGCGTCCCTGCCTGAGTGTGTGTGAGTGTGTGGGTGAAGGCGTAATTTCTGGCTAGGATTGGCGGCTCAATTCAATCGCGGAGGACCCTGTCCCTGAATCGACGGTCGAATTCGATCACCGTCCTCTCGAGGGAGCTCACTGGGGTGTCCATCTGGCGGAGTCCATCTCCGCCAGCTCCGCATCCCCCTCGGAGTCGAGCATCGACTCGTCTTGGAACCGACCATGGAGCCTGGTGGACACTTTCGAGTCGGAAAGTAGGGACACGTACTCATCGCCCTCCTCGTCAGATGTCTGTGTAGCCGGACTGAGCGTTGTCTAAATTGGAGGAACTGCATCCTGGCCTGGTCCAGTGGCGTCTGCAGCTTGGTTCAGCTGCGTTGTCGAGATGGGAAAAAATCGCTTCCACTTTCACTGGCGTCGGTTTTATATTGTTTTTTATATTGTTTTATATTAGCACAATTGTTTATTAATTAATGTTCATCTTCCCGATCAACATATATTTATCCACGCACAATACCCGACAAAACAAAAAACACAAGTTTTTTTTCAAATTAATTACTGCGAGAGCGCGCCCGTCTTTCGCTTCGACGATGCGCACACTCGCCCGCCAGCTATGCTACTCTGGCGATCGTTTATTTAGCCATTGGCATCAAATGTGTTGATGACGGGGCAGCTGCTGGAGGGGCAGATCTGTCGGAGGCGTGGCAGGTACGTGTGATTATTGCGAATTTTGTCCATATTTTGGTATGCGAATTGACGTCATTTTGAATTTTTCAGTGGCTGCTCTGGATCAATGCGATGTATTATCAGGAGCGTCGTCAATAAATCCTCAAAATGTCGTCAAATTGCCAGAAAATTTATGGTCATTTTGTCGTGGCAACTGCTCTGTCGATGGCGTGTCAGGTGAGTACGTTTTAGGTACGTATTGGTCATTTTTCGTGGTTATGTGAATTAATGTTTTCCATCTGTTTGTAGTGGCTGCCTCAAGACCGACTTTTGGGCTCACCAATAGACGTTGTCCGAGTAAAAGCTACTGTAGGCGTCCATGATCTCCTCCGTTATCTCGTCGTCAAATGACTCGTGGTCCGTCCACTGGTCGTCGCCATCGTCACTGAGTGCTTCGCAGTCCACATCGGAGACGTCCGATACGGCTGCGTCGACAGATTGAGTGTTGGCGACAGGTCGTGGAGGTGTTGGTGCTGGTGCTGGTGTCTGTGATGGCGTGATTGGCCACTGCTGAGCCACTGCCCTTTGCTTCAGTCAGGTTTGTAATTAGTGTGGTGAGTTCTTGCAGTCTTTTCTCTAGATTTTCAATTTTAACGGCATACTCTTTTAGCATTTCCACACACTTCCCATCGCATTGGACGGCTGGCTGCTGCTGTTGCTGGGGATTTCTCGGTGTCTGGACACGATTTTGGGTTGGCTGCATCTGCTGGTCCCGCTGGCATTGGCGCCCCTTGGCCTGTGGCTGGGATTGTTGGCTGCGATGCTGGTGCTGCTGCTGATGCCGCCGACCCAAATTGTGATCGCGCTGCTGCTTTTGCTGAATATGAAGTGGCTGTTCTTGTTGTTGCTGCTCGTCCCTGAGCTTCTGTTGATAGTTGGCCAGATGATTTTCAGCCGGATTGGCTTTAGCAACACGGCTATAAAGGGGCCTGCGGTTGCTGGAAGGAGCCGCCGCCGCTGTCGTTGTTGGTGCTGCTGATTTAGGCTTTTGCTTGCCATTTGTGTGCTGCTGCTGTTGATGTTGAGGCATCTTCTTATGTGTTGGCTGCTGATGATTGACAGCGCGAGCATGAGGCAGCTGCTGGTGCTGGGTTGCTTGTAAGTTTATTAATAAGGAAAATTATTGCTGGTACCTGGGGAAGGAAAAGTGTAGGGCCTCCATCTGTTGTTGCTGCTCCCTCTGTTGGCGACTATCGCTCTGTTCATTTGGGAGAGGCGCACATTTGTGAACCACAATAGGCGCCGGCTCTTGCTCTGCCTGAAGCTCAGGCTGGCGGGACTCCTGAGGCAATCTTTTTGCAAAGCCGCTTTTGAACAGTGTCTCAATCGCCGCGCATCTTCGTTTGAGCGGCGAGCGATACGAATTGTCTGTTATGTGGGCCTATGTGCTAGTGGGGTCAAGGGCAGGGGCATGGGCAGCTCATTAGCCAATAACAGGGGCACACTAGTTAGCCATTCGTCTACCAATTTTGACTTGTTATTAGGCCTTGTCGGTGTAATTTGTGCGTCCTCTTGTGTCAGTATGAGTAGTAAGCATTTTCTGCTCCGTCCAGACCTCGCAAATAACGGTTGACACTTTCGGCGTGTCTGATAAAAACCTCTCATTGATTGACACATTGAGAAAAGGGACTGAAAAGTCCGATCAAATCTGTTTTTGCTCAACTCGCTCTTCGCTCAAGCAAAGACCGATTTCTTCACTTCTCTTTTGTTCCTGTTTTTCACTGAGCATCTTGTCGCGAGTGAACGAACAAAGTGTCTTTTGCGTATGTATGCGTGCTTGTACGTGTGATGCTTATGGCAACGATCAATTTTTGTGAATTCTATACGGTTTGACTATTGTAGCTTAAAATGAATCGTGAAAAGCAAAAGGAAAATTTTCGTTTGCCAATTTTGCAAATAAATATACATATTCAGGCAGGCTCCGTTTTTCATTTACTTTTGCGGATTACGTTTTCAGCCAAAACGTTTCGTTTTCGTTTTAAGGTGCTCCAGTTTTCACATATTTTTTTTATCGATATGTTTCTTTTTTCATCGTTTCTGGCAAACAAAAACAGCTGACCTGGCTGCTTTGTAAAAATACAGCGTGATTAAAATGCCTTTTATTTTTTCAATTGCTTGTTTTGAAGCAAAACGATTGCAGAAATTACGTGATATAAGAAGATCTAGACATCTAAGATGCAACACTTGTGTATTTAACATGTCTGACGAACTGTGAGTAACAGCATGCGTATTGAAAATTAAATTGCTAATGGTAAAGCTTTCAGATTTGTGAAGTCATTTCGGATCGACAAAAAACTTTCAAAATGATTTTGGAGAAAGTTCAACCCCATTAAGGTGTTACCAGGAAGTTATCTCCCTCTACGCAATTGGCTTCAGTAATGCGATATCTCGCCACTGGCTGCTACCAGTGGGCAGTTGCCAAAGACCACCATATAAACATTGGACGCAGTACATTTGGAAAGATTCTTCACAAACTTATTCCGTTGATGGACAGGCTGTTATGTGTTGAGTTCATTTCGTTGCAGATGAATAATCATCAATTGCAACAATCATATGAATATTTCTTTAGATTGCCTCGAATTGGTGCCTGTGTGGATGGAACTCACATCAGAATACTAAAGCCTGTATAAAACCACTCCGTGTTCTATAATAGGAAAGGATTTTATAGCATGAATGCCATGGTGGTGTGTAACTACAACATGGAGATAATTGCTATTGATGGCACGCACCCTGGTTCCTGCCATGACTCCTTCATTTGGAATCACTCCCCTGCTAGGGAATATTTATCCACGACCATTAACGGATTTGTTTTGGCTGATTCGGGCTACGCTCTAGAGAGTTTTGTTCTGACTCCTTATAGGAGCGCGGAGATAGCCACCTATCAGCACAGATTCAACATAAAGCATACTGGAGCACGAAATATTATAGAACGCACCACTGGAGTCCTTAAAAGACGTTTCCGTTGCTTGCAACGCACTTTAAATTACCCACCAATATTTTGTTGCCAAATTATAAATGTATGCTGTGCCCTGCACAATATTTGTAGAAGACGTAATGTCTTAATCGAGGAGGATGTTCGATTTGACGACCCTCTATACACTGAAAATGAATTCGACGACACTGAAAATAATGGATCATCTATACGCGATGAAATAGCTCAGGCCATTCCTTATTAAAATGCAAAATTTTTCATGTTTTCTTCTTTATGTCATTCGATATTCTTTATAACTAATAAAGCTAAGTTTCACAAAAAAACTAATAGGAAACTAATTATTTCGCAAATTTGTCCAAAATTTGGCTAAATTTGTCTACAAGCGCCTTTTGGACCTCGAGCTTCTCCTTCTCTAACGATTCCATTCCATTCCATAGTAATTCCTTTTCTATTGCTGAATAATTGATTTCATGTTCGTTTAAGGTTCTACTTGCATAGCAAATTGGTTTGTGGTCTTGCGACAACACTGCTCCTAATGCAATGTTACTTGCATCGGTTGTTACCGTGAACATTTTGTTGAAATCTGGGAATGCGAGGATGGGGTCTGAGGTGATAAGTACTTTCAACTTTTCAAAGGCCTCGACGTATTTTTCCTCGGTTGGGTCTATGACTGCTCGTTTCTTTAATTTGAGTGTCCTTGGTTTTGCTATATTAGCGAAATTGGGAATGAATTTCCTATA
Organism: Drosophila persimilis; assembly: GCF_003286085.1. NCBI lineage: Eukaryota > Metazoa > Arthropoda > Insecta > Diptera > Drosophilidae > Drosophila > Drosophila persimilis. The sequence goes on along the minus strand of NW_020825338.1, from coordinate 1,359,905 downwards.
AAATCCACATAAACCTATGAATGATTTTATTTTTGTGGTTGTATTGGGTATTGGGAAGCTTATCATGGCGGATATTTTCTTTGGATTAGGAACTATGCCGTTAGTTGTTACTACATGGCCTAGGAATTCCGTTTCTTTCTTCAGGAATTCATACTTATCCATTTGAACTTTGAGGTTTGCATCTCTCAACTTTCCAAAGACCCTTTTAAGAGACAACAAATGTTCTTCCAATGATGTGGAATAGATAATGATGTCGTCTAGATACACAAGGCAATCTTTGAAAATTAAATCTTCTAACAGATGGTTCATGCATCTTTGAAATATGGCGGGGGCAGTGGTTAGCCCAAAAGGCATACGAGTGAACTCGTAATGACCATGCTTCGTGGAGAAAGCTGTTTTTGGGATTGAGCTAGGTTCCATAGGAATTTGATGGAATCCCTTAGCTAAATCGATTGCTGTGAAATATTGGCACCTACCTAGTTTATCTAGTATTTCGTCCATTCTGGGTGTAGGAAATTTGTCCTTGATTGTCACCTCGTTCAGACTTCTATAATCTACTACCATACGATATTTCTGCTTTCCTGAAGCATCTATTTTCTTTGGTATCATAGCAATGGGTGCACAATAGGGAGAATTCGACTTACGAATGATTCCCTGTCTAATCATATCTTTGATTTGTTGAGTCACTTCTTGATCGTGTATTTGAGCATATTTATATGGTCGACGATATACAGGATCTTCGTGATGGGTTTTATTTTCGTGCTTTATAGTTCTAGTGAAGGTCAAAATTTCACCTTCGTTATACTGCACCTCCTTAAATTCATAGAGAACTTTCTTTAGTTTCTCCTTTTCTTCGTCATTTAAATGTTCCAACCTTAGCTGGTTACATTCCCTTAATTCATTCTCTAATGCGGAAGCGAAGTATTGCTCTCCTTCAGGAGATGGGTCAAGGCACTTAGGTGTAGTTATATCTTCCTTTGAAGATGGCTTATCACCTTTGTGTGCGGTCTTGCCGTCGGCAATTGCATCTCCACTTTGGATGATTGGGTATGACCTTTCACCTAACGTTACCGTTTCATTTCGGTAACCGATGACGGCTTTGCTAGCCATCAAATATTCTTCTGTTGGGTACAATCCGGAGATGTACTCAATCCTGCTTATGAACGAACTTAGACGTTCTTGGCATCCGTCGTATGGTGGAATTTGCCTGATTGACTTCAAGGCTTGGTTGAGGTGTGTTTCTGTTAGCGGCATGTTGATTTCTTTTTATTTATTTTTTTTTTTCTAAAATTAATTGAGCTTGAATCGTGTGTAGATTCTTTGGCGGGTCTCTTTAGTATTAGCGTTACTTTTTCTCTGATCACTGTAGGTTATTACGCACTGTAACTGTCACTACGCCAATTGATCGTCTTAAAAAAAGGATTCACTTTTAACCGAGATCCTACCGACTGCGCCAGTTAACTATGCGACACTTCAGTTTAAGTTTTAAAAAAAGGTTTTATTCTTTCACTTAAACTTAGCGTACAATGGTTAGTTATTTCCCCGACGATGACAGAGGTCCGATGTCTTAAATGGAATTAACTTGGTTGAATTCTCCGACGGTGTCGCGATTGACGTTTGTCTAGACTATTTATATTATGATGCTCGGTTTGGGATTCGGAGATGGAGTACATGACTCGATCGATATGTGGGAAAGGCGGCTTTTGATGAAAGGCTTCCGCTGCGTATGATCGGTGTTGCATTACTTGGGGGTGGCTGAGAATAGGGCCTCTGATTGGTCAGCTAGGATGGCGCGGTTCTTGAGAATCGATTAGTAATTGATCTCTGTAGAGTGGCGTGATTCTAGTGCGGCATCTATTGTTTTATGTTCAACTTCTAGCTTAAGGTGTTTGTTTACATTGCCTGCAATCGGCTACGCGTGGTCCATTTCGAGCGTGAGATTGTTTATGGGGGTTCGAAGCTGAGGGTGTCGGATTGTTTATAGTATTGTGGGTGCAGGGTAATAGACATAGACCAGGGTATGCGGAGCATGGACTATAGATATGTCACTATATGTATTACAATACAATAGCCCAAAAGATGCGGAACACATGAATAAATAAACATATACACGAAAAAAAACTAAAAACACTTTACTCAGACAATTTTTTTGTTTTGTTCATCATTTGTTCACTTTTGCTGCGAGCGCTTGACCAAAGTGTCTCTCTAAGTTGTTATTGTGAGAAACGATCGTGTGTCGGGCTCAAACCAAAAAAACACGAAACACATAACACAAGCGAAGAGACAAAAAGTGTTCTGCTCAGTGAGAGACCGTGTCTGCGTGGTCTTTTTCTGTTTTGTCAGTGACGAGACAGCAAAGGGAAAAAGTGTTGACCGTTGTTTGCGAGCTATTGCTCCGTCCAATAGTGATTTTCGCTGTCGTTAATTGTTGTTGTTGTTGTTGGTCATTTAATGGCTGCGGCTGGTCACCTAATTGTTGTATGCCCGTTGGACATGACATTCGGCATCAGTCAGTGTGTAGGTGTTGGCGTAGGTCAGGGCATTTTTTTTTGTATTCAATTCCTTGAAGAAGACGATGCCCCGACCGCAAGATGGGCACCAGCCATCCGTTTCGTGGCCAAACCGCTTCAGTTAGGATCTGAAGCATCCGTGGCCGCTCAGAATCTGTGTGAGGTGGAAGTCCACCTGTCCATGCTTCCTCTCCAACCATAGCTTGATGCCTGGAATAAGCCTGTGGGTCCTGCGTCCTTTGGTCAAGGAATCTCACTTCGTCTGCGATCTCCTGACGCTTTCGTGCCTGGCAGATTCCCACGCAGCTCTCGTGGTTGAGGTTGAGGGGTGTGACGGCCCATATTTGGATTGACTTGTTTGTGTGCACAGTGCTGTAGCTTATCTGCATGCAAGGGAATAAACGGGAATAAAGTGAAAGCTTTTGACGGGAGAGCGAGCTTTGGGTTATCTTTATGGGTTATCTAGCCCTTGTGCTTTAGAATGGGATGAAGAAACAAAATCAAAGCTCAAGCGCTGGATCATTCGATCCATGGAACTAAATTGTGAAAGGTCAGTTTGGTGGTACGGCGAGATAAAAGAAAAGAAAAGAATAAAAGGTTATACACGTGTCTGAAAAAAAACAAAAATTTAAATCAATAGATCGTCGAAAGTAGGGTGCACATGTAGCCTGGCAGAAAATTAAGCCCCAGAAATTAAGATCAGTGTACCGAAAAGCCGAAAAAGAAGTGATTCTCCAAAGATAAACCCGGTTTCAAGCCCCAAAAGGTAATTACATAACCCCCCCGCTTTGACATGTGGCTGATAAAATTTGTCTTCGCCAAAAGGGGTCTGAGCTTTGCCAGTCGATCTCGGCTTTTCTCCGGTGTAATTTAATATTGAGGACAGTTATCCAACGGAGGTCAAACTTCTGCCGCACAACGAAAATTTGCGATCAACCTTATTTTTGACCTTGGCAGAGGACATACAGTTGCCTCTGAAATTCTATGTCATGGCCTGGATAGGCACAGACACAACCATATCGGTCTTCAAGGAAAAATGATTGACACACACACACACACACACACACAGGAGGAGAGGACACATACAGAGTGAGTTTCCAAGTGCGGTCGTGTTTGCAAGCGAGCTCCGAGTTTTCTACAAACAAAATCCGTATCACGCCTGGAATCAAAACAGAAGACGGTTCAAGTCAGGCTTTCAGCGTCCCGTACTCACTGCGCATGAAGGCTGGCGACGGAGACTTCCCAGTTGCTTGCAGGGGCAAACGCAGACGAGCAGATAGGCCAGGGGGTAGGTGATCGTTGGTTTTGGCGCATTTCTCTATCCATCGTGTTGGTGGTAGGAAAAATAAAAACAACTTTCACTCAAATCGCCTCACTTGCCTCGATTTATATTCACGGATCAGCTGATCGAGTAGAGGTGCTTACAGCACGGAGTTGCCGGACAGCGTAGGACAGTCATAGGGCTGCCAGATCGGCCAACCAGTTTGAAAGTTGAGCGCCAACCGGAAAATCGCGCGGGCCCCAAATTTTAAATTTTAAATTTCAAATTTCAAATTCGAGTATTTGGCAATCACAAACAGGAAGAATGGAGGAGGAGGAAAAGCGGGTCTTTGAGAGGAGAACTAGCCTGCAGCGTTCCCCACCACAGTGGAAGACGCCCCGAGGCATTTGGCCCAGGGAGCAGGCAGTTGAGAAGCCGGCCCAGCTAAGCCTTGGTACCGGAACTCCACTTAAGGCGCCCCTTAGAGTGCTGCCAGCACTGACTGTGTCTGCACCAGCAGAAGTCCCTGTCAATCCCTTTGACTTCAGCAGTGCTTCCACAGACAAAAGCGGTACAGGACCAAAGGCCGACGGAGATCTGCGGGCGATCCTGGCTTCGCTGGTAGAAAAGTCGACGGAATTGTCGAAGATGCTGAGGGACGCCCGTTATCTCAACAAGGAGATGAAAGAGTTGGCGCAGAACGTGGTGAGGATGCAAAAGTCCGCGCTTCACAGCTTCGGCGCAAAGTTTCAGAGGAAGGAGAGGGTGGAGCGGGGTGATCAGGAGACTCCCCTCAACATGACGCGCCGAAAAGGAAGCTGGACAAGCCGACGAGGAGCTCGCCGAAGCGGAGAAACAATAGGAGCGGCCATCCCACGTTGCAGTCCCACGAACAACCGGCAAGGAAGACCGAATCAGCTGCACCTACCGAAGGTGAATGGGAGAAGGTGAAGAGCAGAGCGCACGCCCGGAAGCCAAGGCCCCGTCCGGATGTCATTATCATCGAGCCAAAGGGGGAAATGACTTACGCGGAGATCCTTAACCTCGTCACCCGCAACCAGAGCGAGAAGATGAAGAAGGTCGGCGAGAGTGTGAGCAGAGTGAAGCGCTCAGCCAAAGGTGCTCTTCTATTGGAACTCAAAGACGCCTCGAAGGAGACCGCGCAGCTGCTTCGCGAGGACATAGGCACTGTTCTAGGAGGCAAGGTGGAGGCGCGAGCACTCACCCAGCAGACGAGGCTAGAGATGCTCGACTTGGATGAGATGGCTACCACGGAGGACGTGAGGAAGGCCTTCAGCGAGCAAATGGGGATTACTCTCGATGCGGACGCCATTAAGAGTTTGCGCCCAGGCTTTGGTGGTACCCAGCGGGCTATTATTTGCCTGCCGGCGACCCTTGCGACGAAGGCGCTATCCGTTGGAAAGGTCAAAGTGGCATGGTCCATCTGCCGCATACGGGAGCGAAACCTGCCTTGAGATCGGCCACGTTGCACTTAATTGCAAAAGCTCTGTGGACAGAAGCGGGTGGTGCTTCCGCTGTGGGTCTGCGGAGCACAAGGTAAGCGACTGCCACAATGAGGCAAAATGCTTCCTTTGTGTCGGAAAGGGCAAGCCCCACTCACACGTAGCTGGTAGCCACAGGTGCCCCATGGCACCCAAAGAGAAGGCAAGTCAATACGCTGGACATGGTTAGGTTTTACCAAATAAACCTAAACCATTGCGAAGCTGCCACAGATCTGCTCTCTCAGTCGGTGCGTGAAATGAGATCGGACGTTGCCATAATTAGCGAACCCTACATTTCCCCCGAGGATGGATTCTGGGTCCAAAGCTCCTCAGGCAAAGCAGCAATATGGGCTTGCGGTAAGCCTCCTCTGCGGCCCTCAGTTTGCGCTGAGTTCCGACATTTTGTCAGGGCAAAACTGGGGAACTTATGGATTTACAGCTGCTATCTCCCCCCAAGCTTGAGCCGTCATAGCTTCGCTGTGGCGATGGACGAATTGGCCGACGACGCCAGGCACCACAAACCAAATGTGATTGCTGGCGACTTCAATGCTTGGGCCCAGGAGTGGGGCAGCGACATCTCCAGAAGCAGCAGCTCGGACGCCATATACAAGGGACACGCACTGCTTGAGGCCTTCGCTGCGTTGGACGTAGTATTGTTGAATCAGGGGACCGCGAATACCTTCAACAGTGGTGGCTCTGGGTCAGTCATCGACCTTACATTCGCCTCTAGTAGCCTTTCCCCTCTGTCCACCTGGCGCCTGGGGAACCACTATACGGCCAGCGACCACGAGGCAGTGGTGTTCTCGATAGGCGGAGAAGGTGGTTGCAGACTGACCAGGGCAACGCAGACAAGCCGGAGAGCAGCCTACAATCCCGAATCTATGCGGATTCCAAGGTTCTTGGAGGCGCTGAGACATATGGAGGTCGGAGGCTCAGCTCAACAGATGGTCAACCAGCTTTTGGAGTCCCTACTGCTCGCATGCGATGCCAGTATGAGTCGCAAAAGGCCATTCAACGGTAAGCAATCGCCGACCTATTGGTGGAACAACGAGATCCAGGAGGCCAGACGCACTTGCCTGTCAGCTAGAAGGCGATATCAACGGGCTCGCAGAAGGAGTGGCACTAGCTGGCCAAGGCTACAGGCGGAGTACTGCGGAGCTAGAAAAGCCCTAAAGAACGCCATCAAGGAGAGCAAGAGGGAGTGCTTCCTGCAGCTTTGCGACTCAGCCGAGAAAGATCCGTGGGGACGTGCCTACAAGACGGTAATGAAGCGAATTCATGGCAGCAACTCGGGGTCGCCGTCTGACCCAGACCAGTTGCGGACGATTGTTGAGGCATTGTTCCCATCCGGGGCTCACGGTCTTGCCATCAGTGCCGTCGCACACCAGCCTGCATATTCGGTCGAACCAGTCACGGAGGACGAAATCGTCGCCCTGGCCCAAAGCTTAAAGGTCAAGAAGGCTCCAGGCCCTGATGGAATCCCCAACCGTGCGGTAAAACTGGCGATGGCATACAACCCGCACGAGTTTGCTAAGGCATTCACGCAGTGCCTGCGGGAAGGACTATTTCCGCCGCAGTGGAAGTTGCAACACCTGGTGCTCTTGCCAAAGCCAGGAAAGCCGCCGGACGATCCCTCCTCGTTTCGACCGATTTGCTTAATCGACTCGCTGGGGAAGACTCTGGAACAGATAATCCGTAGAAGACTGGACAACGCCGTCGAGGATGCTGGGGGACTTTCACCAAACCAATACGGATCAGGAGTGGGAGGTCAACGGTGGACGCCATAGGCAGGGTAGTTGACATAGCCTCCAAGGCAGTGGAGGGAACTCGATGGAAGGGCGGCAAGAACGTATACTGCCTGATTGTCACCCTAGACATCAGGAACGCCTTCAATACGGTGAAGTGGGAGTGCATCCTGGACACACTTAACCGGCGCGGTTTACCCCAATACCTTCAGGCAATCGTAAGGAGCTACTTCGAGGGGAGACTGCTGGAGTATAATACGGAGGCCGGCGCGCAGACTCACGGCATAACGGCAGGCGTTCCCCAAGGATCAGTGATGGGTCCCCTATTATGGAACATTGCCTACGATGGAGTCATGAGATTAGCTCTTCCAGGCGGATGTCAGCTAACCTGCTACGCAGATGATGTCGCCCTGACGGTGGTGGCCAAGCACCTGGACGTCGTCGAAGCAAATTGCGACACCGCAATTCAGCTGATAGCAGACTGGCTCCGCTCTGCGGGACTAGAGCTAGCCGCTCATAAAACTGTGGAGACCGCTCACATCACCTAACACCTAAGCTACGTCCAGGAGAAAGCGGCAAACACGAGTCGGGCGCTGTTCCGAATACTGCTGAACACCCGTGGCCCGAAGCAGGAGAGGAGGATTCTGCTGACCAGCGTAGTCCGCTCAGCCATGACCTACGCAGCAGACGTATGGGCGGATGGCATTAAAGTTGCCAGCTACGCTAGGGGCGTAAAAGCCACTCATCGCCTCTGCGCGCTACGGATCTGCTGCGGCTTTCGGACCATATCCGACGACGCTGCCCTAGTCCTGGCGGGTGTCCTACCAATCGACCGTCTGGTGCTTGAGGAGAGGGCCGTGGCCGAAGCCATCCGGGCCGGCGCGGCAAGGAGAGACGCCCGCAAGCAGGCCCGTGAAGGAAGCCTCAGAGCATGGCAAAGCCGCTGGGATGGCTCTGATAAAGGACGGTGGACACACCGCCTGATTCCGGATGTCCGATATTGGATCGGCAGGCGACACGGTGTGGTCAATTTCCATTCCACACAGCTTCTGAGCGGACACGGCTGCTTCAGCCATTACCTTTGGAGGTTCGGCCACGAGGACTCGCCGAACTGCTCGTGGTGCGGCGACGCCACTGAAGACGCTGAGCACATCATTTTTCAATGTGGGCGCTTCTCACTTATTAGGGAGGAGTTGTGGCGAGCCGCCGGCGGGCAGCTCACGCCGAACAACTTGATCGAGGCGATTGTGGATGGTCGGCCTGGAGCAACTTTGCAGCCGGCGCCATGAAGGAGCTGCGTAGGTGCGAGCGCCGAAGGAACGAGAGTGGCTAGGAGGAACCATGGTCCCTGCGAAGCATTGCTTTGCGGCCGTCCCGCAGAGACCCGGAACTTCCTGCCGGTCTCTCCAACTCAATACAGCTCCCTGTCTAGCTATAGTTAAGTCCGAGGCTTATAAAATTTAAAAAAATTAAGAGTTAATACAGAATAAAAAAAAAAAAAAAAACACAGAAGGAGAGTGTGTTAAAGTATCAAGGTGCGGACGCGTTTTTCCCGGTGCTCCCGTGTGGACGGCAAATAGCAGAAAAACCTGCAGAAAAAAAGCTCGGTCAGGAAACAGGCGTACACAATAGCGCGCACAAACTCAGCCCAGCGTAATAATCCAGACGCTGCAAACGCAAAAATCCCGGTCGTCGGCCTGGGGGGAGGGGTGAGATTTTGCCCTCTTTGTCTCTCATTCCAAGCATGCCACTAGTGTTGTAATCAAATGTCACTCTATGTTATGTGCCGTTTGCTTTGTTGCAAATTGTAACAAGTCATACCAGCTGATCGAGCCGCCAGCTGCTGATCGGTGCTTCGCAGCCCTGCAGCAGCCCTGACGCGCTGCCGAAAAACGACAACAGAGGGCGCTGATGGCGAGCCAACAAGGTCGATTAGAGCTACCTACAGGGGGCGCAGAGCGCAGATCTACCGGAGCCGCCAGGCGACTACCCTCCGCCAGAGGGCGCTTTATAACGGACGCAAAAGGCTGCTCCAACCGACGGGCATCCTGTTAAAAGCACACGCGAGCGGACAGCAAAAGGGAAATGGCAGGCTAGCAACCTGCCCGTAGCACCGAACCCAGTAAGGTGCTCCGTATGGTATACTGGAAGCCACTTAAGAATTTTTCTGCTATAGGGCTGACGGCAACGGCATTCCATGACCTCAATATGCAGCTTGATACGCTGCTGAAATGGCTCATGGGCTAATGTCCTTGCCGCCCCCGTCCCGTTAAAACCATGGCAGGCCTCTTCTAACGCTCGGCAGCTGCACCATTAAGTTGGCTGCGTAGGTTTGGTTGATTCCATCCCAATCAATACCGATCTGGCACTGAACTCTGCAGCCCATAAAGCCCAGAGTCAACCCTCGACCTCACTTTCGGAAAGGTACCCATGGGATCATGAAGGTGACTACGCAATACAGCAGTCGACAACGGACTAGAGTTGGGACCCACTAAAGGAAATGACTTCAACTATCAATAAATTGACGGATGTGCTGAATTCTCAGCAAATCGAGATTTCAGAGGACGTGGTATTCGGGAGACGGAATATCATAGGAAGATCGCCACCTAAATCTGCCCCGGCGGCCGAAAGAGTCGCACGAATCGCACAGAGGACTGGGAGCAAGACCCAGGAGTCCCTGCCCAATATGAGGGAATCACTCATCAGCCTAGGCGAGAGAGTAAAAGAATTGACAACCATGATGAGCGAGCAGCGGCACGTTAACACTGCCATGAGGGATCTCGCGGCAGGAATAGCAGACCTGCAAACAACGGTGGTTAAATTCTGGGAGAGCTCGACAAGGGTGAAACCCTCCAATGAAGGGAAAACGCTGAAGGGAAACCCACATATGGTAGAGAGGGCCTCACAGACCTCGCCAGAGAGGGAGGCAGATAAGAGAGGAAGCGTGTACAAGCGGGTACGAGAGGAGTCACACAAGAGCAGGCGTTTCTCACCAAAGCGGCACAAGGGACCGCCGCAGATCCGAGTCCCCCACAAACTGATGTTGCCAGACCCAGGTCAAGGACATGCGACAGCGGGCGGCGAGAGCACTCCCACAACCGCACCAGTAACCAGAGGGGATACCCCCAGTAGTAAGCTGCAGAAGTGGCAACTCGTCGACAGAAAATCAAAGCGGGAGCGGATCGAAAGGAGACACAGGCCGGATGTCATAATCATCCAACCTCAGGGCAACCTAATATACAGCGATATGCTGCGGATGGTCACCAGGCGGCAGGACGACAAGCTGAAGGCCGTCTGCGAAAACGTCAACCGGGTCAGGCGAACAGCGAAAGGAGATCTACTGCTTGAACTGAAGAGCGTGTGCAGCAGCAGCAACGAGAGGATGAAAGAAGACATCCAGCTGGCGTTGGGAAACCAAGTGGGCATCAGAGCCGTGTCAGAGGAATCCTGCGTGGAGATAAGGGATCTCGACACCCTGGTCACAAAAGAGGATGTTGTTGCTGCAATTGCAAAACAGGCGGGGCAAGAGGTGGTTACCAGTGCGGTTAAAAGCCTTAGACAGGCCTTCGCCGGCACGCAAATGGCAATAGTTTGCCTCCCACCGTAGGTCGCCCAGGAACTGCTCAAAGAGGGCAGGCTGAGATAGAGTCCGTGAGAGCCATACGGTACCTGGGAGTGATGCTTGACACACGGCTATGCTTTCGTGAGCACCTCAGCCAGGTGAGCATAAGAGCTGCGGCACTGGGCAGAGCACTAAACCAAATAATGCTCAACACGAGGGGCCCGAAGCAAGGACGGCGGCTCCTACTACACAACGTGCTAAAGGCGACAGTACTATACGGTGCAGCGGTCTGGGCTAAGGCGGCCAACACAAAAGCATATATGAGGAAGATTCAGGCAACATATCGGCTGGGAGCCCTGCGAGTATGCAGTGCATTCCGCACGGTATCCGACGACGCGGCTCTGATCATTGCTGGGACGGCACCAATCGACCTTTTAGCAAGGGAGGCGGCCAAAATATACTCGCAGCGAAGAGATATAGCGCCGGCGGAGCCTTAGGGACGCTATCGGACAACGGGAGCGGCAGCAAACAATGGCCGAGTGGCAGCGCAGATGGACGGAGTCGACGAAGGGGAGATGGACGCACACCCTAATCCCAAGAGTCGAAGAGTGGTGCAAGCGAAGTCACGGGAGTGTAAACTTCTACCTGACGCAACTTTTAAGCGGCCACGGTTGCTTTAAAGCATACTTGCATAGGTTTGGCCACGAAACAGACGGAGATTGCCCTGCCTGCGACGGAACGCCAGAGGATGCGGAGCACATACTCTTCAACTGCGCGAGATTCGAAGCGGAGAGAGAGAGTATGGAGGATTGCTGTGGAGAAAGGCTGACCAAGGAAACACTTGTGAGAGCGATGCTGGAAGACACGCGCAAATGGGAGGCTGTATGCAACTTTGCGTGAATAGTAATGCGTAAACTACGCGAGGCCGAGCGCGCCAGAAGACGGCAGACAGGAGGGGCATAGAGTGGCATATATCATGTAAACGCTTTTCCTTTCTGTTTTTCACTACCTAATAAAATATGGAATTAAAAAAAAAAAAAAAAAAAAAAAAACACACACACACACCCGTGTGGTAGACGAGAAGTGTGAAGTGAGAAAGTGCGGTCGTGTTTTCCTGGTGCTCCCGCGCGGAAGGCTATTTGGCCAAGTGTCTGCAGGAAAAAAAGCGAAACCGGTGAATAGACAGACCCACACGTGTGGCCGGTACATACCGAGGAGATTGGCAAGGCAGGCGCGGCCGCATGTCCAATTCCAGACGGCAGGAAGGCGAAATGCGTCTCCCCTTGGTCCACCTGGCCAAGGGGGGGGTGGTGAGTTTGCCCTCCTTTCTTGTTCTCCCTGCTCTTTCAGCACTCGATATTCTTTGTTGTTTTAATTGTAACTTTTCGCTCTTTGGCCCGGCCGTCTTGCTCTTGTTCTTCACTGCAAGTGTTACTCGTCAGGCCAGCTGATCGATAAATCAGCTGCCGACCAGTGCACTGCAGCGGAACCAATGAGCCACCGGCAGAGGGCGTACTCATGCTGATCTAGGATTATCTACTCCTACATCTGCTACACCTACATGTAGCATAGATTATGTTCCCCCACCAGAGGCCGCCACTGTATTAAGGTGGCTACACAGTGCCAAAATTAAGTTTTTGGACACTGTACTATTGGTGATATGGGACGTACTAGGAGACAGTCGTACTAAAGGTAGTGGAACCTAATAATAGTAACCACCACGACGAGCCGCTGCCTGTCGCAGGAGGCGACAAAACACGGCATCAAGGCCGAGACCAGTACAGCCTTGATTATAAAACAGGAAACACCGGCACGGAAAGACGTTTTTGGGCTGACGGCGTCAGTATTCTAGAACTTCAGTAAGCGGAGTGAAATCCTGCTGAAATAGCTTCTAGGCTAATGCTGAGGCCGCCCCCGTCCCGTTAAAAACTGGCAGTTCTCCTAGGTACGCTTCCTGATTCGTCGCCATTAAGTTGGTGGTGCAGGCTCGGTTGAGCAACGCTCCCGACTAGCGCGGATCCGGCTCTAAACTCTTGACCCCGTGAAGGCAAGAGTCAACCCTAGCATGGCCTCACTGCTTGCATAGACAACCATGGGATTAATAACGCGACTGCGCAAGCGAACAGGAACAACGACCCGGGAGTTGGGACCCATTAGAATGGAAACACCACAATCACAACCCAAAATTACAGAGGACGGAAACGCATTCACGAGGAGTGCAAGGATGGCAAGATCACCGGTGGAGGTGAGACCTGCGGGAGAAGCAGCAGTAGCAGTCCAGGAGCGGACTCAAAAAGATCGGAACAAAAAGGAGCTACAACAGAAGGAGCAGACCCAGATGGAGCAGACCCAGATAGGGCAGACCCAAACGGAGCAGACCCAGAAGGGGCAGAGCAGCACGGCGCTACGCGATCTCGGGCAGGAAATTGCAAAGCTGGTGGAGATGCTGGAAGACGGGAAGAGGCGCTCCATCCACCAGCCGATGAGGGACTCCAATGAAAGCATCCGAGCGCTCTACGAGCTGGTGGCCAACCAGCTTCATGACGATAGGGCAAAGGCGGTGATCCGTACCCACCAGTCCTCCCAAACTTCGCCGTTGTTTAGGACAGCGGTGGAGGCAAAAAGGAAGCAGGAAAATGGGAAAGCACCGAAAAACAAGAGGAGCAAAGGGGTGGACACCCAGACGAAAACCTGCGCGGTTGGAGTGGATGCGAAAACTCCAACTCCAGGAGATAACGACACAGGGGAGACACCGACGGCGCCTCCGAACAGGGAGTGGAGGAAAGTTGAAAGAAGGCCGAGAGTAAGGAAGCCGAAGCCTTCTAGGGTGATGACGGAGAAGGCACGCCCGGATGCCATCATCATAGCGGCGAAAGACCCGAGCAGCTACGCAGAGATTCTGCGAAAGGGAAAAGGAGACGAGAAGCTACAAGGGCTAGGAGAGGCGGTGGCAAGAATCCGCCGCACCCAAAAGGGGGAGCTCCTGCTCCAGCTCAGCAAATCAGGAGAGGAAACCTCGTCCTTCCAGAGTCTGGTCGGCGAGTCGCTAGGGGACGCAGCAGAGGTCCACGCCCCCCAACAGCGAGTCATCGTTGAATGCAGCGACTTGGACGAGGTGACCACCAAGGAGGAGATAAGGGACGCCCTCATGTCCCAGGTCCAGTTGGCAAACGTGGCACTGGACGACATATCAATAAGGAGAGGTTACGGACAGACGCAGATTGCAAATTTCCGACTTCCGACAGAGGACGCCCGCAGGGCACTCAAAATAGGAGGACTGAAGGTCGGCTGGGTAAGAGGCAGACATAGGGAAAGGGTCAGCGTCACCAACTGCTTCCGCTGCATGGAGTTCGGCCACATGGCCAGACAGTGTAGGAGCGATGTAGATCATTCTAAGCTGTGCCGGAGATGCGGGAAGGAGGACCACCTTGCAAAAGACTGCGACAACGACCCCCAGTGCATGTTCTGCAAGGGAAAGAAGGAAGATTGGAGGCATATCGCAGGAAGCGGCAGGTGCCCCCTCTTTAGACAGGCACTTGCAAAGAGGATAGGATGAGGTGCATGCAGCTGAACCTTAACCACTGCGAGTCGGCACAGGCACTACTGAGCCAAGACGCCAAGGAGAGGAAACCGGACGTGGTCATCGTATGCAAACCATACAAACCGGTGCCAGGCAGCGGTTGGGCACAAAGTAAGTGCAGGAAGGCCGCGATCTGGGGCGTCGAGACCCCGCCGCTCGATGTGGATTCGTCGAGTTGGGACCTGTCGCGTTTCCAAGCTATGTTGGAACACATTGCGGAAGACACTCGTGGGAGGACACCCTTCGTCATCGCAGGGGACTTTAATGCGTGGGCCGTCGAATGGGGAAGCAAAGAGACCAACGCAAGAGGGTACGTCTCTCGACGTCGGACTGGCAAACGATGGGAAAAAGATGACCTTCTGCAGGGCGGGAAGATCCTCAATAATAGATCTGACCTTTCTGAGCAGTTCGCTATGTAGACATTCCACCTGGAGAGTGGGTGACGAATTCACATTTAGCGACCAGCAGGCGATACACTTTGAGCTCGGACACGCAACAGAGTCCCCAGGAAGCCAAAAACAACGGGGCCAAAGTGGAAGGATAGTCTACTGGACGTCGCAGCCTCCTCGGACTCCTTCAGGCAACACGAGTGGAACCTAGCTGGTATCTCAGCGGAGGAAGCGGCACGGGAACTGACGCAGAGGATAGCCGACGCATGCGACCAGTCCATGCCAAGGAGGAAGCCGTCTCTACGAGGAAGACCTTGCTACTGGTGGACGCAGGAAATAGGCGAGCTTAGAAGGGCTTGTCTCCGAGCGCGACGGCGTGCCCAAAGAGCGAGAGGCCGCTACGCCTTCGAAACCAGGCAAGAGGAATTTCGCACGGCAAAACACGGGCTGAAGGTGGCCATCAAGAAGAGGAAGAGCGACTGCTTCCGCCACATATGCGACGAAGCGGAGGTAGACCCCTGGGGTACTGCTTATAAAGTAGTCACCAAAAGGATCAGAGGAATAAGCACTCCTACCCCGACGTGCCCGCAACTGCTGCATAGGATTGTGACAGCGCTGTTCCCCAGGCACCCGCAGAAGGAAGAAACTAACCTGGACCAGGAGGAACCACCATACGAGCCAGTATCTACACTGGAGATCATAGAAGCAACCAGGAGAGTTGGCGACCGGAAGGCACCAGGGCCGGATGGAATACCCAAGAAGGCCCTAAAGCTCGCGGTGGCCACCCGACCGGATCCCTTTGCGGAGACTTTCAACAGTTGCCTCAGGGAGGGAACATTCCCAAAACGATGGAAGAGGCAGCGTCTAATTCTGCTGCCCAAAGGCAGCAAGCCAGCAGACGATCCATCGGCATACAGACCAATCTGCCTGTTGGACACGGTGGGCAAGCTGCTTGAAAGAGTGCTGTACAACAGGCTTCTAGAGTTCGTGGAGGAAACAGAAGCACTCTCAGAGGCGCAATATGGATTCCGGAAATCCCGCTCGACCGTGGACGCCATCATGGCGGTAGTTAGCATCGCAGCGAAGGCCATAGAAGGAACAAGATGGAGGTGGGCTACCAAGGATTACTGTGCCATCGTGACGCTGGACATCCGAATCGCTTTCAACTCGGCCAACTGGTCAAGGATCGAGACGGCGTTGTACCGAATCGGGGTACCGGTATACCTTCTGAGGATGATCTCCAGTTACTTCTCGGACAGGGTGCTGGGCTACGAGACGGACCAAGGAGAGATAGCGTACGACGTTACGGCAGGAGTCCCGCAAGGATCAGTCTTGGGGCCGCTCCTGTGGAACCTCATGTACGACAGCGTGCTCAGACTGCAGCTACCCCCAGGTTGCCAGCTAATCGGTTTCGCTGACGACCTGGCCCTAGTCGTTGTAGCTAAGGAGGTCCAGAAAGTCGAATTGGTAGCCAATAAAGCTATTGATCTAATTTCTGGATGGATGCGGGAAGCCGGTCTGGATCTGGCTGGCCACAAGACGGAAGCAGTCCTCATCACGAGCAGGAAGAAGACGGAGTACGCCACAGTGCGAGTAGGAGCAGACCTGATAAAATCGCAAGACTCCATCAAGTATTTGGGAGTGATGTTGGACAACCGCCTAACCTTCCGCTCGCATGTGGAGTATGCTAGCCAGAAGGCAGCGAGGATGCAAGGAGCTCTCTCCCGCATGCTTCCAAATGTTGGTGGACCAAAGACTGGATTCCGAAGACTGATGGCAAGCGTAGTGTCCTCCATCCTTCTCTACGCAGCGCCAATCTGGGCGGCAGCGGTCATAAACAACCAAAGCCTGCGAAGGAAGTTAGCTGCTCCATACAGGCTAGCCGCGCTGAGGGTCATCTCGTCAGCACTAGTCCTAGCGGGTATGATACCCGTGGACATACTGGCCAGGGAGATGAAAATAGTGTACGAAAAGAGTACGGCGCATGGAACCATATGCGGCACGGCGGCCATCCGCAATACAGCGCGACAGGCCTCCATCGAAACATGGCAGGAACGGTGGAATCAGAGCGTCAAATTAATCAGTAGTGCGAAGGAATGGATCGGAAGGAGCAGAGGCAACGCGGACTACCACATAACGCAATTCCTAACCGCGCATGGGGGCTATCGTAGCTACCTATATAAGTATAAACACGATACCAGCCCATACTGCCCTACGTGCCCAACCGCAATCGAAGACCCGGAGCATGCCCTCTACGGCTGTAAGAGATACGCAGCTAGGACGGAGAACATCCCCCCAGCAGAGTTGCTGGTTAGCTTTATGACATCATCGGAGGATAACTATATATACGTGTACCGTCTCATCAAGCGCATCCAGGATGACCTGAGACGATGCGAGAAAGAGCGGCATGTAGCGGCCTAGAATAGGCCCCCCTCCCCGCGAAGCAATACCTAACGGTGATCCAGCGGGGGGAAGAGCTGTGTATGTGTGTGGGGTGGTTTTAGTACGTATGACTTGACTAGAGCAAGGAATCGTGCATGCCAATGGCACGGGTCATTGGTATCTCATGAAGATTTCCACTCCTCATGGCGCATCCATTAAAAAAAAAAAAAAAAAACTCCCGTGTGGTAGAGCGGCGGAAGAGCCCCCGTAATAATAGCGGGAGACTTTAATGCGTGGTCCGTAGAGTGGGGCAGTAAGGAAACCAACGCCAGAGGCACGTGTCTGCTCGAGGAATTTGCGTCCTTGGACGTAATACTCGCAAACGGTGGCAGGAAGCTAACCTACTTCAAGGCGGGTCGAGGGTCCATTATCGACCTAACCTTCATGAGCGTCTCGCTCCATAGGGGATCTACGTGGAGAGTAAGCGAGGAGTTTACGTTCAGCGACCACCAGGCGATCCACTTCGAATGCGCAGCAGCAACGAAAAGACAGCTAGCCAAAATGACCGGACCTAAATGGAAGGGCGACCACCTGGATGTGGAAACCTTCACGGAATATCTGCGCAACGCCAGCTGGAGCTCTGCGCGAGAAACGGCAGAGGGCCAGGCTCAGAAACTGGCGAAGCTCATGGAGAAGGTATGTGATGCGGCAATGCCAAGAAGGAAGCCTTGCAAAAGAGGAGCGCCCTGTTACTGGTGGAATGCGGAGGTTAACCAGCTAAGGAAAGCCTGCCTACAAGCAAGACGGTGCTACCAGAGAGCACGAGGTCGGCCTGAGTTCAAAACCAGGGGAGAGGAACTCCGATCAGCGAAAAGAGCCCTTAAACGTGCCATAAAGGAGAGCAAGTCAGCCTGCTTCAGGCAGATATGCGAGGAGGCTGACGTCAACCCTTGGGGGACGGCATATAAGGTCGTCACCAAGAGGATAAGGAGCCAGTCAACACTGGAAGTGACCTGCCCGATCCTGCTTCGTAGCATCGTGGAGGACCTATTCCCACAGCACCCATATAGGGAGGAGAGCGTCTCGAGCCAAGACTCCGAGCTGTGGCAACAGATTTCTGTTGAGGAGGTGATAGCGGCTACCAGGAGAATTGGGGATAAAAAGGCACCAGGACCGGACGGTATCCCAAACAAGGCATTGAAGCTTGGAGCAACCACCAGACCAGATGTATTTGTTGACACGTTCAACAAATGCCTACGGGAAGGAGTGTTTCCAGAGCAGTGGAAAGTGCAGCGGCTAATACTTCTGCCCAAAGGAAATAAGTCCCCGGAGGAACCATCAGGATACCGCCCAATATGTTTGCTGTATACGGTCGGCAAAACCCTGGAGAGAATCGTCTACAACCGACTGCAAGTTGTGATCTAGGAGAAGGAGGCCTTATCGGAGTCCCAGTACGGATTCCGGAAGGCCAAATCAACGGTCGACGCCATCAAGGCAGTCACCGACATTGCATCCAGAGCGATCGAGGGAATAAGATGGAGATTTGGCACAAAGGAGTGCTGCGCGGTGGTGACCCTGGATATCCGTAACGTGTTTAACTCAGCGAACTGGTCTCGGATAAACGAGGCGCTCGGAAGATTTGGAGTTCCCACCTACCTGCTTCGGATAATAGCCAGCTACCTGTCGGGTAGGGTACTGAGGTACGCGACGGAGGAGGGACCAAAGCTCTACAGGGTGACAGCCGGAGTTCCACAGGGATCAGTCTTAGGACCTCTACTGTGGAACATAATGTACGACGACGTCCTGAGACTCCAGCTCCCGAAGGGATGCACGCTTGTCGGTTTCGCTGACGATCTCGCCCTTGTCGTGGTAGCCAAAGAGCTCCGAGATGTCGAGGCGACGGCCAACGAGGCAATCCGGATCGTATCCAACTGGATGGAAAACGCGGGATTGGACCTGACTGGCCACAAAACGGAGGCTGTACTCATCACGAGTCGGAAGAAGGTGGAGTACGCGACGTTTCGCGTGGGTAATGCGACTATTAAGTCGCAGGAGTCAATCCGGTACCTAGGCGTGGTGCTGGATAGCCGATTGAAATACCGGGCCCACATCGAGTACGTGAGTCAAAAAGCCTCCCGGATGCAGGCAGCACTCGCAAGGATGCTCCCATATATTGGTGGACCCAAGGCAGGTCGACGCTTGCTCCTGGCGAGAGTAGTGGCCTCGATCCTACTGTACGCTGCGCCGGTGTGGTCTTCAACCCTATCCGGCAACATGAGTCTTAGAAGAAAGATGTCAGTGCCATATCGGCTCTGCGCTCTTCGAGTAGTGTCTGGATATAGGACGGTGTCGGATAACGCAGCCCTGGTCCTCGCGGCCATGATACCGGTGGATATACTAGCGCTCGAGATGACGCATATATATAAGACGCGCGCAGGGATGCGAACTAATGCATCGCTAGAGACCATCCGTGCGTCGGAAAGGCGGGCGCACGGCCACAAATGGACGGTGGACCCATAGAATAGTCCCGGACATTGAGTCATGGATAGGGCGGAGAAGCGGAGAGATGAACTACCACCTCACCCAATTCCTGACGGGTCACGGAGTATACAGGAAGTATCTGCATAGGTTCAAACACGAGGATACTCCCGAGTGTCCTGAGTGTTCGAATGAGAGCGAGGAGCCGGAGCATGTGATCTACCACTGCACGAGGTACCGCTCAAGTGCAGAGTATTTCCCACGCCCAAGGGCGTTCATGACGGAGTCCGACGAGAACTGGCAGCGCGTTAGCAGCACCCTAATAGCCATCCAGAGCGATCTGAGAAGATGCGAAAGGGAGCGACGCGTAGAGGAGAGTGCCTAAAGTAGGCAACCCATCCCCGCGAAGTAATACTTTGCGGTGATCCCGCGGGGAATGAGGTGTGCAGCTGTGCGTGGTGGTGAGTTTAGCTGGGAAGCCCCGAAGGGGTAGTCCAGTTCGTTAACTGGTACGGGCCGGTCGCGTCTCTTAGAGATTCTCACCCACCGTGGCGTATCCATGGAAAAAAAAAAAAAAAAAAACACCCGTGTGGTGAGCGGGCAGTAGAATACCACCACAGCATGTCATAGCTTGTCGTATGAGGCGACTAAGAAGACACGGGGATGCTCTGCTCGGAAAGGATCTCCCTCTAAAGAGCACTAAAGCAACTCGTAACCGCCGGCACATGCCAAGTATCCCCCGGATAGGTCTAACACACCTGTGAAACACCTAGCTAATACCAGAAGGCGACTAAGACGGAGACCAGTAAAGTCTTAGGATAGGAACTGGACCCCCTTTTTTGGATTGATGACCCCAGGGCTGACGGAAGCCAGCATTCTAGCACTTTAGTACGCGGAATGAAACCCCGCCGAAATGGTTGCTAGGTTAATGCTGCCCCCGTCCCGTGAAAAATTGGCAAATCTCTAAGCACGCTCCTTGTTCCGTAGCCATTAAATTGGACGTACAGCGCGGATCCGGTTCTGAACTCCCGAACCCATAAGGGCGGGAGTCAACCTTCGCATGGCCTCCCTGCTTGCATAGACAACCATGGGATCATAACGCGACTGTACAACAGACAAGGACAACGCCTTACGAGTTGGGACCCAACAAAATGAGTAAAAATAAAACACCCATAACGACGAACGAATCAGAAGGCTTCAATAAAAGCAAAAAATGGCGAGAACGCCAACTGGCGAGCGGACCGACGCCCCGCTGCCGGCCCACGCTGGCCCGGAGCAGCACCAAAAAGCCCTGGGCAGCACAGCGCTGCGCGATCTAGGACGAGAGATCACGCAGCTAGTGGAGATGCTCGAGGATGGCAAGAGGCGATCCATACACCAACCCATGCGGGACTCGATCGAGAGTATAAGGGTGCTGTATGAGCTGGTTGCTATCCAGCTGCACGACGAAGGAGCTAAGGCGGTGATCAGGACCCACCAGTCTTCCCAAACGTCACCGATTTTTAGACCTCTCCCGGAGTCTAAGAGGAAACAGGCTCCAGGTGCACCAACACACCGGACAAAGAGGTCCAAGGCAGCGGTCGAGGTCCAGACCACACCAGGAGTAGCAGTTGAAAAGGACGCCCACACTGAAAGGGAGAGAAAGGAGCCGGAGGAGACCCCATTCCTGACGGTGACCAACTGGCGCAGAAGGAAGAGGCCGCAAAAGCCGACTGGAGCGCTCGCGGACAAGACGCGACCAGATGCCATCGTCATTGCCACCAAAGGTGAAAAGACCTATGCAGAGATACTGCGCAAGGTGAGGACGGACGAAACCCTGCTTGGACTCGGTGATGCGGTCGCCAGGATCAGGAGGACCCAAAAAGGAGAGCTACTGATACAGCTCAACAAGTCGGGAGAGGAGACGGAGACGTTTAAAAGGCTGGTAGCCAATACGCTGAAGGAGCACGCAGAGGTCCGTAGCCTGTCGCACCGGGTGACCGTAGAGTGCAAGGATCTGGACGAAATAACCACCACGGAGGATATATGCGAAGCTCTGAGAAGCCAGGTGGAATTGGCGGAGCTGTCTGCGGATGACATCCAGCTGCGAAAGGCATACGGCGGAACCCAGACGGCCACAATCAGGCTGCCAGCGTAGAGCGCCCAGAAGGCTCTGAAAATAGGAGTCCTAAAAGTAGGCTGGGTAAGATGCAGATTGCGTGAGCGAATCGGCGTCACCAAATGCTTCAGATGTCTCGAGTTTGGGCATATGGCACGACAGTGCAGTAGCAAAGTAGACAGGTCAAAGCTGTGTAGAAGATGTGGAAAGGAGAACCACCTGGCAAAGGACTGTAGCCTGGAACCACAGTGCATGCTCTGCAAGGGAACGAGCGCACACTGGAAGCACGTGGCCGTCAGCGGTAGATGCCCCCTGTTTAGGAACGCCCTGACTAACAGATCAGCATAAGGTGTGTTGCAGCAGACGATCGTAATTACCCCATCTTAGCGCGTGCGATGTTGTGAGCAGAGCTTTTGCTCTCACAAGCCGCGCTCTTGTACTGCTCTCTGCACATGCAAGATCGGCTCGGCGGTGGAGTCGGGGAGTGATTGCTATCTCTGGCTGCGACGAGTCCAATATATGCTTTAAAGTCGAGCACTTGTTTTATTTGGTCATAAAATTACCTGACAATTTAAAGTAAAAAACCGCAACTAGAGCCCGCTGGACCGGAGTCATCATAACGTTTATTTTGGAAAAACTCTTCCGAATTTTCATTGGCGCCCGAGCAGGGACATCGGCATCCAGCATTTCGTGGAAATTCGCACACCAAACCAGTGACCTACAGTGCATCTTCGTTGTCTCGGCACAAGTCATTGGTTTTTTTGTTCTGTTGCGAATAGAGCTCTAGCTGGCTGGTTTTGTGCGACAAATTGGATTCATCTTTAATCAACAAAAAATAAAAGGAAAGTGTTCGGCTAATCTATGCCGAATTCTCAGGTATTTAGTGCGAAAAAAAACTGAGTGCTAGAACCAAGCCACCATTTTGTGCGCTGTGTTTCTCTATTTTGCCACTGGTCTCAATTTTTGGCACCTCGTTGAATTGGAATACCAATTAAATAAAACACAAAGTAATAAAATAAACCAAAGTGAACAGCCAGCAACATAAAATATTTATTATATGCGGAATATTGGTGAATTGAAGAGAAGTGCAAATTGATGAGGGTTTACGGTACTTGCTAATCAGACGCTCCGGTCTTTGCGGCTGGTTTCAATTCTCTTTTACGAAGTACCGCTTATTGGTGCTGCCTTTACTTCGGTAACGCTATCGTTGCGCCAAATTGTGCATAATTTGGCTGCGTTTGGTTGTGTGCATTGGCAGCATAATTTGTGTTTGTTTCGCTGCGTTAACCCTTTGATGCCGATACATAGTTTTTTGGAAAACATTTGATGATAATTGTCAACTTTTCCGTTGCTGCCGTTGACATCTATTGAAGCCGATACAGATTTTTTGCGGAAATTTCGCGTTCTTTCATAGTTTTTTGCATACCCTACAGTATTTTGGTTAACCATTGTCTAAACCCAGTGCATTACTTTCCGACTCTCATGAATTAAGAGAAAGCGCCAGAATGAGTGAAAACGAAAGGGAAATTGTTACCAGGGAAGGAGGTTCAAAAGAAGGAGGGGGTCCAAAAGTCCTGCAAAAGTTAGTAACAGCAATGCAAAGACACGATATGGTGATGGGCGATCTAAGGCGTGTGAGAACGGCCTTTGAGGAAAAAACTATTTCGTTCGACTCTCTTCAAATTAAATGCAGACTCGAGCTGATCGAAAATTATTGTGAAAAGTTGATGGATATACAGGCAGACGTGGATTATTTAAATCCCAACAACGATCTACGAGCATCGGTCGAGGATATGTGTGTTACCACAAAGGCTCTGTACATGTCTGCACTTAAAGAACCCGAAACTCAGCGAATACAAAGGAGGAATAGGAGTAGCCAGCGTCACTCATCACACCTGCCTAAAATTAATCTCCCCAAGTTTAGTGGAAAACATGCTGAATTTAAAATCTTTAAAAGCCTTTTCGAGAGTTTGGTGCATAACGACCCAATATTATCAAATGTGGAAAAATTCAACTACTTACTGTCGTGTCTCGTTGACGTTGGGAACAGTGAAAGCGTTTCTGATCTGTGCAGAAAATTATAAGAAGGCTCTTGATAGTTTGAAGGAGGTTTACGAAAAAAAATATTTGATCTTTTCTGATACTGTTTCGCAGTTGTTTGACATTCCCAGCACAACAAAAGCTTCTGCTTCATGCCTTAGGTCCCTCATTGACACGGTGTCAGCCATCTATTCTTCTCTGCAGTCGTTAGGAAGTGAAAAAGACATAAATAGCGCGATGCTAATTCACATAGCGCTGTCTAAAGTAGATCCCACATCGAAGTCTCGGTTCGAAGAGCAACTGGATTACGATAAATTACCGTCTTGGTCCGAGTGCGCAGCCCAGCTGAATCGGCGTTATCAGCATCTAGCTGCCGAAGAGTCAACACGGAATAAGGGTAAAACTAAACAAGAGACAAGTAAAGGACCCACTAAATCGTCATTTTCATGTGCAAAGACGGATATGCGAGCTGATTCGAAATGTAGCTATTGCCACGCGGGGAATCATACCATAAGCAATTGTCAATCGTTTAGTGCTCTTCCTGTTCTTCAACGGTTCGATATCACCAAGCAACTCCGACTGTGCATAAATTGTTTGAAGCCAGGTCATACAGTGACGAGGTGCAAGACAGCAAAATGTCGAGTGTGCTCTAAGCCCCATAACACTCTGCTTCATCGATACGGGGTTGAGCCACAGCAAAATGGGCCTAGTTCTGTGCCAGTAGAACATTCGTCATCGTCTGAGCCTCAGACAGCTTATTCTAGTCACGTTGCTAGTGCTGACCAGGTTATTCTTGCTACCGCTGTTGTAAAGGTGCAAGATCGGTCCGGACAATTTCAGTATGCACGGGCACTTCTAAAATCCGGCTCCCAAATTAATTTTATATCCGAGGATCTAGCCCAGCGCTTACGATTGCGCCGTGATGATTCGTGCCTTAATATCACAACTGTTGGAAAAAACTCGGTCGTCATAAAGCACAAGATTCATACTTCTGTCCAATCTCGTATCAACGATCACAACTTTGATCCCGATTTTTGGGTGTTAAGGTCGATTTCCACATACCAACCCGATCATGTTGTCAATTTCGCCCAATGGAAGATACCAGCAAACCTGCAGATGGCAGACCCGCAGTTTTACAAGCCTGCTAAGGTTGACTTATTGATAGGTGTAGTGTATTGACACTCAGATTTAAGCACGCGTTGTCTTCAAGATTCTCTTTTATTCTATATCCCTTGGATGGTGTGACCGTATATAGATATTAATATAATACCTAACACGCCTCTCCTTAGATGTTTAATATACATGTCATTTACAAATCTATTTTCTTATAACAATTTGATTTGTGTACTTAATCTAATTAGCGTATATAAAATTTATGTGATTTCGTATTTTTCTTTCTTCTTAATCTATTTAGTATTTGTTTCAGTGTTTAATTTGTACATAATTTGATTTCATAATTCCTTTCTTTTTATTATTTTATTGTTAAATACGCTTTACTACCTTCCCTGCCTCACGTGGTCTCAACTCTCTCCTGGTGGGTGTTTGTTGAGAAACTATTTGTTCATTGTTGGTTTTGGAATTGTCATCTACTGAACAATTGCTTTCGACATCAGGTGTTTTCGCATTAGGCGATGTATGATTGTTAGTGCTTTGGTTTCTAATTTGATCCAGGTGACGTTTTATTTCTCTGTTATTGTTCGCCAAAATACAACAATACGAACGCGGGCCCAGTTGTTGTTTTACAGTTGCCTGAGTCCAGCTTGCTTTGTTAGGATTTTTGTAGTCCCTAACCATAACTTTTTGACCCTTTAAAAATTCTGTGCTTCGTCTACCTTTGTGATTTACAACACACTCAGTCTGTTTTTTATTTATTATGCTTTCGACCGTAGGTGGTTTTAACAACGAAAATCTTGTTTTTAGTGTACGACCAAAAAATAATTTAGCAGGAGATTCGCCCGTAGTACAATGAATCGTATTTCTGTAATCGATCAAAAATCTATTTAAAAAAATAATTTACCATGCCTATGAAAGCTCTAAGCTGTGATACGTTTTCCGGAGCCGGTGCAAACAATACACTCGCAACTCTATCATTGTTTTTGCTCAGTCCTATCCTGTCAATTGAAAATCCTAGGTAACGAATTTTGGATTTAAAGAACTCACATTTCTTGTCATTTAATTTAAGTCCAACTGATTTCAGTTTTCTAAGTACAGCTTTTAGGTTTGAAATATGTTCTTGAAGATCTCGTCCTGTAACTGTTATGTCATCTTGATAAACCACAACTCCTCGCATACCCTGAAACAACCCTTCCATTGTTTTTTGAAAAATAGCTGCTGCAGTTTTTATACCAAATGGTAAGCGTTTAACTTTCAATAGTCCAATATGTGTGCTCCAAGTACACAAATTTTGAGATTGCTCATCTAAATTTAGCTGATTGTAAGCATCTGACAGGTCAAGTTTTGAATACAGTGTACCCCCTTCAAGCGCTGCAAAAATGTCGTCTATTCGAGGTAGTGGATACTTTACGTCGACTAAAGACCGGTTTAATGTAACCTTATAGTCACCACAAATTCGTATGTCACCGTTTGGTTTTAAAATCGGTACCAAAGGTGTTGCCCATTCAGAACTAACAACTTGCTCTAAAATTCCATCATCTATGAATTTTCGTAACTGCACTTCAATCTTTTCTTTCCATGCTAATGGTACTGACCTAGGCTTGAAAAATATTGGTTTTGCATCTTCTTTTAATAGTAACGATATCGTATTCGTAGTATATGAACCTAAACGAGGCTCAAAAACTTCAGCAAACTCCGATTTAATCTGTTCTGTAATTACAGAATTTGGTTCATTTACGTACACATTGTTCACCTGCATTAACTCAAAATTAAAAGCTCTCAAAAATGTTCTACCTAGCAAAGGTGGACTCACTGCATTGGTTACAACAACAACAATTTGTTTTTTTAGACCTCGATATTCGATCGTTGCATCGTACTCACCAATAACTTTGATTGAATCTCCATTGTAATCTACATATGGAACTAGACATTTTCTAAGTGGTCTGCTGGTATTTAAGCTTTCGTAAAATGTTTTTGGAACCAATGTGCACGGTGCACCAGTGTCGCAAGCAATTTTCGTTATGTTTCCATCAATTTTTACAGGTAAATAATACACTCCACTAGTTGAGGTTGTATCAACGCTATAGATAGAAAAGTTATAATTATCATTATCATAATTATTATCAGAATAGGTGTCATGTTTTGTTTGAGATACATAATTTACGGATTTTTTTGATTTATTTTTACAAATGCTCGCCAAGTGACCTATTTTTCCACAGCTGTTGACGTTGGGAACAGTGAAAGCGTTTCTGATCTGTGCAGAAAATTATAAGAAGGCTCTTGATAGTTTGAAGGAGGTTTACGAAAAAAAATATTTGATCTTTTGTGATACTGTTTCGC
Organism: Drosophila persimilis; assembly: GCF_003286085.1. Classification (NCBI taxonomy): domain Eukaryota; kingdom Metazoa; phylum Arthropoda; class Insecta; order Diptera; family Drosophilidae; genus Drosophila; species Drosophila persimilis. The sequence goes on along the minus strand of NW_020825338.1, from coordinate 1,332,905 downwards.
AGTTGTTTGACATTCCCAGCACAACAAAAGCTTCTGCTTCATGCCTTAGGTCCCTCATTGACACGGTGTCAGCCATCTATTCTTCTCTGCAGTCGTTAGGAAGTGAAAAAGACATAAATAGCGCGATGCTAATTCACATAGCGCTGTCTAAAGTAGATCCCACATCGAAGTCTCGGTTCGAAGAGCAACTGGATTACGATAAATTACCGTCTTGGTCCGAGTGCGCAGCCCAGCTGAATCGGCGTTATCAGCATCTAGCTGCCGAAGAGTCAACACGGAATAAGGGTAAAACTAAACAAGAGACAAGTAAAGGACCCACTAAATCGTCATTTTCATGTGCAAAGACGGATATGCGAGCTGATTCGAAATGTAGCTATTGCCACGCGGGGAATCATACCATAAGCAATTGTCAATCGTTTAGTGCTCTTCCTGTTCTTCAACGGTTCGATATCACCAAGCAACTCCGACTGTGCATAAATTGTTTGAAGCCAGGTCATACAGTGACGAGGTGCAAGACAGCAAAATGTCGAGTGTGCTCTAAGCCCCATAACACTCTGCTTCATCGATACGGGGTTGAGCCACAGCAAAATGGGCCTAGTTCTGTGCCAGTAGAACATTCGTCATCGTCTGAGCCTCAGACAGCTTATTCTAGTCACGTTGCTAGTGCTGACCAGGTTATTCTTGCTACCGCTGTTGTAAAGGTGCAAGATCGGTCCGGACAATTTCAGTATGCACGGGCACTTCTAAAATCCGGCTCCCAAATTAATTTTATATCCGAGGATCTAGCCCAGCGCTTACGATTGCGCCGTGATGATTCGTGCCTTAATATCACAACTGTTGGAAAAAACTCGGTCGTCATAAAGCACAAGATTCATACTTCTGTCCAATCTCGTATCAACGATCACAACTTTGATCCCGATTTTTGGGTGTTAAGGTCGATTTCCACATACCAACCCGATCATGTTGTCAATTTCGCCCAATGGAAGATACCAGCAAACCTGCAGATGGCAGACCCGCAGTTTTACAAGCCTGCTAAGGTTGACTTATTGATAGGTGTAGTGTATTGACACTCAGATTTAAGCACGCGTTGTCTTCAAGATTCTCTTTTATTCTATATCCCTTGGATGGTGTGACCGTATATAGATATTAATATAATACCTAACACGCCTCTCCTTAGATGTTTAATATACATGTCATTTACAAATCTATTTTCTTATAACAATTTGATTTGTGTACTTAATCTAATTAGCGTATATAAAATTTATGTGATTTCGTATTTTTCTTTCTTCTTAATCTATTTAGTATTTGTTTCAGTGTTTAATTTGTACATAATTTGATTTCATAATTCCTTTCTTTATATTATTTTATTGTTAAATACGCTTTACTACCTTCCCTGCCTCACGTGGTCTCAACTCTCTCCTGGTGGGTGTTTGTTGAGAAACTATTTGTTCATTGTTGGTTTTGGAATTGTCATCTACTGAACAATTGCTTTCGACATCAGGTGTTTTCGCATTAGGCGATGTATGATTGTTAGTGCTTTGGTTTCTAATTTGATCCAGGTGACGTTTTATTTCTCTGTTATTGTTCGCCAAAATACAACAATACGAACGCGGGCCCAGTTGTTGTTTTACAGTTGCCTGAGTCCAGCTTGCTTTGTTAGGATTTTTGTAGTCCCTAACCATAACTTTTTGACCCTTTAAAAATTCTGTGCTTCGTCTACCTTTGTGATTTACAACACACTCAGTCTGTTTTTTATTTATTATGCTTTCGACCGTAGGTGGTTTTAACAACGAAAATCTTGTTTTTAGTGTACGACCAAAAAATAATTTAGCAGGAGATTCGCCCGTAGTACAATGAATCGTATTTCTGTAATCGATCAAAAATCTATTTAAAATTGTATTAAAATCTTGTCTTTCATTAGCCTTTATGTTTGCATATAGTGATTTCTTAACAGTCTTTACAAAATTTTCTGCTTGACCATTAGTCGCTGGATGTCCTGGAGCAGTAAAAATGTGATTAACACCATTGTTTTTCATAAACGTTTTAAAATCATCAGAAGTAAACTGTCGTCCATTGTCACTAACTAACACGTCTGGTAAACCATATCGACAAAATACTTCTCTAAGCTTGTTGATAGTAAACAATGAAGTTATTTCCTTCGTTTTGAATACTTCTGCCCATTTTGTATAAGAATCTTTAATAACCAATAAATGAAAACCTCTAATTGGTCCTGCAAAGTCTATGTGTACTCGACTCCAAGCCTTTCCTGTGGATTTCCACGGTATTAACAGACTCTTTTCTGGACTTGATTGTAGTTCCTGACAAGGAATACAATCTCGAATTAATTTCTCAATTTCAGAATCTATGCAAGGCCACCACACATAAGAACGTGCTAACATTTTGGTTTTTACTATTCCCAAATGCGATGCATGAAATTCTGCTAAAATAGCTTGTCTCAGTTTGGTTGGAATTACTACTCTGTGTCCCCATAAGATACAATCATATTCCACTGAAAGTTCATTTGTTTTAGAGATGTAGGCAGAAAACTCGCTGCCATTTAATCTTGTCTTCGAACCAGTGTTAATTGCCTCACAAACTTTTGATAATATTGGGTCACGTCGTGTTTCACGAGCTATTTCTTTGAAGCTAATTTTGAACACCTTTTCGGACTGTATAAAATGTATGTAATTATAGTCTTCGTTTGGTACAGCCGTTTCCCATTGAGGCATTCTTGAGAGTCCATCTGCTATATTTAAGGTCCCCTTTATGTGTTCAACTGTATATTGAAAACCTGACAAAGTCAGTGCCCATCTTTGCATTCGTGCAGAGGCCATCAATGGAAGTCCTTTCAGGTCTTCAAATATGCTTAGTAATGGTTTGTGATCTGTTCGAAGGATGAACTTGTTTCCTAAAAGATACTGTCTTAATTTACTCACACAGAACACTATAGCCAGGGCCTCTTTCTCGATTGTACTGTAATTATGCTCGCTTTTGGATAATGCTCTTGATACAAATGCTATTGGTTTGATATCTTCATTGCATTTATGTGATAAAACACCTGAAACTGCATGACTGCTAGCATCAGTCGTTAATACTAACGGTTGATCTGGGTTGTAGTGAACTAAAACTTGTTCAGAAGTTACTTCTTTCTTTACCTCTTCATATGCACTCTGACATTCGCGTGTCCAATTAAATTTTGTATTTTTCTTTAATAATGCATATAAAGGACTCATTATCTGAGCGAAGTTATTGATAAACTTTGAATAATAATTTACCATGCCTATGAAAGCTCTAAGCTGTGATACGTTTTCCGGAGCCGGTGCAAACAATACACTCGCAACTCTATCATTGTTTTTGCTCAGTCCTATCCTGTCAATTGAAAATCCTAGGTAACGAATTTTGGATTTAAAGAACTCACATTTCTTGTCATTTAATTTAAGTCCAACTGATTTCAGTTTTCTAAGTACAGCTTTTAGGTTTGAAATATGTTCTTGAAGATCTCGTCCTGTAACTGTTATGTCATCTTGATAAACCACAACTCCTCGCATACCCTGAAAAAACCCTTCCATTGTTTTTTGAAAAATAGCTGCTGCAGTTTTTATACCAAATGGTAAGCGTTTAACTTTCAATAGTCCAATATGTGTGCTCCAAGTACACAAATTTTGAGATTGCTCATCTAAATTTAGCTGATTGTAAGCATTTGACAGGTCAAGTTTTGAATACAGTGTACCCCCTTCAAGCGCTGCAAAAATGTCGTCTATTCGAGGTAGTGGATACTTTACGTCGACTAAAGACCGGTTTAATGTAACCTTATAGTCACCACAAATTCGTATGTCACCGTTTGGTTTTAAAATCGGTACCAAAGGTGTTGCCCATTCAGAACTAACAACTTGCTCTAAAATTCCATCATCTATGAATTTTCGTAACTGCACTTCAATCTTTTCTTTCCATGCTAATGGTACTGACCTAGGCTTGAAAAATATTGGTTTTGCATCTTCTTTTAATAGTAACGATATCGTATTCGTAGTATATGAACCTAAACGAGGCTCAAAAACTTCAGCAAACTCCGATTTAATCTGTTCTGTAATTACAGAATTTGGTTCATTTACGTACACATTGTTCACCTGCATTAACTCAAAATTAAAAGCTCTCAAAAATGTTCTACCTAGCAAAGGTGGACTCACTGCATTGGTTACAACAACAACAATTTGTTTTTTTAGACCTCGATATTCGATCGTTGCATCGTACTCACCAATAACTTTGATTGAATCTCCATTGTAATCTACATATGGAACTAGACATTTTCTAAGTGGTCTGCTGGTATTTAAGCTTTCGTAAAATGTTTTTGGAACCAATGTGCACGGTGCACCAGTGTCGCAAGCAATTTTCGTTATGTTTCCATCAATTTTTACAGGTAAATAATACACTCCACTAGTTGAGGTTGTATCAACGCTATAGATAGAAAAGTTATAATTATCATTATCATAATTATTATCAGAATAGGTGTCATGTTTTGTTTGAGATACATAATTTACGGATTTTTTTGATTTATTTTTACAAATGCTCGCCAAGTGACCTATTTTTCCACAGCTGTGACATTTGCATGCCTTATACTTGCAATTGTTTGAGTTATGATTTCGCCAGCCACAGTGTGTGCATGGCTGCTGCTTCTTTTCTCTGCCAGCGTCGCAGTCGTTTTCGCCGTCGCCGTCACCGTCGCTTCTGCCGCCTCTGTAACTCACGTTTCGGTTGCCCTTGAAATGACTTCTGCCGTTGCTCTTTGCTTGATCTCGGTTCTCGCCTCTTTGCCTCTGCCATTGACTAGTCCCGTTCTTTTGATGCATGTAGTTGACGTTGTGTTCTGTCTTCCTTGTGCTGATCTTCGTCTCCATGATCATCGCCTTCTTGAGTGCATCAGCCAGAGTTAGATTTTCGTCTTCTTCACATATTCTTTCATATATGGGGTTGGGAAGGCTCATCACAAATTGGTTTAATACAAACGCTTCCAGATTTGAGCCAAATTTGCATTCCAATGCCAATTGTTTAACTCGAGCATACCACTCCGCTACAGTCTCATCTTCACTTTTTGTGGACATGTGAAATTTTTTTCTTTCTCTGAATATGAGTGTAGGTGGTGTGTAGTGTGTTTTTAAAATTTCACATAATTCTTTGTATGCTTTTGATACGGGTGATACCGGATCGCACAAACTATGTAGTACAGTGTAAGCCGCTGTACCGATCGACTTCAACAAAACTGCCTTTTTTGTGTTTTCCTCTTTCACATTCAATTCGCACAAATGTATGTCGAATTTTTCCTTCCAAATGCAGAACGTTTCTTGGTGTGGCGAAAACTCAGCAATTGTTGCCATTTGATAGAATGTTGGTGCTTCATTTTTCGTCATGTTGCTATTCATATATTATATGCACTTTTAACATGTGTATGTATATTAATACGTTTTATTTTATGCTCGTCGCCAATTATGTAGTGTATTGACACTCAGATTTAAGCACGCGTTGTCTTCAAGATTCTCTTTTATTCTATATCCCTTGGATGGTGTGACCGTATATAGATATTAATATAATACCTAACAATAGGGGCAGAAACCTTTTTTGAGTTAATGTGTGTAGGCCAATTAAAGGCAAGTTCCGAACATCCAACAATCCAGAAAACATTGTTGGGATGGAGGAAAGGACGTTTATGCTGAGTCCCATCCTATTGCATCACAATTCATAAAAAGTGACTTTTACGTTGATGAAATGCTTACAGGAGCATACAGTTTGGAAGATTTAGAACCAGGGACCGTAAATAATAATTTTTTTTTTCTCTTATTTTTAATGGACCTAGAAAAACACTATTCACACCAAAATCTTTATTTTTGTACAATCACTGCATTGCCGCCATGATTTGTAAACTTTTGATTTTTTACGATTTTCTTCACAGATAATCATTATTTTTGAGTAATTTGATAAAACTTAGGATTAATCATTATTCTTGATCAAAAAAAATAAAACTCAAAAATAATGATTATCAATGATTTTTATTTTTTCGCTTAAAATAAAACTCAACAGGAAGTTACGGCTTCTGTGTTAGAATGTTCGCCAATATTATTGCATATCCTTGTCAAAGGACCACAAAGCTATACCCTGCGCTAAAATTTTCTTTTTAAAAATAATAAATTAATATATTATGTTAAACTTTATATATTATATTTCGCTCAAAATAAATCTCAGCATTTATTTGTGTTATTTATGTAAATATATATATTTGTATTTATTGAAACTACGTTACTACTGCTTTTATGTATCAATAACAAATAAAAGATAAGGAAAGCTAGTTGCTCATAGTCGTACCTGAGGGGGGAAGAAGACTTCGAAGACTTACTTGCGCTTGACTACGCTCATGCAATTTATTTATCTATTTTTAAAATTGCTTATCTTAAGCCACGAGTGTTAATGCATTGATACTTAGTTTTTGGTGATTATTCTTAGTCGCGTTTCAAGATGGGTCGCAAACGTAATTGTATTCCGCGTAATTTTTTTACATTCCACGCGGAAAGTAATGTTTCTGAGTGTAAAATTTGCAAATTGAGTTTGAGTGGAAATTTTGTGTGCAATCTAAAGCGGCGCTTAGAAAAGGTGCACAAAGGTGAATATGAAACCTTGGCCGAAAACAAAAAAAACCGAAGTGCCCGAAAAGAAAAAGAAGTAGCGAAACAACAAATTTACAGCATCACCACAGATAATGGTCGAAACATGATCAAGACAGTGGAGCTACTAAATGTTTGCGAGGATAAAGATGATGACGAACAAAAAGGTGCTGAGGATTTGGATGAAGAAGAGCTGCTCAAAAATTTTAAAGTTCATTCCATTAAGTCGATGAAATGTGCAGCACACACCCTTCAACTTGCTGTAAAGGATTTTTTACAACGCCTGGAGTCGGTTGAGCTTATTGACAAAGCACCACGAATTGTTAAGCTTTTAAGAACACCGGCGTACAGGTAACTTTCTTGGACTATTATTAAAATATAAGCTCAGAGAAAAACCAAAAAATGTTTTTATACAATGTCGTTTTTCTTTGTAACGTAGGTATTTAATAACTGAAGAGTTATTGCCCCAACCAGTTCTAGATGTTGCGACTCGTTGGAATTCAACATACAATATGCTGAGCAAACTGCAACAATTCGAAGATTTTTGCGAAAGGCGCCTAAAAATCTCATTAAAATTAACTGCAGCTGAGTGGAGTGAATTGAAACGGCTTGTTAATACCCTGGAACCGGCATACCTTGCAACAATGAAATTACAAAGCACTCAATTATTCATGGGTGACTTCTACAAGCTATGGCTGGAGCTCAAGCTCACTGTGGCAGCAGCAAGTACTAGTGAAAGCCAAGCTTTAAGCCAGTGCATCCGTGACAGGGAGGAGAGCCTTTTGGGGAGCGATGCAATCGTTTGCAGAATTTACTTGGATCCACGGATAAGACGAGTATTGCTGCAGAACCCAATAAGCCTGATGCTCGCCAGAGCTCAGTTAAAACAGCTTTTCTTGCAGCTTTTTAATTTGAAAGAACCCGTTAGTATTTATATCATTTATATACATATAACATAACATATTAACAGCCTTGCTCAAGCAGCTCGAGCGCCATAACTTCGTTCGGTACATCGTAAAACTCAAACACCTGCTCGCTATTGAACGAGTTTTTGCAAACTATTGAGGTAACTTCAGAAGACGAAACTGAGGATGGACAGCGAGCAGACCTCATCAAGAAAGGATATGCCGAAATTGACGACTGTGCCCCAAAGCCAATTTGCTTGACCTCCAATATTATGGAGTATTGGGAGGAGCATCGATACCGTTTCCCAAACTTATACCAGCTGGCCAAAGTGGTGCACTTAGTTCCTGCGACTCAAGTTAGTGTTGAGAGATCATTTTCGGCACTCAAAATGATGCTCACTTATCAGAGATGCAACCTCGCGGACGAATCATTGTCGAAATTACTTTTTGTAAAATTAAATAATACCTATTAATTAAACGTATTTCCGACAACAAAACCAAAAATAACAAACAATTTTAATGTATTTTCAAAAAGAAAATTTTAGCGCAGGGTGTGGCCTGGTGGTCCTTTGACAAGGATATAATATTGGCGAACATTCTAACACAGAAGCCGTAAATTCCTGTTGAGTTTTATTTTAAGCGAAAAAAATAAAAATCATTGATAATCAATATTTTTGAGTTTTATTTTTTTTTAATCAAGAATAATGATTAATTCTAAGTTTTATCAAATTACTCAAAAATAATGATTATCTGTGAAGAAAATCGTAAAAAATTGAAATATGATCATTACCAAGTAATTTTTATTATATAACTTATAATGATTACGGTCTATGTTTAGAACGTATTCGGCTGGAAGTGTGTGAGGTCTTAGAATCCGGGGGTTTTAAGTTGGCCAAGTGGGCGTCAAATCATCCCCAGCTGCTGTCCGATAGTGGCCAGGGGAAATCGCTGCAGTTTGATCCTTCGTCGTCTGTTAAAACGCTCGGAATTAGATGGAATCCGCAAAATGATTTGTTCCATTATCATTTAGATGACTCATTTGATTCATTGACCCCTACAAAGCGAAACATCTTGTCAGTTGCGTCCCGATTGTTCGACCCATTAGGGTTATTATGTCCCTTAATAACTAGGGCAAAAATATTGCTGCAGCAATTGTGGCGGCACAAGTTGGATTGGGACGAGTCGGTTCCCATGAGTTTGCACACGAGTTGGAACCACTTCAAGCAAAATTTGTTTGAATTAGACAAGATAACCATACCTCGCTACATTGGCCTTCCCACGCATAAAAGCGTTCAGATTCACGGATTCGCAGACGCATCAGGTGAAGCGTACGGATGCTGCAATTACATCCGTACCAGTGATGGTAAAAATGTCGTGTCTAAGCTTTTTACCGCAAAGTCTCGAGTAGATCCTCTCAAAACGAAATCGATCCAATCCAAGACTCGAATTGTGCGCAGCACTCCTGTTATCCACTTTATGGGCTCAAGTAAAACCGCTCCTGGACAAGTTCATGATCGAAAGTGTGAACTTTTGGTCGGACTGCCAATTCACCTTGTACTGGCTGGAAAGGGATCCAGCCACGCTCGCAACGTTTGTGGCCAATAGGGTTGCTGAAATCCAGGAATCTTCAAGCGGTGTGACTTGGCGGCACGTTCCTACTGAGCAAAACCCAGCCGATTTAGTGTCACGTGGCACAGACTTAGACGGTGTAACGTGCTCATTGTGGACTGATGGTCCCCAATTTCTGCTCAGGAATTCTAAGGAGTGGCCACGTCTACATCAGTTTGAGTTGTCCCCAGAAATGGAACGGTCGGAAAACAAGAAGTGTTTGGCAACACATGCAGTGGCAAAGTGTCAGGCCAATGATTTCATCGAGTTGATTGAAAGATGCTGTTCTTTTGAGAAATTGCTTCGGATTATGGCATATGTAAACCGGTTCCTACAAGGAAGCAAGCGTAGTCGAGAGGTCGTTCTGTCAGCCAAAGAACTTAAGGTCTCATTTCTAAGGCTGGTAGAAGTAGTCCAAAGACACGAGTTGGGACCAGAATTCCACAAGCTAGCGAGGTCAGAGATCCTGTCACCGCATCTTCAACGACTAAACCCATTCATACATACGAGCGAACTCGACGGAGTAACGCTGCGACTGATTCGAGTGGGAGGAACGTTGCTCAACGCAGAGATTCCGTATGACGCCAAATTTCCTCTGCTGCTGTCGCAAAAGTCGCAGTTCGTGACGCTTTATCTTCGCAATTTGCATCGGACTCACTACCATGCAGGCGCCAAAGTCATGGTTTCGTTGCTAAGGCAGCAGATATGGTTAATCAATGCTCGAGAAGCATGTACAAGGATCCTGAGAAATTGTGTGCACTGCTTCCGATACAAGCCAGTCCTACAGGGACAGATCATGGGAAACCTGCCAGCTGATAGAGTGCGAAGAGCTCGGCCCTTTTTGATTTGTGGGGTAGATTTCTGCGGCCCATTCTACGTGTCTCTCAAGATTCGCGGCAGGCCCCCTATTAAGACATATGTAGCCGTCTTCGTCTGCTTTGTATCAAAAGCTGTTCACCTGGAGCTTGTAGCAGATTTGTCCACTGATAGTTTTTTATCTGTTTTTAAAAGGTTCATCGGGAGAAGAGGCCTTCGACAACGCCACCAACTTCGTGGGCGCGAGCAAGGTGCTGAACGAGCTGCATCAAGCGTACCAGAGGGACCAGGACCGGCTCAAGGCGTACGCAGCGCGCCAAGGCGTCGAGTGGTGTTTCATACCACCGAGAGCACCACACTTCGGCGGATTGTGGGAGGCAGCCGTCAAATCAGCCAAGCAGAGGTTGGTATGCGGAGTGGGCAACGCCAGGCTCACCGCGGACGAGCTGTGCACCCACCTGGTAGAGGTAGAGGCTTTTCTCAACTCCCGGCCAATCGCGTCCCCAGGCAACGATCCCAGCGATGGAGAAGCGCTAACGCCAGGGCACCTGCTGATCGGGCAGCCGCTTCTTTCGCTGCCGCCCGAATCAGATCACGACGACAGATGCAGCAGGGGAAGCTTCGCGTACTTGAAGCGGTGGCGAATGCTGTCAGCGCTCAATCAGCAGTTTTGGCAGGGCTTGTCCAAGGACTACCTGGTCAGCCTGCAGAAGCGTCACCAGTGGGCTACCAAAGGGCCAGACTTGGACATTGGCTGTCTAGTGCTCGTCCACGAGGACAACACACCGCCACAGAAGTGGACCACAGGACGAGTGGTGGCCGCAATCAAGGGAGAAGATGGGAGAGTGCGCGTCGCCGAGGTGCGAACACCCGCGGGCGTAATTAAACGCCTCATACACAAATTGGCAAAACTGCCAATAGACTGTTGAAGCACCGGAGGTCTTCAACGGGGCCGGAATTTTGCAGCAGATGATCGTAATTACCCTATCTTAGCGTGTGCGATGTTGTGAGCAGAGCTTTTGCTCTCACACGCCGCGCTCTTGTACTGCTCTCTGCGCATGCAAGATCGGCTCGGCGGTGGAGTCGAGGAGTTATTGCTATCTCTGGCTGCGACGAGTCCAATAAATGCTTTAAAGTCGAGCACTTGTTTTATTTGGTCATAAATTACCTGACAATTTAAAGTAAAAAACCGCAACTAGAGCCCGCTGGACCGGAGTCATCATAACGTTTATTTTGGAAAAACTCTTCCGAATTTTCAGCCGTGTCTTCAGATCCTCCCTTGCGCACCGTAGGATACCCACTCCGCAGTCCAGCTGGTTCAAGTTCTAGTTGCGACGACCAAACTGTAGACGGTTTATGTACCGTATGCAACCCAGCTTCCTACACACACACACACACATTAACATTTGGTGACCCCGACCTTGGTCATCCTTTCAAACTGTCTAACAAGCTACAGTGAAAGGATTCGATCTGGACATCAGATTGAAGCACTCAACAGGACATCTTCAATAAAAATTTGGCATCAGGCCATACACTTACGGTAGCATCTCCTACCAATAAGTATCACTTTGGCAAATCTGACATATTCAGGTTATCAGCCAACAGAAAAACAGCTATAGAATTCGATTACCACCAAGATAATCAATTTTTGTTGTTCCGTGCGTTCCATAAATTGGAAACAGCACAAATCCCTCCATCCAACACATCACCTGTACTATTACCTTTCTGACCAACAACGGTTGCGATTCGGAGCGTATCCAGCTGCAAAGCAAATAAAACACTCCCAACGGGTCAAAAGTAATAAGTACAAACAGATAGAATGGATACACATATGGAGGCAGAAGCTGCCGCTACAATGGCAATGGATGTGCAGCAAGAGATTGGTGAGGAAATATCGAGGTGCATTCGGAACTTTAAAAAAGATTCACAAGAACGAAAGCAAACGGCCTCTTATTTTCAAGCCAAAATATCAGCACTCGAAAATGCGTGGAATCGCTTCAACAAAAACGGCTCCAAACTTCGCGATACAGACAAAACGGATGAATACGTAAAATTCTGTGAAGACTTACGTACAACATGTAAGCAACACATTGCGATCATTACCGAATGCATGGATAAGCTATCACAGACGTCTAGTGCTCGTGGGGAACGTCAAATCGTCTTTAAAGAAAAGCATGAGAATCCTCCAGTAGATCCCAAAGAAAGCGGTCTGATCCAGCAGCCCTCGAAGGATTACAGCAAACTGCTTTCACTATGTCGTCGACAAAAGGCCATAGTAGAGTCCGTTAAACGCAATCTGGAACAACTTTCAGAGGCGGAAGGACGCACATCAAGTGATTTGATAAAATCACTATGGACTCAAACGCAGGAAGTCCACTTCACAATTCATGAGGAATACAAGGACCCAGTGGAAGGAGGATATGACATGGAATCCTACCTAACACTGGAAAGTAAGGTCCAAAGAGCATTGGCAAAATCAGCCACACCAAACACGGATAACGTGCATCTTCCACGCATCAGAATCAGAAAGTTTGATGGGGATCTATTAAAATGGACCCAGTTCTTCGATCTGTTCTCATGCATGGTGCATGAGACCAACATGCCTACGGTGAAAAAGATGTGGTATCTTAAAACCACCGTTACCGGCGAGGCAGAAAGATTGATTCGACATATCGATCTAAAGGAAGAAAATTATGAAGCCGCTTGGGAAATACTAGTTGACGCATACAGCAATCCCAGAGATGTTTCGAACACGGTACTGAACCGCTTCCTCAACCACCAAACAATTAATGACGATCCCAAGTCATTAAAAGAGTTGTATATAACAACCATAGAATCCCTTGCATCACTAAAGGGATTGGGCATCAATATATCTACATGGGATCCGATATTGATTGCCATTATCAGAAACAAACTGGATGTAACAAATAAGGCCTTGTATGAGCAATAATTGGGAAGCTCAAAGAACATTCAGGCGCTGGATACGATGCTTCAGTTCTTGGAGCAAAGAATTCGGGTTCTTGGAACCAGTAAGAAGCCACCAGCATCAAGGAGAGAGCCAAAAGGCACGACATGTGCATCAGCAAACACAGGGAGAACGCGAGCACCCTTATGCACATTCTGCAAGAAAGCAAGCCTTTGGCTCTACGGATGCGAAGAATTTCGCTCCAAATCTCCATCAGAACGACTAAATTGGGTACAAAAACAAAAAATGTGCGTTAATTGTTTTAGAACAAATCACAAAACAAACGCATGCCCTGGTCGAAACTGCTTCAAGTGTGACAAGAAGCACAACACGATGCTACATTTGGAAACAGGATCAGGCGCAGCTACAGAATCAAGAGGCCCGATGGTTGGTGCAGCAAGTAACAATAGTTACAATCTTCTGGCCACAGCAAAGGTGGCAGTAGAAGCCAACAACGGGCAGGTTGCTAATTTCAGAGCACTGCTAGATTCAGGATCACAGATAAACTTGATCTCTGAACGAATGGCATCAATGTTGTCACTCAAACTAAAAGACACAACATTGCGGATCGAAGGAATTGGAGGTCAATCAAAGACCAGCAGAGCACGAGTAAATGTGCTCATGAAATCCCTTCACAACGGTTTTACGCAAAGAATTGAAGCTTTCGTATTACCACAGATAATAGCTGACCAACCAGCTCAGGCACTCGATTCAGAGAGCTTAAACATACCAAGCAGGATCTCACTGGCAGATCCAAACTTCCATAAGCCAGGCAAAATCGACATGCTAATCGGAGCCGAGCATTACTACTCGCTGCTGCTACTAGATCAACAGCAGCTAAGGACAGGAGGCCCGTTGCTACAAAACACGAAACTGGGATTTATTGTGGCAGGAAAAGTCAAATCTGCCCACAATTCCTCACCCATTTGTGCAACGGGAGTAAACGAGCTCATGGAAAGATTCTGGACTCTGGACAATCTAGAGAGGGAAGACAAACCACGCACTCCGGTGGAAGCACGGTGTGAAGCTCATTTTATAGAAAATCTTCAGACAGCTTCAGACGGCATTTTATTGTAAAGCTCCCATTTTCCGAAAACCCTTCAGCACTGGGGGAGTCGTTGGTAACCGCAACAAAAAGATTCCTAGCGTTGGAGCGGCGAAGCTATACAGAAACTTGGAAGAGTTATGTGGACTTCATGGAAGAGTATGAAGGACTAGGACATATGAAGATTGTGCCAGCATCAAAAGTTCCCAAAAGGTACTACCTCATTCCACATCATTGTGTACTCAAACCTGAGAGCACCACCACAAAGCTTCGGGTAGTATTCGATGCCTCATGCAAATCAACAAGCGGGAAATCTTTGAACGACATTCTGCAGGCTGGACCCACCGTTCAGAGCGAACTTATGTCCATTCTGCTACGATTTCGAATTCATAAGTACGTATTCATAGCGGACATAGAAAAGATGTACCGGCAAGTGTGGATGAATCCGGAGGATCAATTCCATCAGATGATAGTCTGGAGAAACAATCCATCCGAAGAGATCAGGTACTATCGCCTGAAAACAGTAACATATGGGACAACAGCTGCTCTGTTCCTAGCAACGAATTTGGCAATACAATACAAAGACAGACTACCAGTAGGATCAAAAACATTAAAAACCGATTTCTATGTTGACGACTGTCTAACTGGACCAAACACGATTCCAAAGGCAATTCATGTTCGACAAGAACTAAATAAGATATTGCTACCGTCCGGATTCAAATTGCGCAAGTGGTGCTCCAACAATGAGGAACTTCTCCAAGGAATCCCCAAAGAGGATATTGTAACCGATGTAAAATTAGGAGAGACACTAGAGCACTACAGCGTGAAAACTCTGGGTCTCATCTGGATGCCGAATAAGAATACATTGTGTGGACGAACGCAAAAAAGCCAGGCTACACGCATCACCAAACGGGTGGTATGTTCTGAGCTGGCCCAAATCTTTGACCCACTAGGACTCTTTGCACCGGTGGTAGTAAAGGCAAAAATCTTCATGCAACAACTTTGGGAGCTCAAATTGGATTGGGATGACGAATTACCATTACAACACCAAACCGAATGGAAAGAATACCGGGACGAATTACAAACATTGAACAAAATGCAAATTCCCCGGCATATCTACGATGGTAAAATTCCAGTTACCCAAGAACTCCATACGTTTGTAGATGCATCAGAACGAGCATATGGCGCAGCAGTATATGTACGCGCTACATACAAAAACAACCAAGTGTCAGTAAGACTGCTCTGTTCTAAATCACGTGTGGCGTCGACAGCCAAACAATCGCTACCACGGTTAGAACTTTGTGCTGCAGTCCTCGGTGCCGAGCTCACAAACCAAGTCCGACAGGATCTGCACATGGACATTAACACGGTTTCAGGATGGTTTTGGAGTGATTCCACCGTTGTGTTATCCTGGATAAACGCATCGTGATCAACATACCATACCTTTGTGGCAAATCGAATAGCCAAAATCCAGGCATTAACAAACCAGTCACAATGGCGTCACGTGTCATCGGCCAACAACGCAGCCGATGTCCTGTCAAGAGGAACCGCAGCAAGCAGACTGGCAGATCACAATCTGTGGTTATATGGACCATTATTCCTGCACGGATCTCGAGACATCTGGACGAAGGCACCCAACATAGAACCCAGCAATCTTGAGAGAAAAGCTAAACATGTAAGCTGGCCAATCACACCTAGCGCACTTGGGGATGAATTATATACTTGCAAACATAGCAACTCGTTTCACAAGCTGCAACGCATTGTGGCATATATGTTACGCTTCTGCTACAAAACCAACAGAGCGAACACCACGACGCTCTGCGCAGAAGAACTGACTCACGCCCGCACTATAATCCTGTGAACCATACAACAAGTCGAGTTTACAGCAGAGTTAAAACAGTTCCAACGCTATAAGACTGTCGATAGAAAGAGCTCGATCATATCGTTATCTCCCTTCCTAGGAGACGATGAGCTCATCCGAGTTGGTGGTAGACTTGAAGAAGCTCTACTTCCATACAACGCAAAACACCCAGTTTTGCTGCCTTACAATGACCCAATCGTCAAAATGATTTTGCGGGAGTTACATGAGGAGAACATGCATTGTGGTGCTCAAGCATTAAGGGCAATCGAAAGACAACAATATTGGATTATCAATGAAAAGACAATGGCTAAAAGCATCATCCACAGCTGTGTTAGATGCACCAAGGCTAGACCAAAGCTGATGCACCAGATCATGGGAAATCTCCCAGCACAACGAGTCACACAAGCACGCCCGTTTCTTAATGCAGGCGTCGACTACTGTGGACCAATCTCGATCCACCATAAGATCCGAGGCAAAAGACCAGATAAGGCGTACATCGCCGTGTTCTGCTGCTTTTCCACAAAGGCAGTACACCTGGAGCTGGTAAGCGACCTGACCACAGATGCATTCTTGGCCGCCCTGCGTCGATTCTTAAGCAGACGTGGGAAGTGCCAAACTATTCATTGCGACAATGCAACGAACTTTGTGGGTGCAAACAATCAGCTTAAAGAATTAGAAGACTCTATATTCAGCTCAAAGGCAAGTGCTCTGATCACGAATCATTGCAACAAAAAGCAAGTGGATTTTAAATTCATTCCTCCCAGGGCTCCATCGTTTGGCGGTCTCTGGGAAGCGGCGGTAAAATCAGCAAAAAAGCTGTTGATAACAACCACCAACACATCCTCATTGAAATTTGAAGAACTAAACACAGTGATAATCGAAATTGAAGCAATTCTCAATTCTCGACCCATCACTCCAATGTCAAATGATCCCACTGATACAACAGCTCTCACCCCAGCACACTTCTTGATTGGTGAACCATTGACAACGCCTACTGACGTCAATACTGATCATCAAGGAAGAACATTGGTCAAGCGCTGGGAATTGGTATCGCGCCTAAAGCATTCATTCTGGAAACAATGGTATACAGAATACCTCCAAGAATTGCAAGCTCGGCATAAATGGAAGACCGCTTCACCAAACGTACCTGAAGGATTATTAGTTTTGGTTAAGGAAGACAACCTTCCTGTAATGAAGTGGCCAATGGGTCGCATCATTAAGACATATCCTAGACAGGACAACCACGTACGAGTGGTTGACGTTAAGACAGCATCTGGCGTATACAAGCGGCTTATCCCTCGTCTAGCGCCGCTCTTTCCAGAAGATGTGGCAATCAAACGTTCCCACAACGTGATCAGTGACACCACGGAGATTGATGAGCCACCCACACAGCGAACAACAAAATTGTCACCTACATTAACATCAACATTAGTGGTGCTGTTGCTCATGCTTCCATTAGCATTGTCACAGTCAATAAATGTGACACAATTCGCAAACAAGCCTGGAATATTCTATGAGAAACTTGGAACATCAAGAATAGCAACGTCTGAGTGGACCATGATCGTATACTACGACTTGGACCCATATTGGAAGGATATGCAACTAATGTCTGCTGTAATTTCAGAGTTACGATACATGTGCCCTGAACTAAAAAATGTTCCGGCATGTAAGAGGAAGGAAAAAAGAGCGTTCTCTTTCGTAGTGATCAGACGTGTTTTTGTTTTGCGCTCCGCATTTTTCCTTTTGTTTCGAATAAACAGCCGGAGTTTTCCTAATTAAATTCTAAATATACTTTCTAACCAGACAACAATCTGGAAACCTATTCATTTACGCGAGTGCATGCCTTTTGATTTGTGTTAAAATATTATTTAACTTTTTATTTTTCGGCGTCGGCTTGTGTTGTGTTGTGTTGTTGCAGTGAGTGAGTATTGCATTGCAGTCCGCTCTCGTCTGGTAGCTTTTGTTGTCTTATTACTCTCTCGCTATCACCTCAACCTCAATAACTGTTCTTTCTCTCTCGCTCTTTCAACTTTCTGAGCAATAGCGCTCTCTGTCTAGTAGCTCTCGCTATAACCGCTCTCCACTCTGCTCTCTTTTTTTTCTTACCAATTCCGCTTTGAGCGTTGTCTGGCACATTGGTCTGATACCAATTTGTTTTGGAAATTTTTAATTTTTTTGATTTTAATAAAATATTTGAATAATAAAAATAAAATGGAATTCGCTGTGGTCTGCGCCAAAAAAACCTGCAAGAAGCAGATCACTCACGATCAGCCAAATGTCCCCTGCTGGCTCTGCGACAGCGTAGTCCACGCAAAATGCGCGGGATTTTCTGGCCTCGTGAGCGATGCCATAGCCAAACGTAATGGCTTGCATTACAGTTGCGAGGCATGCCGTGCGGTGGAGAAAGACATGGTGGCTTTCATGAGGCAGACGCGGAGTGGCTTTAAGGAGCTGACCGTTGGTTTTAAAAACCAATACGATCGGCTCCTAGCCATGGAGGCTCAGTTTAGCGGTTTAAAACTGCTGAATGAGTCTCCGAGGCGCAAAAAGGTCACTCCGCGGGACCTGCAAGTGCCAACCGTCACTCAGCCGTGCGCCGCCGAAAAATTGACTCCGACCACTCCAAGTGTACAGCAGTTGATCTCGTTTGCCACTCCAAAGGCAACGAAAGCTGCTGGCGATGCAGATTCGGTAGCCGAATTCATCGCCTCGGAGAATGTGCAGCCAAGTACGTCTGCTGCGTCCGTGTCCGTGGTGTCCGCAAGTTCACTAGTTGTCCCGTCTATCCCGATCCCACCAGTAAATAGACGTTCCGGACCTCCGGATATTGCCACCACAGGTACTAGACCTGCGGTGACTAAACCACTGGTGGGAGTCCCACCAAAACGACAAGTTTTTGTTTCACGGCTGGCCCCTGACCTCACATCTAATGATGTAACTGCTTTCATTCAAAGCAAAATAAAAGCCGTGGGTTTAAAGGTGGAGAAATTTAACTTCTCTTATGCCAGGGAGATAGCGTCGTTTAAGATAAGCATCTCCCCAACTCAATTTGACACCATTTGCTCCACCAAATTTTGGCCGGAGCATTTGGTGGTGAAGGAGTTTAAGGCTAAGAAGAAGAATAGGCCCCCCATATCGCTTCCAAATCTTTCCAGCGTGCCACCCTCAACCTCAACTTCCTCTTCCTCAACTTCCCGTCTTGTTCCAACCTTTCCAAAAAACTAACTTCTCTTTTAGTAACCTATCAGAATGTAAGAGGCTTGCGTAGTAAGCTCAGCATTCTTTTCCGGGATAGTGTTGCATTTGCTTCCCACGTTATTGTGTTTACTGAAACCTGGTTAAAGCCGGACATTCTTAGTTCCGAGGTTTTGGCAGGTCGGTACACAACTTTTAGAAAGGACCGTTCGTCTCGACGTGCAGGAGGGGTTCTAATTGCAGTGGACTCTTACTTCACGTCAGAACACTTCACAGTCCAAGTTCAACAGGAACTGGAATTCCTGTGTGTAAAACTGATTCTTCCCGCTTTCGCTATATTCATTACTTGCTCGTATATCCCACCTTCTTCGGATATTTCAATTTATGAGCAGCACTTGTCCGCTTTAACCGCTGTTGCTTCCTCGCTATCTGATAAAGATCGTATGATAGTTCTTGGTGACTTCAACTTGCCAGGAAATGTTTGGTCTTCGGTAAACGAGTCTAGTATCCTAGTGCCCATGTCACGACATGACTTTGTTGACGGCTTGCTTGACCTGTCCCTGTCTCAAGTCAATCATGTGAAAAATTCCTTGGGTCGATTGCTTGATCTATGCTTTGTATCGGATCCGACCATAGTGTTGTTAACCCGAGCCCTTCCGCTCACTATACCTGAAGACGCCTACCACCCTACTTTCGAGGTGTCGCTAGACATAGGACCAACTGTATTGGATCGGTCGAGTAGACTACCTGAACGTGTCCGTTGCTTTCGTAAAGCCGAGTTTGCGAAGCTTAATAACCTAATTAGGGATTTTGATTGGTCCGCTTTGTACTTGTGCACTGATGTCACAAAAGGCACAAACATTTTTTACAATGCTCTTGGCACATTTTTTGATTCTTGTGTCCCGCTTTCTTGTCCGATTAGATCTGGAAAACCCCCTTGGTTTACCAAAGAGTTATCCAGTCTAAAAAACTTAAAATCAAGACTTTATAAAAAATTTCAAGAAGTGGGTTCTCCTACTTCTCACTCTCGTTATGTAATAGCTCGGTCAAACTTTTCAGTTCTTAATGCTCAATGCTATAAGAACTACCTATCTCGTTGCAGGATACGTTTTTCTTAGGACCCTAAACAGTTTTACTGCTTCGTAAACAGTAAGCGTAGAACGTCCGCACACCCATCCTCGCTATCATTTTGTAATACGTCGGCAAATAATGATCAGGCAATTGCCGATCTTTTTGCCCAGTTTTTCCAAACCACCTATTCTGAGGAACGCTACTCTGGTCAACCGTACCCATACGGATTACCGAGGTCGAACGGCATTTTCAGTCCCTTGTTAAATGAATATTCCCTACTTCAAGATCTTCGACTAGTTAAGCCGGTGTTTTCACCGGGTCCAGACGGGGTTCCAGGTTGTGTACTCAGGTACTGCGCCGAGGCTCTGTGTGGACCATTGCTTAAACTATTCACCCTGTCCATTGATTCCTCTTGCTTCCCCCCAATCTGGAAGGAATCGTTTATAATTCCTCTCCATAAAAAAGGTAGC
Source organism: Drosophila persimilis (assembly GCF_003286085.1). NCBI lineage: Eukaryota > Metazoa > Arthropoda > Insecta > Diptera > Drosophilidae > Drosophila > Drosophila persimilis. The sequence continues at coordinate 1,312,322 of NW_020825338.1, read as the reverse complement.
AAGTCTGAAGCAAAAAATTATAGAGGTATAGCAAAGTTATCCGCTATTCCCAAATTGTTTGAGAAGGTTTTAACTCCGCACTTGCAACATCTCTGCAAGTCACTTATATCTCCAACTCAGCATGGATTTATAAGGCGGCGATCAACCACCACGAACTTGTTAGAGTTTACCTCTTTCATTATTAAAGGCTTTCAAGGTAACTTACAGACGGATGTTATTTACACCGACTTTAGTAAAGCATTCGACTCTGTAAACCATTCCCTTTTAGCACATAAACTTGACCTTTTAGGGTTTCCGCCCAACCTCCTGAGACGGATTTCTAGCTATCTTTGTTCTAGGTCTCAAAGAGTCCTCTTCAAAAACTCCCTCTCTTTACCAGTAAAGGTTTCTTCGGGAGTACCACAGGGCAGCCATCTAGGCCCCTTACTCTTCACACTCTTTATTAATGACTTGCCTTCAGTAATAACATACTCTCGAGTACTTATGTATGCGGATGATGTTAAACTCTGTGTCCAGTACAAGGACATTTCATTTCATTCTCGCTTGCAATCCGATCTCAATAGCTTTCAGTCATGGTGTTGTGCAAACTTGTTACACCTTAATGCCTCGAAATGCAAAGTTATGACATTTCATCGTTCTAACCCTTTTTTGGCTCCCTACACCCTATTTGGGGGTTCTCTTGAGAGAATTACCCTGGTGGATGATCTGGGTGTTATGTTAGATCCCAAGTTAAAGTTTTCCGAACACATTTCTACCATGGTAAATAAGGCCATGGGCGTGCTTGGGTTTATAAAGAGGTGGTCAAAGGAATTTGACGACCCCTATATAACAAAGACTCTCTATACCTCGCTTGTTCGTCCGATCTTAGAATACGGCTCCTGTGTATGGTGCCCTCAGTACAAAGTACACCAGGACCGTATAGAATCAGTACAGAAAAACTTTTTACTCTTTGCTCTGCGGGGCCTTAACTGGGATGCGGGTGTAAGACTCCCATCTTACTCTAGTAGACTATTATTAGTAAACCTCCCATCCTTAGTTAACCGTAGAAAAATGCTTGGTGTGATATTTATGCACAACTTGATCAGGGGTGACATAGACAGCCCTGATCTGTTGAGCCGCATAAACTTCACGATTCCTATTAGACTGACTAGAAACTTTATACCGTTGTTCCTTCCACTTTGTAGATCGAATTATTCCTTGCATGAACCGTTTAGGGTCTTATGCTCGGATTATAATTCCCTCTACCATATTATATCCTCCACTAATTCTCTTCCTCTTATTAAATTACTAATCCTTACACACCTTTCTAGTAATTAGTAATTGTAGTGGTATTTGTATTTTGTATTTTATTGCATGCTTAATTTCTTAATAAGTTTAGTGCTAATTTTCCTCGAAGGTTAGTCTAATATCTATCTTTCTTGCATGCTCGCGTTTGGTTCGGCTACGCACCGCGCGTCATGCGGCAGCGCCCCTCGGTCGGTTGGGCGGGAGGAGGGCTGCGTTTTGCCTGGGATCCGCGCGTAACAGCCTTCTGCTGGTGTCACACGGGCCACTTGACGGTGCAGTAATTGCATCGCCTCTTGTTAGATGCAGTCATTGCATGTCAACGTCCAATTAGTGAATTAGTAACTCCATAGTTCAGCACTTTTAACATGTGCATAACAAGCTACAAGCAGGAAGCGTTTTAATGAAAACCTCTCGAAAACGCAGATCGCCGCTGGACATCATAGGAAATGTAGCAAGCAGTCTTTTTGGTGTTCTCGACGCAAAATACGCAGAAGAGATGACTCAAGTAATTGAGCAAGTGAAAACCAATGAAGACTTTCAACTACATCTGCTCCAAAACCAAACATCAATTGTCGACGCGACAATAAACGTAGTCAGAAAAGACAAAGTAACAACTGATAATCGCCTAAAAATTTTGGAACAGCAACTAATAGACCAACTAGACCAGATACGGGATCATTTGCCACAAGATCAAATGCTGCCGGTCACAACGAAGGTCAACTATACAGAATCATGCGAGCCGAAGGAACCCCGACTGCAAAACACGTCATCTTCAATCTGACGCTACCGCTGGTCTCAACAGCTCAGCTCGAAGTTTTCAGCATCATCCCAATTCCGTTTTGGGATTCAACAAGCTGGAGTCTATTTGACCTCAGAACCACCATAGTAACGGTGAACATCCACCGAGACCAGTTCATGGGCACTACCCAAGAGAAATTCCGACGTTGTCTTAAAGTACACAACGAGGAGTTCATCTGCTTTGACCATCAGACGATCTTCAATGTGGACAATTGCTGTGAGTTTCAACTGTTTAACAATAAAACAGAAACACTGTGTCAGGTAACACACACAAAGGCTGACACGGTGTGGCTAAAAACTAAGCATCCAAATAAATGGATCTTCGCAACGCATTATACAACTAAACTTCAAGCAGTATGCAACGGAGTTCCGTCAACCATAACACTGGAAGGAACTGGTCTACTCTCCAACTTTTCAAATCGTCCGATTAGGTCCGATGTTCTTCCGAGTATTTAATACTTTTGGCAATGTCAGCAGTAGTTTGAAACTTAAAGCTCCTTCTGAAGATTTTTTTACATTAGTTAAAATTTATTTTGATATATTTAATCGGCATTTCGAGACAAAGTCTCACAAATTCAATTTAAAAATAAGAATAGTCCAAAAATGTATAATTTTAACGTCAAAAATAGATAAATATGCAGACTGGTTCAAATTTTCCGATCCGTGCTTTGTGCACTGAAATCATCTGCTCAATCAGTTTGTATTGATTTTGATTAGAAAAAATTTTAAATGGTTAACAGATAGGATGATAGGGAATCAAAATGCAAAATCATACGAAAAGAAGCTCAAAATTTAGCGGCAGTAGGATTTTTAATTTCATTTTGTAAAATTGATGTATAAGTTTATTATATTTTGTTTATTTTCCATTTTAATTTATATGTACATATGTACATATATCTAACAGATTTAATTTTAGGCGGGGAACATGGATGTGACTTAATTACTTAAAAGTCTAGAATTTAAGTCATATCAAGTCGACTCAAAGGTCAGATTAAGTTTTGACCCCATTCCATATGTAATGGCCTCCTCGTGGTGTTCCCTGGGTACCTGGGTATATCTTCAATCGGGAGCCAATTTGAGCGGCGACTTTAAGTACAAATGTAATTACGTATATATATGCAGTTACATATATGAACATTCTTAAGGTATATCCTCTATTTATAGATAGAAATATATATATATTTATGCATATTTATTTTAGTATACATATGTATATATATTTTTTCTAATATGGTATATTTAGATAAATCATTGTTTTAGTTATAATAAACAAAAATGTCGAGAACCGACGGCGTTTACATAATTTTTATAATTTATAATCAACGTGTTTAAAATAAGGAAATAAATGTGCAATTATATTATTGTAATATTTTATATTTTGTGGTATTAATCAAACAAATTACAGCTTTTATTTCATTTCCCGCGCCCTAGTGTACCATACCCCTACCCCCTGCCCATTCTTCATTTATTTTGTGGTGGTAGGTCAGACCATCAAAAGACCCAAAACAAGAACCAAACTCAAATTTCAGTTCTAGCGGCCAGCAATACTAAACACACACACGCAATGTACGTGAGAATGCATGTGCACCCATACACTCAAACATGCTGGAGGCAAAACAGAACCAGACCTGAGAGAGTTAAAAAAATCTGAAACATCCCTGTAGAACCAAAGGGGTCAATTGACCCCTCTCGAACTAGTTCTGCGCTGTTTACCGCGCAACTAGCTACGCAACTAGTTACGCGGGAAGCGAACGCGGACTACTTAGTCGAAAAAGAACCGAAAAACGAAGCCGCCTTCGTTTTGTTTTCATGGAGCCCGACTTCTGGTACTTTTTATAAAGCCGGGATTTATTGTTTTTTAAGTATGACAAATACTTTGAGAACCAGGGAGGCTTGGACGATACGGGTACAGTGACATCTGGAACAAATTTATTAAGGGCGGAGTAAATAGAGCTATAAAACGAGCTAACAGTTGCATCTATGTTCGGTAATGAATAAAGAAACACCAATCAACACGCGAGAGATGTAGATCTAAATCGATAAAGTTTGTTTTGCGAAAACACTTTATGTGACAAGGAGCCATGGAACTGTCAGCACCACCAGATCGGGTATACTCAAGGGATATCGACAAAGTTGGATGGTAAGGACCTTCAGGAAATGATATTGGGCTTGCTATGGATTCCGTAGCAATAGAAGCATCTTTAACAAACATGAGGTCAAGAAGTCTGTCCCTTATGTTTTTAACGGCATTAATTTGGACAAGGGAAATATCCGTTAGCCCATTGATAAAGTCATTAGGGCAATTGGGAAACAACAGGTTAGCGTCATCGCAAGGCAGCCAAGAAAGAAATGGGAGGTTAAAGTCCCTCATGACAATGATTGGATCATTGCAGCGTAATGCAGATACGACAGTATTAATTGCTGAGTGGTGGTGTAAGTAAAGCTCAGCATCAGACCTGGGAGGAATGTAAGAGCAGGTTAAAATTTTTTTGAATGGGAATAACTCAGATGAGAAAACAGATTTGACTGCAATCAGAACCCCACCTGCAAAAGATGGGCGGTCCATTCTATAAATAGTGTAACTATCAATGAAAATTTCATGATCATTGATAGAAGAGTTAAGCCAGGTTTCGGTAAACGCGATGGCATCGAATTTCGTTAGTTCTATTATGCAAACCAGTCTTCAGATATCAGTACACATATTTGGAAAGCCAATAAATTGTTCAGATGAACACTTAGTACTTCTTGACTCCAGTCAGAATATTCTTGCGCTTTTCCAAAGGAATTGCAGCTCGGCAGTTAGTGTCCTTCTTTCGCAGAAATTCAAGCTGATTCACTAAAATATCTAAAGGTCCTCTCCATTCGAAAACTCTCTTTGAAAAACGCCTCGTTGTTTTCTGGTACATTTTTCTCCCAAAATGTCCCGAACCTCTTCTAAAACCATAAAATATTTCCTTGTACTTTAAACTTTGCTTGATGAAGTTAGTAGAAGTACTCACAAACAACCACAACCTTCCTGGCTTCTGTTTTTTTTAGGGCAGATACCCAGTAAATCATCACATCCTCGTCAAAGTTAAATTCATCATCTTCATCATCATTCATTTGCAGCAACATTTTTAGTTGATGCATGAAAAAATTTTGCTGTTGAAAAATAATAAATAAGTCTTCATTATCCGTTTTAAGAATTGTTTTGACGGATGGTGGATGGTGCCAGTGTGAATCGGAGTTTCACATCCATCAAAAAATCACACCGTTCCCCCGGGATGGGCTCAGTGTGCAGAGCCAGTGTGAGTCATCGAAGGCCCGTACTGCAGGGTACTTACCGGCAGCTACGGCCGCGACTCTACATTTATACCCGAAACTCAGTCAGTATGAATCTCCTCCGCCAGACAGCGATATCATTGCACGACAAAGAGTGTGTGCGAGAGAGACAGAAAATGAGTAAGCGCATGGACGGCGTTGCCACGCCAATGAAAAATGATTTGTTCCTTTTGGCTATGATAATAATTTGACAGTCTGGTAGATATGGATATTCTCTCTGATTATGCATTTTTTTTCTCGTATCTTTTATCAGTTCGTAACAGTTTCCAACGACATTAAACTTGGATTCGTCGCTCCAAAAAATTATCAAAAAATTGGGAACATTGTGAATAAGCTCTGTGGCGAATTGAAGGTGATTTTAATATTCTTGATTGAAAGCAATGGGCGTGGCTCCCCTGGTTAAGATTCAAAGCATTATGAGCGGCGAAACGTACAGAGAGATTCTTAGTAAGAGTATATCTGGAGAATATGCCGATAATTTGCCACTTGCCTGGATATTTCAACAGGGCTTAACCAAGAGGGAATTAATGTTTTGTATGGCCACCGCAGAGTCCCGACCTGAACCCTATAAAGAACTTGTGGCGAATTCTTAAAGAAAAGAAAAAAGATTAGTGGCGAATTTTACAAGAAGAATGGAAGAAAATCCCACTGCGCACGTCTTGTAGAGTTAATTCCAAAGCGTTGCTCTACTGTTCTTAAGCAGAAAGGTCATCCCATTAAATATTTAAGTACATTTATTAAAAGTACAAGGAATACTGGAAGGAAAAATACAAATTTGAACTTTTTTAACCATTTTTTCCAGGTGGCTTGAGTATATGAGCCAGACATTTTGGAGATTGTTTCGGTTTTTCGTTGTATTGGTTATTGTTGTATTAGAACACAGAAATATAAAACTAATATGACACAAAAAATTGGAGCAGAGAAATAAAAACTTTTCTTGATTTTCGTTTAAATTCTTGGATTAATTCTTGTGGCTTAAGTCTATGAACACCACTGTACCTTAAACATATAGTTTTAGAAATCGCTTACAGCCAGAGCATCACAACTAACAGGAGAAGTTAATTTTAGAAAACTTTTCAATTGATATGGTCAATCAGTTTCCCTTTGATTATATGCGTGTAGTTTGTTTTGTCATTATGAAAACATTACTAGTGGCTAAAGGAAGGGTTGACAACAATTTTCTTTGGATCGGCATACAATCAGCTTTACAGGTTCCAAAATTATATTGTTTCGAAAGTTTATACCGAGAGAATTTAATAAAAAGCCGAGACCTCTTAATGATCTTGAAAGATTTGAGGCCAAAGAATTCCGAACATTTTTGTTGTATACTGGACTTTTTTTTTAAACTCTTTAGACCCAGCACGCTACCATCACTTTTTATTTCTCAGCCTAGGAATACGACTTCTTCTTGTATGAAAAATTCCGATTTGATAACAGAGCAATTGTATAATCGTATCGTAGAGCAAAGTATTTTGGAAGTTGTACTTAAAAATATAATATTGGACTTTAAAAATTCCATAAACAAAATTTTCTGCAATGATTAATTTTTTGATTTTACAGAATCAAATAGTTTCTACTTTATTAGAGATAGCACTCAAAATATTTAAAGTTGTATTACATTTAAAATAACACGTTGCATAGCCGATTAGTTGATCTATGATCTTCTTTATTTTCCCAATAAACTCTACCCATGTCGACTGTAATATAGTGCAGCATTCAATAGAACAAAATTTAAGAAAAAATCATTTATATATGATACTCATGTTCCCTTGTCGACTGTAATGTAGTGCAGCATTCAATAGAGCAAATTTCAGAAAAAATAGTTGATATATTAGGTGCTGATGTGCATATGTATTTTCCATTAATTCACTAATTCCAGAAACGATGAAAAATTACACAAACCTATTTAACATGGATTCTGCCAATATTGCCAAAATAATGAGTACATTCCAGTCATGTAAGAAAATTTCTTTATATTGGCCAAATAAATATTACAACAACAATTATTTCTAATTACAGTTATCTTGGAAAAAATAGAAGAACTAGATCATCAATCTAGATCAGAACTAGATGTCAAAGGGGCAAAAGCAAATAAAGCGTTAAATTAAATAATAAATTTATTATATAATAATCTGTGTACTACAAGTATTAAAAAATATTTGGTTATAAATTAGTGAACTGTATTATTTTAACATAGGTTTTATTTAATCCCTGGCGGCCAGGCATAAAACGCTAGGGGGTGGTCCCCCCGGAAAACATTAACCGGTATGGACCTTCGGGCCAAATATGGAGGTAGATAAGGAGCAAACATGGGTTGGGATGTCAACCCAAACGTCGGTGGAAAGCATGACTGCTACCACCGGCGGGCACGGGGAGGAACAATCCTCTCTGCTTGTCGCCAGCGGTCACACCTCGGGCATGGCGGGAGCAGGTCATGTCAGTTGTAATACTACTGCCACTACTGCGTTGCAGGGTGAGCCGCGCGGGTGCCGTTGTCGATGCCGACTCGGACCTGGAGAGCGTGCTATCCCTTAGCAAGACCGAAGAGGAAATCCTTCTCCGCTCGCCGGAACCAGGTACCAGCTCCCTGCGTAGGGAAGGGCCGAAGCGTTTCAGGGAGGGGATGAAGGCAAAAGCTCAGTATAAGGCGGCCCTCAAGTTACTGAGCCGGCTCCAGGGCAAGGCGAATATCTCCCAAGAGGAGAAGTCCAAGCTAGCCTGGGCTGAGCAACGGGTACAGGAGGGCCGCGAATACTACGCGCAGTTGCCGCAGATGAAGGCAACAAACGGTGGATTCGCCAACAAGGTGGAGGAGATGGTGGCCACCAAGAGGCAACGCTCGATCGAGAGTGCTGCCAAAGACACTCCGGCGAGCAAGCGGCAACGCGGGCTCAAGGTGGCCACCCCCCAGTCGAAGACGAGGAAGCCGAGGCAGAAGGCCATGAGCGAGGTGTCCAAGAGACATCTCATTGTGGCCTTGATCGATCGCAGCGATGAGAACGGGAAGATGACGGCGGCGCAGTGGAAGTTAGTCCACGCGCAGCTCGTCGAGGCACTGTTCTCGCGAATGGAGGAGGACCCTAGCGCTCCCATGCCCACGTTCAATGGAGCGGGATGGCTGAACGGGGTCACAATCCTCAAGTGCAACGACGACCCAACGCGGCAGTGGCTGGTGCAGAAGGTGCCCCTACTGGAAGCTCTGTGGGAGGGGGCCAAGCTGGAGGTGGTAGACAGGGAGCTGATCCCGTCCATACCAAAGGCGAAGGTGCTCTTCCCCATTGCTGTCCAGGGGGAGCGAGCACTCAAGCTGCTGCAGAGGCAAAATCCGGACGTGCCAACGGCTGATTGGAAGGTTCTGCATGCCGGTAGCCCACTACCCAACGAGGGGGGCCAGCACGTGATCCTCCAGATCAGCAAGGTGGCGGAGGACATCCTGTATCCCAAGTTCGGGAAGATGGCGTGGGCGTAGGTAGCGTATACCTACGCCTGAAAAAGCGCCACCCCGAGGATAAAGATGCGCACACCCTCCAGGCAGTCGAGGTCGAGAAGGACCTAGGTCTGGAGACCATAGTGGAGGCCGCCCAGGGTCTTGCGCTGGACGACTCGGAGGAGGAGGAGGACGGTGACGGTGACCTGACAATCATAGTCAACCCGTCGTGGGAGGTTGAGTTAGCCACCCATGACACTAATGGTGCTGCAACTCAATCTCCATAAAAGCAAGGTAGCGTCGGCGGAGCTCCTTATTGCCATGGAGCAAGGTCCCGCCGACATAGCTTTAGTCCAGGAGCCGTGGACTGCGTCAGGCAACTCTGTGGCCGGACTAAAGTCCTCAAATTACAGCCTTCTCTACTCAACATCGGTAAGCAGGAACAGAACCGCCGTACTCGTACGGAAGGGAATCCATGCTCATCTTATGTCTCATTACAGCACGGATGACCTGACGGTGGTGATGCTGGAGAGCGAGGAAAAGCGCCTAATGGCAGCTTCCTGCTACATGGCACACGACAGGCCCGCCCCGCCGGAAGAACTTAGGATTCTGGTGACAGAAGCCGGCTCCAAAAATCTCCAACTCCTCATCGGTGCAGACGCCAACGCCCATCACAATGTGTGGGGAAGCCCTGACACCAACGATAGAGGTGAGTCACTCCTAGACTTTATCTTATCCACTAACTTAGATGTAGCAAACGTGGGGAAGGAACACACCTTCGTGGGTCCCACCTCGTCAAACGTGCTAGACCTAACTCTTGTCACGGGAAAGAGTACCTTGGTATCTGACTGGAGAGTCCTCGAAAGACCATCCTTCTCAGACCATAAGTACATTCAGTTCAAGTGCGAATTCAAACACTCTTCGAAGATAACAGTCTATGGAAACCCCCGAAACACAAACTGGGTAAAGTTTAAAAAAACTGTTAGTTCGAAGCTCGCGAATCCGGGCTCAGTGAAATCCGCGCAGGATATAGAGAAGTCCCTAAAGACCCTATCCAACGAGTTACTGAACGCCTACCATGCATCGTGCAAACCCTGGAGAACGAAGAGGAGGTCCAAGCCACTCTGGTGGAACCGAGATCTCTCTCTCCAAAGGAACAACCTCAAGGAATTCTTCAAGATCGCCAAACAAGCGAACGAAGAGATTGTCAATGAGGAATATAAAATCCTACTTAGGAGCTACAAGAAGGAAATACGTAAGGCACAAAGGAACTCGTGGAGAAACTTCTGCTCCAACATTGAGAAAGTGCCCGAAACCGCTAGGCTCCGGAAGCTGCTCTCAAAGCAGCCCACAGTACTGAGCCAACTAAAACTAGAACAACTAAAACAACGGACAGTGGACAGAGGGCAGTAAAGAAGCCCTAACAGCACTAATGGAGGCGCACTTCAAGGAGCATCAGGACCTAGCAAATGAGGAACAGCACCCCCCAATAGGTCTGTTAACCACTACGAGAATCCACTGGGCCATAGACTCCTTCGCGGCCATAAAAGCACCAGGACTGGACGGGATATTCCCAGCCATGATGCAGTTGACCAAAGAGGTTATTACCCCATGGCTCTTCGCAATATACTCAGCATGCCTAAGTACGGGCTATATCCCCATCCAATGGAGAACCTCGAGGGTTGTCTTCCTCCCTAAGGCAGGAAAGTGCAGCCACGTGAGTCCCAAGGATTACAGACCGATAAGCTTTACCTCCTTTCTACTAAAAACACTAGAAAAGCTGTTGGATTTACACATCAGGAATGAGGTAGGGGGACTGATGTCAACAAACCAACACGCCTACACCAAGGGGAAATCAGTGGAGACGGCACTACACTCGCTAGTAGCCACCATCGAGAGCGCCCTTCACAACAAAAAGTATGCTTTGGGAGCATTTGTGGACATCTCAGGAGCATTCAACAACGTGGCAACAACCGCAATAACAAGTCCCCTAGAAGCGAATAACATACACCCTGCAATCAACGTCTGGATCAAAAACCTCCTAAGTTGTAGACGGGTGCAATCGGAGTGGGGCACCGCTTCCATGGTAAAGGGGGCACATAGAGGCACACCTCAAGGTGGAGTCCTATCGCCACTACTGTGGAATTTGGTGGTCGACGACCTCATTAAGAGGTTTGAAAGGAAGGCCCCAAAAATAACAGCCTATGCAGATGACATAAGCATACTTATTACGGGTGTATGTCCATCGACCCTCAGCTCCATAATGCAACGTACACTCAGGGAGATACGTGAGTGGGCGGAAGAGGTAGGACTCAGTATCAACGCGGACAAGACGGACCTCATCCTTTTTACCAAGAGGTACAAGGTACCGATATGGACCCCCCCGAAAATTGACCAAACTAGGCTGACTCCAAAATCACAGGTGAAATACCTAGCCACAGTACTGGACAGCAAGCTGGCATGGAGGCCCAATGTAGTGGAAAGGGTGAAGAAGGCTACCATTGCGCTTTATGCATCCAAGAAGATGCTCAGCAGCACATGGGGCCTGTCACCTGCTCTAATGCACTGGATCTACATCTCGGTGGTGCGACCAACTCTGCTGTATGGAGCCTTAGTGTGGTGGCAGGCTATTGAAAAGAAGACATACCATAAGCTTATGGAAGAGACTCAGCGACAGGCTCTGCTCTGTATTACAGGGGCGTTGAGGTCAACCCCAACAAAAGCACTCGAAACTATACTCGGAATCGACCCCTGGACATTCACGCTCGCCTGATTGCGGGAAAGGCAGCACAACGCCTTATAGCATCAGGAAACCTATCCATACAGGGATACGGGCACAGTTCAATTTGCAGGGACATGACCAGATCAACTGATTACATGATCCCCCAAACTTGCCTTGACGTCAAATCAACCAAATCTTTGGGACCTGAAGACTGGAAAATTGGAAGGGACCAAACTGAGCACCTATATACACAGACGGCTCCAAGATGGAAGGAGGAGTAGGAGCGGGCCTATACTGTACAGACCCTGAGATAAGGCTGTCGTATAAGCTACCGGACCAAGGCAGCGGAGGTCGCTCTCCTAACAGAACGAGCACACGATGCGGTCAACCTATTCGTCGACTGCCAAGCGGCGATAAGATCCATGCAGTCGTCCGCGGTCAGTTCCAGAAGTGTCTTGGCGAGTAGGGAGGCATTAGACATCCTAAGCACGACAAAGACAGTGCGGATCTATTGGGTTCCCTGCCACCAGGGGGCACTATTGGGCGCCCCAGTGCTGGCATCACTGGAAGATGCCTCCAAAAGGACGCCAAAAGGATCCGGATAACTAAGGGCCAGATTGGCCTATGCGTGGCCCCGCTGAGGGCCGTCCGGGTTAACCTAACCTAATCCCTGTAACGCTTGGATCAGCCGAGAGAGCTAGTTCGCAGCGCCATCTAGTGGTCGGCACCGGAATGGCCGTGGCAGAGTATGGGCTGGGGAGGAAAGGGTGATAGATTTAACAGCCCAGATTGTCAACTTTCTCTGGCATTTCCCTTGTTCTATGAGAGGGCCCGAAGGTTCTAGCATGTTGAGAGGCTTGGCTTCGGTCTCTTCCCGTTTTGGCGCTGGACCCGAGCATTCGTTTTCTTTTATCAGAAAAAAACATATATTTGTATCTAAGTGCTTCAGAAACGAGAAAGTCTCGAGTTAATCCGGCGTTAGTTTTTCCAATATAGGTAAGATGGAGAAGGGGAGCAAGTAATTGGTCAAACTAGTTAGATGATTTCATCCGCATAGGACCGGCTATTGGCGAAGTTTATACGGCAGAAGAAGAACGCCGTGTCGTCGTACTTTCATTTCAAAACCGACCCGGTTCAGCTTCACGGATCCAAAGACGCCGAGGCGTCGAGGAGATCGAGCGGCCGAGGGACGCAAAAGGGGTCCGGAGGAGCAGCCGAAGCTGCAGTGGAAAATTTACAGGTCCAAGTACCCGGGCACCAACGACGCTAGCGGGAGTTGAGTGGTTTTTGGAAGAAAGAAAAACTCAATCTTCTGGTTGGAGAGCGAGCCAAGGAAGGGCTACATAGCGCAGACTGAGCACGACCAAGAACAGTCTGAGATTTCGAGTGGCGTCGCGAGTGATCGTCGAAAACAGGCCGATTGCGGAAAGTCGGGAAGAGATCGGGAAGGCAGAAATTTGAAAAGAAATAATATGTGTATTGTCGAGTGTTTTATGTTAATTTAAATAATTTTTTTTTGCTAGTTTTTTTTGTGAGAAAGACATCGGCAGTCGGCAAGGGGCGGCGCGAAAGAGAAAAAGAAAAGGGGCGAGAAAGTTTTTTTTCGAATGTAATGAATCTCTCAAAGTAAGTGTGGAGAGAGGAAAGTGGGGAATTTGTGAGTGAGTTTTTTTTGTGCTTTATGCCACTCCCTATCGGAGTTTTCGTTCCAGGTCCGATTCTCCTCCGGAAAGCGCTTTCGTCGGTGGACATGCGGATCTGCGGGTGAGTGCGAAGGAGAAATGTAAAAGACCCAACTCAAACGATTTGACTCGAGTCCCACTGAAAAAGTAAAGAGGAGAGGGACAAATACTTTATATTCTCCCCCCCTAACGGTTTCTATTCCTTCCCCCCTTTCGATTTGGCCGTTGTTAATCTTTTTATATGTGTAATAATTATTCATTTTATTTATCACTATTATTAAGTCATTTTTGAAATTCCATCTATTTTATCTGTTTTATGCGTACCTATTTTTGGCTTAGGTTTAGTTTTAGTTTAGAAATTTGTCTATGTAGGATTCAATAAATTTTATAATGTTCTAGAATATAGTTTTTGTTTGCCTTCGTCTAGCCAGATGCCAGAACGCAGAGGGATCATTCCATGAAAATTGCGACCTAGGGATGGCCAAGGAAGGGAGGGTCAATCCGCTTCAACGAGATCTGAGGCGAGGAAAAGCGTTCGGGGACAGGTCGAAGAAAGAGCCAATTATGTGTTCAGTCGAATTTTAGGTCCAAATTAACTCTCGTCGTAGCACGCACAGACTATAACCTTGTAATAATGAGAATAAACATTAAGTGAGAGGAGGGCAAGAACACCACCCCAACTAGCCGACGACCCTCCCAGCCGGGAATATCTACGTGCCCCCTTCTCTCACTCCCCGACACCTGCCAAGTTCGTTACATCCCTGCAGTACCAGCAGTGAGCGATGACGAATGTCATCTACAATGTCATCGAGGCGTTGACGCCAGCCAAATCGAACCCTTTGTTTTTTCTTTTGTTTCTTTCTTTTCCACGCGTGCCGTACGTAATTCGGTTCTGCCGACCGTGCGCAGTAGCAGAGAACTTCGTTTTATCTTTTCGTCTTCTTTGCGCCTGCGTCGACAGAACTCTTTTTCTTTCTTCGCTTTGCATTTGCTATTTGAAATCGTCAAATTGTGCGCAAACGAAAGTGCTGTGAATTGTATTATTATCAGGTAAGTGTTCACGGCTTACTTCACGTAAGAGAGACTGTATAGCAAGTCGGAAACCCGATTTCAGGATCCTCTTACGCTTTTGAAAATTATTTGCAAACTCTTAAACATTTTGTCCGAAAGCCAACACATATCTTAGAACAAATATTCAGAAAAACAGTCGAAGATAGGTACGTTGCTCCCGGTAAAGAACCAGTATTGTTAGTAGGCAAGGTTTTAAAGATTCAGAACAGTACCCTAAAAGATAGTAAGCCAGATAATTTTTGCTTTGTAAGAGGAGAAATCGAGTCATTTGAAGAGGAATTAGGAAAGATTTTTATTATAGGCAGAATAATTAAAAACATTAGATGTTTTTATAGTGAACCATTAAGTTCGACTCAGCTAGGTATATACTTAGTCAATTTAGAAGCACCAACGGAGCTGGAAAAGTTTTCGGTAGAAGACTTTGAAAGGAAAGCCGTTGCCCTGCCATATAAAGGAGAACTAGTTTTAGTTCCGTTGTTGCATTTTCTATAGGTTTATTTGCTACCTTTACTTATTTTCATTTGTAGTATTTTTTGCTTATTTTTAAATTCATAAAATGGAGGTGTTTAGTCCGTAGGCGTAATTGAATTACGAATCGGGCATATCTTTAGCGCCTGCGCTAAAGATATCTTTGGAAGATTCACCGGCCAGAGTCCGACAGACCAAAACAAAAAAAAAAAAGTAGTTTGCAAGAGACGAATTTTCTTTATATTTTTAGTATGGAAAATACAACATTCAACAACAACAATCAAACAATTCGCCGTTTAATCTTTGATGCAGAGCGTAAGTATATAATTTTTGTGCTTGATGTATGAAATAAGTATTGACCCAATTAACATTGTTTTCACAGAACCTGTGCCAGAAGAACAGCAAATTTCGCGTAAGTACATGCATTTTTAATTACTTTGTGTACAATGCATAATAACTATGAAATTTTTTATTGCAGTTCCGGCAGAGCGCCGACTAATGGCTGCGATTTCTAGTCTTGAAAACAAAGTTGATGCTTCGATTTCTAGTCTTGAAAAGAAAGTTGATGCTTCGATTTCTGGTCTGGAAAAGAAAGTTGATGTTCTGTCTGAAACATTGGCGGAGGTGCTGACTCTGCTCAAGCTTCAGATCAAAAAAGAGCCTGACGTAGACAATTTCGTAAAATTTCCGATACAGTCGACGATGGAGTTGGAGCATTTAAACTCTATTATAACTCCAGAGCTTACCGATTTTTATGTGAGTGGTAGCCTATCCTTCTATGACAGCTAGTTGTTATTTTTTTTTCATTATTTTCTATTATTAGATCAACAAATTACGGAACTTAATGGGGACGAGCACATCAATGGCATGCAGCTTAAAAAATGTGCTGGACGCGAAGCTCATTTTGGAATACAACTTAGACGGTACTTCGGGGAAGAGCTCGCTAAAAAATTGTAAAGAATTTTACAATATCCTGGAATGTAGGTCTAAAAAGAACTTAAAAAAAACATAATAACTAATTAATTAATTTATTCATATTATTTCAGCGGCGGTGAACATGAAAATACCCTACGAGCCAGCTGATAAAGTAATAAGGAAGGCTATTCATAATATTAAGAATAGTTACTTTCAAAAGGGCGCAAGGAATAAAAAATACAAAGCAGACAATAATGAATAATAATAAATAAAAATAATTGGAAAAATTGTTAGGTTGTTTAGTATTATAACCCTACATTTGTATTTACCTTACTGCTAGCTTATAATTATTAGTGTTAATCTACAATTGTATTTACTATTAACGTTGTACGAAATATCGTAAGTATCTGAATAAGTATCGATATGAATTATCATCCGATAGTTCCAGTTCTGCGAACTAGAACTATGCGAGAACTAGATCGGAGCTGGGGTTCAAGGGCACTTTTGCTGTATCGACAAGACGGAGAGGTTGGAGAAGAATTAAGTAAAATAAAATCATAAAAAGTACGAAACATCCGTGGACTTTCTGCGTCAATAAAATAAACAGTTAAAATGTATTACTTTTTATATTAAATGCATGATATTTAGGTAAAAATCATCACCTATAAATTGCATGATTTTTTGGCTAAAATCATCACTTATAAAATGCATGATATTTAGGTAAAAATCATCGCTTATTATGTGCATGATCTTTAGGCGTGTCAGCAGCTGAGTCATCGAGTCATCGTACTGCAGGGATCTACATATCTACGGATTATTTTGTCGTATTACAAAGAGCGGCGCTAAAGCGATATGCGTGCGGTTGGTTGCGGCTAGAATTTTGTATTAAAATCAACTGCACGAAAAGAAGTCGAGCAAAGAGGAATTGAAAGATCATGCGATGCGACGGTCCAATGGCAAACAGTCCACATCGATGTATGCGTGTGCTGCTGAGGGTTTGGGTTGTGTGAGAACGTTACAGTTATGTTTTGAGCACAAGCAATAGCAACACAATTCTGCGCGTAAAAATAGGTTCTCAAGTGGGAAAATACAATAATGAGCACATGAATAGGGCAAGTTATAATTTATATGAATATTGAACTAAAGTTTGGCGGCTAATTTCTCAACAATATTATTTAAAAAATATAATATTGAATTTTAATATTACTTTGGGCTTGCAAATCTTTGCGACATTTTATGGAGCGACGAAACAAAAATAAATTTAGGTCGGGAATGATTGTGAGAGCAATGTACGATGCCCTAAAGGAAAGGGATTTGTTCCAAGTTTCACCGAAAAAACTGTCAAACATGATGGTGGCAATATATGTATGTATGTAATTATATGGGACTGCTCCTCCGGTACGGCGTATTGGAGCGAGATAACGACCCAACGAAAACATGTCGGGAGGTTTAATAAAGGAATTGACTAAGTTTTTATTTTTAGCAAGCAAAAATTATGGGTGCTTTCGCCTTCTCTATCGCTCTCTCAATCTGTCATCCAACAATCGTCGACATTAATAAATCGATTGCAATATACGCTGCTTAAGAAGCGCATTAAACAATTACATATATCACAAAATACAAAATTTCTGTCGTTTAAAAGAAAATCATTTGGAACCACGGTTCATTTTTTCTTTTTTGCACAAGCAGCAGAAACGGTGCTCGCTTCGTCTACTTTTCGTTCTGCTTGCGTTTATTTCTTGCGTTCCTCTTTGCGGTCTTCTTCCCGCTTGAAACGTTTCTACAGCGGCTGCCGATATGAATGCGAGAAACAACGGCAATTGGCAGTGGACTGTGCCACTAACCATACAGTATACAAAATTGCAATGCAATTTTTGCCGTTAATGGCAACCTCCCTTTCCCTCTGACCGGGAGCTCTCAGCGGCTGCTTAAATATTAAGTCAAAAACGTAATAGACTTACTCCTGCGCGACTAAGTCGCATTTTGTTTTTGCAAAGCATACACAAAAGTACTTTTTTGAAATATTAGTTATCTTTGATCTACATCGTTTTTGTAATAATAATGTAATCATTAATAATAACAATAATTTATGAAAATAATTATTTCATTCAAATTTATATCACTAATTTAAACCCGATGAAGAGATCTGTAAATTAATAGGACTGATGAATATTTGAAAAAAAGAAACAAAGTAAATCAAGCACACACCTCTTTTGTATCCGGCATAGTCTCAGTAGACATGCTGCTGCGCAGCTGCGACTGCGCAATCGTCTTATCTACTGACGTCAACGCAGGCATAACGGATACATAGGCTATTTCTACATACATAAACAGAACGCACAAGTAAAGAAAATGGCTGCTCTGCGGCAGCGGTCGTCAGCGGAGCTTCGGGTATTCGCCATATTTACTGGCGTCCACGCAAAATACATGCATGCATACATATGTAAATATGTACATACCCAGTGGACCCAAAACTTCGTAAAAGATATCGCAAACGAGAGCTAAGCGGAACTCAGCCGTGTAAAACTATCGAATTGTGAAAACTATCGGCAGTGAAAGTTTCATTTTCGGTAGCTCAAAAACGGATCTTTTGCGAGCCTTTTATGATATCTTTTGCGAGACTTTTGCGAGCCGCTTATGATATTTTTTGCGAGACTTTTGCGAGCCGTTTATGATATCTTTTGTGAGACTTTTGCGAGCCGTTTATGATATCTCTTGCGAGCCGTTTATGATATCTCTTGCGAGCCTTTTGCGAGCCGTTTATGATATCTCTTGCGAGCCGTTTATGATATCTCTTGCGAGCCTTTTGCGAGCCTTTTGCGAGCCGTTTATGATATCTCTTGCGAGCCTTTTGCAATATCGTTTGCGAGCCCTTTATGATGTCTTTTGCGAGCGGAAAGTAATATGAAAAGAGACGCACAATTTTTTTTTGTTTTTTATAATTTTTAATTTTATTTTAATTAATTTTAATTTTTAATTTTGGTTGTACATAAATAGATTAAAAAATTATATTTGTGAATTCAATTTAATTTGTTTTTTCTCCTTCGACACTCTGTCCTGGGCGTATTGGAAAAATGTTTGCGTGATTCGGTCGAAATCGGCGTCTTCTAATGAAAATCTTTCCTTAAATCCCGCTGTAAACAAATAATCATGTTTATTATATTACAATATACATATTAATTTGAAAATAATACTTACTACGGATGGCTAGAGTAACCCGCAAGCCCCTAATGCACTTTTTCTCCTCTGTGCCCCGCCAAGAGCACTGTCGTGCGACCTCGTCGGACACAATTGAACGCCAAGAACTCCGAATCCATTTGTCGAATGCTTTCTCGCCCGACATCATTAACTCTGCGATCTGTACAGAATTATTTTTGAATATATTTTTAGCTCGTGAATTTCACGCAAAACACTTACCACATTTTTGAAGAAACTTTCTTCCTGCAAGTTATGCTCGAAATGATCCAATTCATCTATGGTTGTGAGCGGTTGGCAAGGCAGAACTACTTTGGGTTTGCGGATCTCACCACAAACCTTCGCCTTAATGGAGCCAATTTCGGAACGAAGAGCCACCATTTCCGCTGTGTTTCGGTCCAGTTTATTAATCATGATGTCCAATTTTTGGTCCAGTTTATTCATTTTTTCTATGATAGCTGTAATTAGAAATAATTTTTGAACATTTATTTGGGCAATATGAAGAAATTTTCTTACATGACTGCTGGGTGTCTGGAACATACTCATTTAGTTGTGCAATATTTCCAGAATCCATGTTAAATAAGTTCGTATAATGGTTCATCCTTTCTGGAATTAGTGAATTAATGGAAAATAAATGTGAACATCAGTATCTAATATGTGCATGATTTTTCCGGAAATTGTTTCTATTGGATGCTGCACTACATTTAAGTCGTAATTAATATTCTTTGAAGAAAATATGCCGACAAGGGTAGAGTCTATTGGGAAAATAAAAAAAGGTTCAAGATCAACAACTAATCGGCTATGCAACGTACTATTTTGAATGTCACAAATTTTAAATATTTTGTATGAAGTGCTATCTTTAATAAAGTAAAAACTATTTGATTCTTTCAAATCGAAAAATAAATCGTTGTAGGAAATTTTATTTGTGACATTTTTAAAATCTAATGTTTTCGTTTTAGGTACAACTTTCAAAATACTTCGCTCTACTATACGATTATACAATTGCTCTATTACAAAATCGGAATTTTTTACCATATTTTTCAACAATCCTAGAAAATTTTCAAATGGAAAAGAGCTTATTGTCTCTAAAGAGCCGAAGGCTAGGGACTGTGTGCTTAAATGTGTTAGGCAATGAAAATTAAATGTAAGCATGGAAAATATATATAATGAGGGAATTTGTTTTACAAAATCATTGAGTAAACTGGAAGCAAGTGAATTTTTGGTGATACAATATTCTTTATGAAGAAGAAGTCGTATTCCTAGGCTGAGCAATAAAAAGTGATGATAGCGGGCTGTGTCTAAAGAGTTTTTCAAAACAATGGGTCCAGTATACAACAAAAATGTTCGGAATTCTGTGGCCTTAAATCTTTCAAGATCATCAAGGGATCTTGGCTTTCTATTAAATTCTCTAGGTATAAACTTTCGAAACGATATCAATTTGGAACTTATTAAGTTGATTGTATGCCGATCCAAAGAAAATTGGTGTCCAATTGGTTAACCCTTACTAATGCCACTAGTAATGTTTTCATAATGCCAATGCAAACTACATGCATATAATCAAAGGAAAACTAATTGACTATATCAATCGGCAAGTTTTCTGAAACTAATTTCTCCTGTAAGTTGCGATGTTCTGGCTGTAAGCGATTTCTGAAACTATAATCTGTTCGAGGTACGTTCTCCGACACTTTAAAAACTATTCGCCTTTGAAAACTTTCGCCCTTTTAAGTGCATTTGTTGCAAGAATAAAATCCAGAGTGATGTTTAACACCCAAAATATATGCACGAGCCGGTGCATCGCAAACAATGGATCTAATGCTAATATGAAGCTTTCTACTTTGAAAAATTATGCCATCCTCAATCAATTCTAATAACTCGTTTACAAATTCTTCTAAGTAAATATTGGGATCGCTGGGCTTGGAATTCCCTACATATATCCCAGCTACAAGAATTGGCTTTGTGCCATTGACATTAATTAAAATGGGCCAGGCTTGTTTAAGTGAACTTTTATATAATGGAAGTCCGTCCACATTAATATTTAAGCTAACGTTTGCAGATTCATACAAAAAACTACTAAGAAAATCAGTTAGCGCGTCTTTTACACCGTAGTGCACATAGCTTCCTGGAGCCACAGTCCTTTTAATAACCCCACGTGGCGTGCATTTCAAAGTTCGAACATCTCGTGGTAGCCCTGGAATTTTTTCGGACAAAAGCTGGAGCAAATCATTAGCTGGTCTCTTGCCAATATTATTTTCGGACATCCACTGACCTAGGCGCACATTAAAACTGGTTGATTCGAAATTCTGAACTAAAACATTTGAAAAATCATTACATGGCTCTGGAAAACTAAAGTCTGCTGCATTTTCTTCAATAATATTAATGTTCGATGTACTTTTATTGATATGCTTCGATTCGCATATATATTTCCTGCTTTTACGCTTAAATGGCATTTTTTATTAATATTAGTACTCCCCCGTGTATAAAAAAAAAATGGTGCGCAAAGTCAGTTCCAGCGAAAATTGTTATACATATTCGTTGACGCAGGTCGCCTGATGCACAAGAAGATGGCTAGAAAAAAATATATACACAAAATGTGTAGATTGTTGTCTTTTTGGGGTCTTACACTGCTCCCAAACTCAAATTTTGTGCACTATACTATACTATTAAATAAATAATAATTTACTTACCGATTTTTCCTTTTTTCACTATTTTTTTGATTTTACTCCCCGTTTACGTCCATCTGCTGTGGTTTTTAATCACAAAATAACACCAAAGACTATACAATACCAAGATGTTGCATGAGCGACCAAAAAGCTGTTCCATGGCGGGTCCTAACATTAGAACCCAAAAGGCACGAGGGAGCGCGCGGGGTTTCAATTCCCTTTTCGACTGTACTTCTTCTCTACCGCGACCCCGCTGCCCATCGGTTTCGTCTTTTCGGCAATTCTAGACTCTCGAGCCTCAGCACCGTCGAAGCGGTGGTCGCGGATCGCCAATGTCTTTGGAGCGGCACAGTGGGAAAATTCGATAGGAAAATTCTCTATTAGAATTTATCTAAAGCACTCATACAATTTTTTTACTATTTCGGCTGAGTCCCCACTGTGCCGCGCCAAAGACATCAGCGACCACGCTGCCCTACGGTTTCGGCACGCACACGATTCATATTTTGTTTTTGTATTCTTTCTCTCTCGTCTCGTTTTTAAGTCCGTTTGTGATAGTTTTGCGAGACTTTGTCGTCCCTCGGTTTTTGTCCGGTAAATGCTCTTTTCTAAGTCCGTCTGCGAGCATTTTGCGAGACTTCACTCATCGCTCCCGGATTTTTATCATTTCTAAGTCCGTTTCCGGACATTTTATGATAGTCCCGTTTTACTATCGCTTTTTGGTCCACTGGGTATAACCACTAACGATACAGAATATATGTATGTAGATGTGCCAGTTCATACTACGAAGCGTCAAATATGGTTAGTGGTCAAACGAAGGGTTACTAGCTTGAGTACCCCAGAGACTTCGGCTCTGGCGTTCGGGTACTGACGCGTCGTCATGAGCCAAACACAGAGAAAACATCTTTGCATGTGTTAGTACACACAAAATATGTTTCGACAAAAATATGTGATTGTATGCTTTTTTTTCAATTTTCTTTTAACTCTCCCAGGTCTGGTTCTGTTTTGCCTCCAACATGTTTTAGTGTATGGGTGCACATGCATTCTCACGTACTTTGCGTGTGTGTGTTTAGTATTGCTGACCGCTAGAACTGAAATTTGAGTTTGGTTCTTGTTTGGGGTCTTTTGATGAGCTGACCTACCACCACAAAATAAATGAAGAATGGGCAGGGGGTAGGGGTGTGGTACACTACGGCGCGGGAAATAAAATAAAAGCTGTTATTTGTTTGATTTATACCACAAAATATAAAATATTACAATAATATAATTGCACATTTATTTCCTTATTTTAAACAGGCTGATTATAAATTATAAAAATTATGTAAACGCAGTCGGTTCTCGACTTTTTTGTTTATTATAACTAAAACAATGATTTATCTAAATATACAATATAAGAAAAAATATATATCCATATGTATACTAAAATAAATATGCATAAATATATACAGTCAAGGAAAAAAGTCAACATACAGCACCGATCAATATTTCGGGTTTTCGCAATGAAAATTAAAAAAGTTGGTATGCCATTATTTAGGACACTTAAAGTTATTATTATTTCAGAAAAAAAAACTTAAACAAAAATTATGTATACTAAAGTTACAACGAAAAAACATAAAATGTTCACGGAAAAAAGTGTATGCTTTTGTATTATAGCCTCAAAGTCATCTTAATATTAATACTTTTTACACTTTTAATATTTGGTTGGTCCACCATTGGCATCTATTACAGCCTGTAGTCGTCGGGGCATCGATGCCACCAAATTTTCGGTTGTTGTGGGCGAAACTTCGGCCCAAGCTCGAATGAGGGCGGTTTTGAGGCTTTCCCGACTGCTGATGTTATACTTCCGTACCAATCTTTCTAAAATGTCCCAAAGATGTTCGATTGGGTTAAGGTCTGGCGATTGGGGTGGTGAATGAAGCTGTCTTGGGGCATAATACAGCAACCAATCACGCACAACATATGCGGTGTGCTTTGGATCGTTGTCCTGTTGGAAGATCCAACTGCTTCCCAGGCTCAATGTATCCACCGATGTTTCCAAATTTTCTTCCAATATCTTCTTATACTGGAGGCGATCCATATTCCCTTCCACAAACACCAAATTACCTACTCCAGGCGACGCCATAGCGCCCCAAACCATTACACTACCACCTCCATGCTTGACGGTGGGTATCATGTTTATAGGGTCAAGAGCGGTGTTTGCCTTTCTCCAAACTCTGGAACGGCCATCACTTCCGAAAATGTTGTATTTACTTTCATCTGTAAATAAAACGCTTTTCCAAAAGTTTGAATCCTTATTTAAGTGCGCTTTGGCGAATTCCAGGCGCAAAATCCGATTCTTTTCTGAAATAAATGGTTTCTTTCGTGGAACTCGGCTCTTAAAACCATCCTTGTGCAAAAAATTGGCAATTGTTTTTGGGTGCACAATGACTCCTGAACACTTTTCGATGTGTTCCGCCAATTTTGGAGCACTTATTTTTGGATTTTTATTGACTTCCTTGAGGATGCTTCTCTCGTCGCGACTCGATAGCTTTTTGGCCTTCCAGATCTCATCTTATTTTCCGTGGAATTGTTGTTGTTGTTGTACCGAATGATGGTCTGGACGGTGGATCGACTTAATTAAACTATATCCGAGATTTCGCCATATGATTTATTATCATTACGAAGGCTAATAATTAAATTGCGAACAGAAGACAGTATTTCCTTCCTTTTTTCCATTTTTTTCCCAAAAAAAGAGTAGCAATAATACTTTTTTCCAGCCAGTAAACACCCTTGATAAGCAATGAAGCCTAGGCGTCAAAATAGTCGGGGATTTCCCTTTTTATATCCGATACTCAAAATGAGTATTGGGGTATATTAGATTTGTGGTAAAAGTGGATGTGTGTAACGTCCAGAAGGAATCGTTTCCGACCCCATAAAGTATATATATTCTTGATCAGCATCAATAGCCGAGTCGATTGAGCCATGTCTGTCTGTCCGTCCGTCCGTCTGTCCGTCCCCATCAGCGCCTAGTGCTCAAAGACTATAAGAGATAGAGCAACGATGTTTTGGATCCAGACTTCTGTGATATGTCACTGTTACAAGAATATTTCAAAACTGTGCCCCGCCCACTTCCGCCCCCACAAAGGGCGAAAATCTGTGGCATCCACAATTCCGACGATACGAGAAAACTAAAAACGCAGAATCGTATAAGATGACTATATATTCTAGAGTGCAAAATCTGAACCAGATCGTATAATTATTATAGCCAGAATCAAGAAAACAATTTCATTCTTTCTCGCTCTGTCTCTCTCTAACACACAGGTTTCATGGTCGGTTTTGCCAATTGCAAAATATGAGTTCAAGGATCTCAGAACCTATAAGAGCCAGAGCAACCAAATTTGGTATCCACACTCCTGTGATATCGGATCTTTACCATTTTGTGTCAAAATTTCGCCCAACCCCTTTCCGCCCCCACAAAAGACGAAAATCTGTTGCATCCACAATATTGCACATTCGAGAAAACTAAAAACACAGAATCATAGATAATGATCATATCTATCAGATTGCTGAATCTGGATCAGATTGGACAATTTGTATAGCCAAAGGCAAGAAATCAATTTACAGTGGCTACGCAGCGCCCGACGTCACGCTCAGACTGATTTTCTGTCTCTCTCGCACGCACTCTTTGTCGTGTCGTTCAATATTAGCGGCGTCTGCCGGAGGAGAGCCATACTGACTAAGTATCGGGTATAAATGTAGAGTTGCGGTGTCTGCAGCAACTCACAACGTTCCCCCTCGTTTTATTAACTTAGATTAGTGAATTAAGTTTAATTTGCTTTTGTCCTTTCGACATTCCGTCCTGGGAGTATTGGAAGAATTCTTGAGTTACCCGGTCAAAATCGCCGTCTTTCGAAGAAAAACTTTCCTTAAATCCCGCTGTAAAACAAATAATCATGTTTATTATTGTTGAGAGATTATCCGCGTAGTTGTAAATCAATGTTCGTGTATATTACAAGTGCCCTATTCATATGCACATGATTGTATTGCACCGCTTAAGTAACTATTTTTACGCGCATAGCTTTGTTGTTATTGCTTGTGTCCAAAACATAGCTGTAATGTACTCACACGTATTGCTAAAGCCCGCAACTGCACACGCATACATCTACATATGTGTACCGTTTTGCATTAGACCGTCGCAACGCATCATCTTTCAATTCCCTTTTGGCTCGACTTCTTTTGTGGAGTGGAAGTTAGTAGAAATTTCTAGATGAAATCAACCGCACGCATAGTTTGTATCATCGAAACCCCCGCTATTCATATACATACATGTAAAATACTTTGTAATATAACCACCAATATTAAATAACCAATATAAATAAATAAGCTCAATATTCAAAAGATTATCAGTCCACTAAGTCATAACCACGTCCATTACATTTTTCAAACTGCACGACATTGATGGGCGCATCCCCATTAAATTCCGTAATTTGTTTATCTAATAAAAGAAAATAATGAAAAAATAATATTAACTAGCTGCCATAGAAGGATTTCAGTTCTAGCGGCCAGCAATACTAGAACACACACACGCAAAGTACGTGAGAATGCGTCTGCACCCATACATTCAAATATTCAAATAGCATCAGCATCAGATCTCTGAAAACGAAAGAAGCATACAAACACACATTTTTGTCGAAAATTATTGTGTGTGTACTCGTTGTTTGGCTCATGATGACGCATCAGTACCCGAACGCCAGAGCCGAAGTCTTTATTACGCTAGTAAGACGAATGCGCAGTCGCAGCGACGCAGCAGAATGGCTACTGCGACTCTGCAGCCTATAAAAGACGTGCGCTTAGTTCATTTTGCGACTTTTTTCTCAAATTTTTCCAACCTTCGGGTCTGCATCATCGGCACACTTTCTGTGCCACACTCGGAACATTAGTCTTCAGTCTCTTGGCCTCGAGGCCAAACTATAGCCTCGACGCATGATTCGTGGTGTCTGAAAAGTCCATCCTCACCAGTTTTCTGGGGGCATGCGCCTGGGACACCGTGTCGCACTTCATTGTCAGTTTATTAAGCCACTCCCTCGCGTATTGGTACTCATCCGAGTTGCGGTGGAATGCCTCCTACGGTTTGCGGCTGCGGTAACGCCTATTCCTGCGATATACAACCCTTTTTAAGGCCAAAAATCGATCTTTCAATTTTTTAAAGCCATTCTCTCTTTTTTTTTGGTCAGCCATTAACTCATAATATTTGTTTCTATAATATTTCTCGTTTTGCTCTCTTTTTAAGCAATTTTCACAGAACTTGATAATTATCGACTCTTTATTTTCTAATGAAACTTTATCAGGCGCTTCTGTAACGCACTGTTGCTCTAGTTCGTTTGACATTATATTCTGCACATCTGCCAGTTTAATTCTCTTAGCCTGCAAAAATGTTCCTATTGGTTCATTGTCTTGTTTATTTTCTGAAAATTCGTAATCATTACAAAGATCATTAATCATTAAATGTTGGAACTGCATTCGCCTCTAATTTACACACTCCTAAATACTTAACATCAAAATGTCGGTCACAAATTCGTGCAGTTTTTTTCTTTCAGCAAATTGCTATCCAAACCACAAACCTCAACCCAATTATTAAACATTAATAAATTCTGTGGAAATTTAAATAATCTACCAGGGAAATCGGACGAACTATTTCTATACCCACTGAGACAAGAAGAAATAATGCATTTTCTACCGGTTTTTGGGTTATCGTTTAGATTAGCGAACGACATAGTATTTTATAATAATCCAACTATGTAGGTTAATAATAATATATTTATAATAGTATATTAATTTTAATATAATGGCTAATATAATGCACTTCACTGCGCACTGACTTTACACACACACTCAACGCATTCACTTGCCGATAAGGGGGAGAGATTCTAGCCTCACTTGTTTTTCTCACAAGATTCGGGTACCAATGTAGTAGCTAGTGAAAAGAGTACCCTAGTAGCTAGTGAAATGAGTACCCATGTAGTAGCTAGTGAAAAGAGTACCCTAGTAGCTAGCGAATTGGGTACCCATGTAGTAGCTAGTAAAATGGGTAGTAGCTAGTGATATGGGTACCCATGTAGTAGCTACTGAATGCCTTTTATTTTTTCAATTGCTTGTTTTGAAGCAAAACGATTGCAGAAATTACGTGATCTAAGAAGATCTAGACATCTTAGATGCAACACTTGTGTATTTAACATGTCTGACGAACTGTGAGTAACAGCATGCGTATTGAAAATTAAATTGCTAATGGTAAAGCTTTCAGATTTGTGAAGTCATTTCGGTCATTACTAAAGCCTGTATAAAACCACTCCGTGTTCTATAATAGGAAAGGATTTTATAGCATGAATGCCATGGTGGTGTGTAACTACAACATGGAGATAATTGCTATTGATGGCACGCACCCTGGTTCCTGCCATGACTCCTTCATTTGGAATCACTCCCCCTAGGGAATATTTATCCACGACCATTAATGGGTTTGTTTTGGCTGATTCGGGCTACGCTCTAGAGAGTTTTGTTCTGACTCCTTATAGGAGCGCGGAGATAGCCACCTATCAGCACAGATTCAACATAAAGCATACTGGAGCACGAAATATTATAGAACGCACCATCGGAGTCCTTAAAAGACGTTTCCGTTGCTTGCAACGCACTTTAAATTACCCACCAATATTTTGTTGCCAAATTATAAATGTATGCTGTGCCCTGCACAATATTTGTAGAAGACGTAATGTCTTAATCGAGGAGGATGTTCGATTTGACGACCCTCTATACACTGAAAATGAATTCGACGACACTGAAAATAATGGATCATCTATACGCGATGAAATAGCTGAGGCCATTCCTTATTAAAATGCAAAATTTTTCATGTTTTCTTCTTTATGTCATTCGATATTCTTTATAACTAATAAAGCTAAGTTTCACAAAAAAACTAATAGGAAACTAATTATTTCGCAAATTTGTCCAAAATTTGGCTAAATTTGTCTACAAGCGCCTTTTGGACCTCGAGCTTCTCCTTCTCTAACGATTCCATTCGTTCGAAATGTTCCGAAATTTTCTTGGAAATTGCCGACATTTCATCCAGCTGAGCAGCGCAGAGATCGTTGAGGTCCATGGTCTGCGCTGGTCTAGTTCGACGGCGCTTCGGCATGGGCTCCTCCTTCTCTGAGGGTTCCTCCTCAATGGGGTCTTCCATCACGCACTTAACCCCAGTGTCGGCCTCCTTGGTCGTACGGGGGGGAAGTCCATACGCTAGCCCACCTACTCCTTCCACCATTTCGTAGAGGCCACATAGCTTGGCCACTTCCTCCTCCAATTCCCCAAGCGATTGCTGAGCGAAGGGCCCTCCACCTGTAGCTCGAGTTTCTGATTTGGTTTTCGCCATCTTCTTGCGGATGTTTGTTTTCCAATCTGCCCAATCCTGAAATTGTAGAATTGAATATAGTAGTGTGCTACCTTTTGTTGTGCAACACATACCTTTTTCCAACCCAATGCGTCCTTGATTGGCGGCCCAACAGCATTGAGAGCGCCGCAAAGCTCTGCCCACTTGGCATCGACAACAACTCGGTCGCCCTTCACAAATCCTTTTGCCAAGTCCGGGTTGTCTTTCATAAAACCCACCAGGATTTCATCTTGAAGAGATGATTTATGCTTTCCCCTGGATATAAAGAACAAAGCGGTAATTTTGAAATACAAAATTAATTTGCTGCACTTACATTTTGAAGTCCGACTTCAGCCGGACTTCAGCCGATCCAGTCCCTGTATCTAAAGTTATGGCATCTATAAATTGTAAAATACAAATATAATAGGCATACAAAAAAACCAAAAAAAAAAATAAGCCTACCAATCAAAACTCCATAAAAGTTTTCAACATTTTTTAGCGCAGTCTTGCCCTGCACCCCGTCCTCGTTATAGGCCCACACAACTTCATTGGCCAAAACATTTTTCAAATTTTTTGAGACGCCGCTCGGTAGCAAAACGGTTTTTATAGCATCAATCTGTAAAAAGAACACTTTTAAAATAGGAATGAAATTGTGATTTAAAACATATTTACGTATATCTCTCTATTTGTACTGTTTATTCGCATGTCCAGCTTTTGAAGTCCCTGCACTGTTAAAACAGGGAAACATTTTGCGACTGTTTGCCCCTGTCCATGCTGCCTGACTGGACTTTTTAAAGTACCAGCCTGCTCTGCGACTGCTTCAACCAGCACAGGCATTTGTTGAATCGATTTATTTTGTTGATCTGAAAACCAATGTACAATTTAGTTCATAGTTCATATTTCAAGTTAATAGAAATCGCACTCCGTAAAGTGCGCATATCAGTTAGAAGGGCAGTCATTGTTCCCTCCATGCGCTCCACAGCAGCCGTCATTGTTCCCTCCATGCGCTCCACAGCTGCCGTCACTGAGGCCTTCATGCGCTCCACAGCAGCCGTCACCAAACTAGCACAATTGCAATTTGGTTTGTTCTCTGAAATGTAAAATTTTGATAATTTCGGTGTACTTTAATTTTTATACCCGATACTCAAAATGAGTATTGGGGTATATTAGATTTGTGGTAAAAGTGGATGTGTGTAACGTCCAGAAGGAATCGTTTCCGACCCTATAAAGTATATATATTCTTGATCAGCATCAATAGCCGAGTCGATTGAGCCCTGTCTGTCTGTCCGTCCGTCCGTCTGTCCGTCTGTCCGTCTGTCCGTCCCCTTCAGCGCCTAATGCTCAAAGACTATAAGAGCTAGAGCAACGATGTTTTGGATCCAGACTTCTGTGATACGTCACTGCTCCAAAAATATTTCAAAACTTTGCCCCGCCCACTTCCGCCCCCACAAAGGGCGAAAATCTGTGGCATCCACAATTTCGACGATACGAGAAAACTAAAAACGCAGAATCGTAGAAGATGACTATATCTTCTAGAGTGCAAAATCTGAACCAGATCGTATAATTAATACAGCCAGAATCACGAAAACAATTTCACTCTTTCTCGCTCTGTCTCACTCTAACACACAGGTTTCATGGTCGGTTTTGCCAATTGCAAAATATGAGTTCAAGGATCTCAGAACCTATAAAAGCCAGAGCAACCAAATTTGGTATCCACACTCCTGTGATATCGGACCTTGACCGTTTCCTGTCCAAATTTCGCCACACCCCCTTCCGCCCCCGCAAAGGACGAAAATCTGAGGCAACCACAAATCTCAGAGACTATTAAGGCTAGAGTAACCAAATTTGGTGCACACACTCCTTTAAGATGGCACTATAAAACGTATATCTCAGAATTTCGCCCCACCCCCATCCGCCCCCACAAAGGACGAAAATCTGTTGCATCCACAATATTGCAGATTTGAGAAAACTAAAAACGCAGAATCATAGATAATGACCATATCTATTAGATTGCTGAATCTGGATCAGATCAGACCATTTTTTTAGCCAAAAGGAACAAATCAATTTGCAGTGGCTACGCAGCGCCCGACGTCACGCTCAGACTGATTTTCTGTCTCTCTCGCACGCACTCTTTGTCGTGTCGTTAAATATTAGCGGCGTCTGCCGGAGGAGAGCCATACTGACTTAGTATCGGGTATAACCTTAGAGTTGCGGTGTCCGCAGCAACTCACAACGTTCCCCCTCGTTAAATATATATTTAAAGACTTACCACTTGTGGTGAAAGTGAGACGTTTAATTTTTCGCGAAGGACTTTCAGACATTTTTATTTTCTGATGAAATGTGAATATAAAAAATTAAATTATGAAGGAATCTTTAAAACTCTATTTTTTGTTTTTTTTTCACACCGTTGTGAAGGGCATGCCCGATTCATGCATAGCACGAGTGCTTAGCGTGCCTACGGACTTAAAACCTCCTTTTGAAATTTTAATAGAGTTTCAAAGATCATTTTAAAAAAAGTAAAACAAAGCAACTTAATTTTGTACGTGATGTAGCAATGGCATTACTATTAGCTCGCCTAAATATGGCATCACTATAGCCTTATATTCAATTTGACTTAACGCAAATATTTCTTCTGTCTGAGAGGGTTATGTCTCCACTAAATAAATTCCTAAGCTGGATGAAGGAATGGGCTCATCATAAAAGTTCCTCAAATTATTCAGTCGTCGTCCTATCACTGTTCTGTCAAAATCTTCTCAAATTTATACAATAAATATAGGTATACAACCTTCTACATAACAGTAGTTGTTTGGTGCATGTTCTGTCAATTTTCATCCCTTCAAAGCATAGCTCGCAAACGACGGTCAACACTTTTTCCCATTGCTGTCTCGTCACTGACAAAACCGAAAAAGACCACTCAGAAACGGTCTCTCACTGAGCAGAAAACTTTTTGTCTCTTCTCTTATGTTATGTGTTTCGGGTTTTCGATTGAGCCCACAATAACAACTTAGTGTCTTTAGACATAAAAAGTAATACATTCAATTGTTTATTTTTCCAACTATTTTTATTTATTAAAAATTATTATTCATTATTGTCTACGGATACTTTGTATTTTGTATCCCTTGCGCCCTTTTGAAAATAGCTATTCTTAATATTATGAATAGCCTTCCTTATTACTTTATCTGCTGGCTCGTTGTATATTTTCATGTTCACCGCCGCTGAAATAATATGGATATGTTAATTAATTAATTATTATGTATTTGTAAAGTTTTTTTAAACCTACATTCCAGGACATTTAAAATTATTTAAAATTTTTCAAAGAACTCTTCTCCGACGTACCGTCCACGTTTTAATCGAAAATTAGCTTATCATCGAGCACATGTTTCAAACTGGATGCCATCGATGAGCTCGTCCCCTATAAGCTCCTTATTTTGTTGATCTAATAAAAGAAAATAATGAAAAAAAAAAATAACAACTAGCTGTTATAGAAGGATAGACTACCACTCACATAAAAATCGGTATGCTCTGGAGTTATAATAGAGTTGAAATGCTCCAACTTCATCGTCGACTCTATCGGAAATTTTATGAAATTTTGTACCTCTGGCTCTTTTTATACCCGATACTCAAAATGCGCAATCGTCTTATTTACTGACGTCAACGCAGGCATAACGGATACATATGTAGGTATTTCTACATACATAAACAGAACGCACAAGTATAGAAAATGGCTGCTCTGCGGCAGCGGTCGTCAGCGGAGCTTCGGGTATTCGCCATATTTACTGGCGTCCACGCAAAATACATGCATGCATACATATGTAAATATGTACATACCCAGTGGACCCAAAACTTCGTAAAAGATATCGCAAACGAGAGCTAAGCGGAACTCAGCCGTGTAAAACTATCGAATTGTGAAAACTATCGGCAGTGAAAGTTTCATTTTCGGTAGCTCAAAAACGGATCTTTTGCGAGCCTTTTATGATATCTTTTGCGAGACTTTTGCGAGCCGCTTATGATATTTTTTGCGAGACTTTTGCGAGCCGTTTATGATATCTTTTGTGAGACTTTTGCGAGCCGTTTATGATATCTCTTGCGAGCCGTTTATGATATCTCTTGCGAGCCTTTTGCGAGCCGTTTATGATATCTCTTGCGAGCCGTTTATGATATCTCTTGCGAGCCTTTTGCGAGCCGTTTATGATATCTCTTGCGAGCCTTTTGCAATATCGTTTGCGAGCCCTTTATGATGTCTTTTGCGAGCGGAAAGTAATATGAAAAGAGACGCACAATTTTTTTTTGTTTTTTATAATTTTTAATTTTATTTTAATTAATTTTAATTTTTAATTTTGGTTGTACATAAATAGATTAAAAAATTATATTTGTGAATTCAATTTAATTTGTTTTTTCTCCTTCGACACTCTGTCCTGGGCGTATTGGAAAAATGTTTGCGTGATTCGGTCGAAATCGGCGTCTTCTAATGAAAATCTTTCCTTAAATCCCGCTGTAAACAAATAATCATGTTTATTATATTACAATATACATATTAATTTGAAAATAATACTTACTACGGATGGCTAGAGTAACCCGCAAGCCCCTAATGCACTTTTTCTCCTCTGTGCCCCGCCAAGAGCACTGTCGTGCGACCTCGTCGGACACAATTGAACGCCAAGAACTCCGAATCCATTTGTCGAATGCTTTCTCGCCCGACATCATTAACTCTGCGATCTGTACAGAATTATTTTTGAATATATTTTTAGCTCGTGAATTTCACGCAAAACACTTACCACATTTTTGAAGAAACTTTCTTCCTGCAAGTTATGCTCGAAATGATCCAATTCATCTATGGTTGTGAGCGGTTGGCAAGGCAGAACTACTTTGGGTTTGCGGATCTCACCACAAACCTTCGCCTTAATGGAGCCAATTTCGGAACGAAGAGCCACCATTTCCGCTGTGTTTCGGTCCAGTTTATTAATCATGATGTCCAATTTTTGGTCCAGTTTATTCATTTTTTCTATGATAGCTGTAATTAGAAATAATTTTTGAACATTTATTTGGGCAATATGAAGAAATTTTCTTACATGACTGCTGGGTGTCTGGAACATACTCATTTAGTTGTGCAATATTTCCAGAATCCATGTTAAATAAGTTCGTATAATGGTTCATCCTTTCTGGAATTAGTGAATTAATGGAAAATAAATGTGCACATCAGTATCTAATATGTGCATGATTTTTCCGGAAATTGTTTCTATTGGATGCTGCACTACATTTAAGTCGTAATTAATATTCTTTGAAGAAAATATGCCGACAAGGGTAGAGTCTATTGGGAAAATAAAAAAAGGTTCAAGATCAACAACTAATCGGCTATGCAACGTACTATTTTGAATGTCACAAATTTTAAATATTTTGTATGAAGTGCTATCTTTAATAAAGTAAAAACTATTTGATTCTTTCAAATCGAAAAATAAATCGTTGTAGGAAATTTTATTTGTGACATTTTTAAAATCTAATGTTTTCGTTTTAGGTACAACTTTCAAAATACTTCGCTCTACTATACGATTATACAATTGCTCTATTACAAAATCGGAATTTTTTACCATATTTTTCAACAATCCTAGAAAATTTTCAAATGGAAAAGAGCTTATTGTCTCTAAAGAGCCGAAGGCTAGGGACTGTGTGCTTAAATGTGTTAGGCAATGAAAATTAAATGTAAGCATGGAAAATATATATAATGAGGGAATTTGTTTTACAAAATCATTGAGTAAACTGGAAGCAAGTGAATTTTTGGTGATACAATATTCTTTATGAAGAAGAAGTCGTATTCCTAGGCTGAGCAATAAAAAGTGATGATAGCGGGCTGTGTCTAAAGAGTTTTTCAAAACAATGGGTCCAGTATACAACAAAAATGTTTGGAATTCTGTGGCCTTAAATCTTTCAAGATCATCAAGGGATCTTGGCTTTCTATTAAATTCTCTAGGTATAAACTTTCGAAACGATATCAATTTGGAACTTATTAAGTTGATTGTATGCCGATCCAAAGAAAATTGGTGTCCAATTGGTTAACCCTTACTAATGCCACTAGTAATGTTTTCATAATGCCAATGCAAACTACATGCATATAATCAAAGGAAAACTAATTGACTATATCAATCGGCAAGTTTTCTGAAACTAATTTCTCCTGTAAGTTGCGATGTTCTGGCTGTAAGCGATTTCTGAAACTATAATCTGTTCGAGGTACGTTCTCCGACACTTTAAAAACTATTCGCCTTTGAAAACTTTCGCCCTTTTGAGTGCATTTGTTGCAAGAATAAAATCCAGAGTGATGTTTAACACCCAAAATATATGCACGAGCCGGTGCATCGCAAACAATGGATCTAATGCTAATATGAAGCTTTCTACTTTGAAAAATTATGCCATCCTCAATCAATTCTAATAACTCGTTTACAAATTCTTCTAAGTAAATATTGGGATCGCTGGGCTTGGAATTCCCTACATATATCCCAGCTACAAGAATTGGCTTTGTGCCATTGACATTAATTAAAATGGGCCAGGCTTGTTTAAGTGAACTTTTATATAATGGAAGTCCGTCCACATTAATATTTAAGCTAACGTTTGCAGATTCATACAAAAAACTACTAAGAAAATCAGTTAGCGCGTCTTTTACACCGTAGTGCACATAGCTTCCTGGAGCCACAGTCCTTTTAATAACCCCACGTGGCGTGCATTTCAAAGTTCGAACATCTCGTGGTAGCCCTGGAATTTTTTCGGACAAAAGCTGGAGCAAATCATTAGCTGGTCTCTTGCCAATATTATTTTCGGACATCCACTGACCTAGGCGCACATTAAAACTGGTTGATTCGAAATTCTGAACTAAAACATTTGAAAAATCATTACATGGCTCTGGAAAACTAAAGTCTGCTGCATTTTCTTCAATAATATTAATGTTCGATGTACTTTTATTGATATGCTTCGATTCGCATATATATTTCCTGCTTTTACGCTTAAATGGCATTTTTTATTAATATTAGTACTCCCCCGTGTATAAAAAAAAAATGGTGCGCAAAGTCAGTTCCAGCGAAAATTGTTATACATATTCGTTGACGCAGGTCGCCTGATGCACAAGAAGATGGCTAGAAAAAAATATATACACAAAATGTGTAGATTGTTGTCTTTTTGGGGTCTTACACTGCTCCCAAACTCAAATTTTGTGCACTATACTATACTATTAAATAAATAATAATTTACTTACCGATTTTTCCTTTTTTCACTATTTTTTTGATTTTACTCCCCGTTTACGTCCATCTGCTGTGGTTTTTAATCACAAAATAACACCAAAGACTATACAATACCAAGATGTTGCATGAGCGACCAAAAAGCTGTTCCATGGCGGGTCCTAACATTAGAACCCAAAAGGCACGAGGGAGCGCGCGGGGTTTCAATTCCCTTTTCGACTGTACTTCTTCTCTACCGCGACCCCGCTGCCCATCGGTTTCGTCTTTTCGGCAATTCTAGACTCTCGAGCCTCAGCACCGTCGAAGCGGTGGTCGCGGATCGCCAATGTCTTTGGAGCGGCACAGTGGGAAAATTCGATAGGAAAATTCTCTATTAGAATTTATCTAAAGCACTCATACAATTTTTTTACTATTTCGGCTGAGTCCCCACTGTGCCGCGCCAAAGACATCAGCGACCACGCTGCCCTACGGTTTCGGCACGCACACGATTCATATTTTGTTTTTGTATTCTTTCTCTCTCGTCTCGTTTTTAAGTCCGTTTGTGATAGTTTTGCGAGACTTTGTCGTCACTCGGTTTTTGTCCGGTAAATGCTCTTTTCTAAGTCCGTCTGCGATCATTTTGCGAGACTTCACTCATCGCTCCCGGATTTTTATCATTTCTAAGTCCGATTCCGGACATTTTATGATAGTTCCGTTTTACTATCGCTTTTTGGTCCACTGGGGCAAAACGGTACACATAGATGTATGCGTGTGCAGTTGCGGGCTTTAGCTATACGTGTGAGTACATTACAGCTATGTTTTGGACACAAGCAAGAACAACAAAGCTATGCGCGTAAAAATAGTTACTTAAGCGGTGCAATACAATCATGTGCATATGAATAGGGCACTTGTAATATACACGAACATTGATTTACAACTACGCGGATAATCTCTCAACAATAATAAACATGATTATTTGTTTTACAGCGGGATTTAAGGAAAGTTTTTCTTCGAAAGACGGCGATTTT
The DNA here is from genome assembly GCF_003286085.1 of Drosophila persimilis. Lineage (NCBI taxonomy): Eukaryota > Metazoa > Arthropoda > Insecta > Diptera > Drosophilidae > Drosophila > Drosophila persimilis. The sequence continues at coordinate 1,275,159 of NW_020825338.1, read as the reverse complement.
GACCGGGTAACTCAATAATTCTTCCAATACTCCCAGGACGGAATGTCGAAAGGACAAAAGCAAATTAAACTTAATTCACTAATCTAAGTTAATCTTTTTACTACACAAAATAAAACGAGGGGGAACGTTGTGAGTTGCTGCGTACACCGCAACTCTACATTTATACCCGATACTTAGTCAGTATGGCTCTCCTCCGGCAGACGCCGCTAATATTGAACGACACGACAAAGAGTGCGTGCGAGAGAGACAGAAAATCAGTCTGAGCGTGACGTCGGGCGCTGTGTAGCCACTGTAAATTGATTTCTTGCCTTTGGCTATACAAATTGTCCAATCTGATCCAGATTCAGCAATCTGATAGATATGATCATTATCTATGATTCTGTGTTTTTAGTTTTCTCGAATGTGCAATATTGTGGATGCAACAGATTTTCGTCTTTTGTGGGGGCGGAAAGGGGTTGGGCGAAATTTTGACACAAAATGGTAAAGATCCGATATCACAGGAGTGTGGATACCAAATTTGGTTGCTCTGGCTCTTATAGGTTCTGAGATCCTTGAACTCATATTTTGCAATTGGCAAAACCGACCATGAAACCTGTGTGTTAGAGAGAGACAGAGCGAGAAAGAATGAAATTGTTTTCTTGATTCTGGCTATAATAATTATACGATCTGGTTCAGATTTTGCACTCTAGAATATATAGTCATCTTATACGATTCTGCGTTTTTAGTTTTCTCGTATCGTCGGAATTGTGGATGCCACAGATTTTCGCCCTTTGTGGGGGCGGAAGTGGGCGGGGCACAGTTTTGAAATATTCTTGTAACAGCGACATATCACAGAAGTCTGGATCCAAAACATCGTTGCTCTATCTCTTATAGTCTTTGAGCACTAGGCGCTGATGGGGACGGACAGACGGACGGACGGACAGACAGACATGGCTCAATCGACTCGGCTATTGATGCTGATCAAGAATATATATACTTTATGGGGTCGGAAACGATTCCTTCTGGACGTTACACACATCCACTTTTACCACAAATCTAATATACCCCAATACTCATTTTGAGTATCGGATATAAAAAGGGAAATCCCCGACTATTTTGACGCCTAGGCTTCATTGCTTATCAAGGGTGTTTACTGGCTGGAAAAAAGTATTATTGCTACTCTTTTTTTGGGAAAAAAATGGAAAAAAGGAAGGAAATACTGTCTTCTGTTCGCAATTTAATTATTAGCCTTCGTAATGATAATAAATCATATGGCGAAATCTCGGATATAGTTTAATTAAGTCGATCCACCGTCCAGACCATCATTCGGTACAACAACAACAACAATTCCACGGAAAATAAGATGAGATCTGGAAGGCCAAAAAGCTATCGAGTCGCGACGAGAGAAGCATCCTCAAGGAAGTCAATAAAAATCCAAAAATAAGTGCTCCAAAATTGGCGGAACACATCGAAAAGTGTTCAGGAGTCATTGTGCACCCAAAAACAATTGCCAATTTTTTGCACAAGGATGGTTTTAAGAGCCGAGTTCCACGAAAGAAACCATTTATTTCAGAAAAGAATCGGATTTTGCGCCTGGAATTCGCCAAAGCGCACTTAAATAAGGATTCAAACTTTTGGAAAAGCGTTTTATTTACAGATGAAAGTAAATACAACATTTTCGGAAGTGATGGCCGTTCCAGAGTTTGGAGAAAGGCAAACACCGCTCTTGACCCTATAAACATGATACCCACCGTCAAGCATGGAGGTGGTAGTGTAATGGTTTGGGGCGCTATGGCGTCGCCTGGAGTAGGTAATTTGGTGTTTGTGGAAGGGAATATGGATCGCCTCCAGTATAAGAAGATATTGGAAGAAAATTTGGAAACATCGGTGGATACATTGAGCCTGGGAAGCAGTTGGATCTTCCAACAGGACAACGATCCAAAGCACACCGCATATGTTGTGCGTGATTGGTTGCTGTATTATGCCCCAAGACAGCTTCATTCACCACCCCAATCGCCAGACCTTAACCCAATCGAACATCTTTGGGACATTTTAGAAAGATTGGTACGGAAGTATAACATCAGCAGTCGGGAAAGCCTCAAAACCGCCCTCATTCGAGCTTGGGCCGAAGTTTCGCCCACAACAACCGAAAATTTGGTGGCATCGATGCCCCGACGACTACAGGCTGTAATAGATGCCAATGGTGGACCAACCAAATATTAAAAGTGTAAAAAGTATTAATATTAAGATGACTTTGAGGCTATAATACAAAAGCATACACTTTTTTCCGTGAACATTTTATGTTTTTTCGTTGTAACTTTAGTATACATAATTTTTGTTTAAGTTTTTTTTTCTGAAATAATAATAACTTTAAGTGTCCTAAATAATGGCATACCAACTTTTTTAATTTTCATTGCGAAAACCCGAAATATTGATCGGTGCTGTATGTTGACTTTTTTCCTTGACTGTATATATTTATGCATATTTATTTTAGTATACATATGGATATATATTTTTTCTTATATTGTATATTTAGATAAATCATTGTTTTAGTTATAATAAACAAAAAAGTCGAGAACCGACTGCGTTTACATAATTTTTATAATTTATAATCAGCCTGTTTAAAATAAGGAAATAAATGTGCAATTATATTATTGTAATATTTTATATTTTGTGGTATAAATCAAACAAATAACAGCTTTTATTTTATTTCCCGCGCCGTAGTGTACCACACCCCTACCCCCTGCCCATTCTTCATTTATTTTGTGGTGGTAGGTCAGCTCATCAAAAGACCCCAAACAAGAACCAAACTCAAATTTCAGTTCTAGCGGTCAGCAATACTAAACACACACACGCAAAGTACGTGAGAATGCATGTGCACCCATACACTAAAACATGTTGGAGGCAAAACAGAACCAGACCTGGGAGAGTTAAAAGAAAATTGAAAAAAAAGCATACAATCACATATTTTTGTCGAAACATATTTTGTGTGTACTAACACATGCAAAGATGTTTTCTCTGTGTTTGGCTCATGACGACGCGTCAGTACCCGAACGCCAGAGCCGAAGTCTCTGGGGTACTCAAGCTAGTAACCCTTCGTTTGACCACTAACCATATTTGACGCTTCGTAGTATGAACTGGCACATCTACATACATATATTCTGTATCGTTAGTGGTTATACCCAGTGGACCAAAAAGCGATAGTAAAACGGGACTATCATAAAATGTCCGGAAACGGACTTAGAAATGATAAAAATCCGGGAGCGATGAGTGAAGTCTCGCAAAATGCTCGCAGACGGACTTAGAAAAGAGCATTTACCGGACAAAAACCGAGGGACGACAAAGTCTCGCAAAACTATCACAAACGGACTTAAAAACGAGACGAGAGAGAAAGAATACAAAAACAAAATATGAATCGTGTGCGTGCCGAAACCGTAGGGCAGCGTGGTCGCTGATGTCTTTGGCGCGGCACAGTGGGGACTCAGCCGAAATAGTAAAAAAATTGTATGAGTGCTTTAGATAAATTCTAATAGAGAATTTTCCTATCGAATTTTCCCACTGTGCCGCTCCAAAGACATTGGCGATCCGCGACCACCGCTTCGACGGTGCTGAGGCTCGAGAGTCTAGAATTGCCGAAAAGACGAAACCGATGGGCAGCGGGGTCGCGGTAGAGAAGAAGTACAGTCGAAAAGGGAATTGAAACCCCGCGCGCTCCCTCGTGCCTTTTGGGTTCTAATGTTAGGACCCGCCATGGAACAGCTTTTTGGTCGCTCATGCAACATCTTGGTATTGTATAGTCTTTGGTGTTATTTTGTGATTAAAAACCACAGCAGATGGACGTAAACGGGGAGTAAAATCAAAAAAATAGTGAAAAAAGGAAAAATCGGTAAGTAAATTATTATTTATTTAATAGTATAGTGTAGTGCACAAAATTTGAGTTTGGGAGCAGTGTAAGACCCCAAAAAGACAACAATCTACACATTTTGTGTATATATTTTTTTCTAGCCATCTTCTTGTGCATCAGGCGACCTGCGTCAACGAATATGTATAACAATTTTCGCTGGAACTGACTTTGCGCACCATTTTTTTTTTATACACGGGGGAGTACTAATATTAATAAAAAATGCCATTTAAGCGTAAAAGCAGGAAATATATATGCGAATCGAAGCATATCAATAAAAGTACATCGAACATTAATATTATTGAAGAAAATGCAGCAGACTTTAGTTTTCCAGAGCCATGTAATGATTTTTCAAATGTTTTAGTTCAGAATTTCGAATCAACCAGTTTTAATGTGCGCCTAGGTCAGTGGATGTCCGAAAATAATATTGGCAAGAGACCAGCTAATGATTTGCTCCAGCTTTTGTCCGAAAAAATTCCAGGGCTACCACGAGATGTTCGAACTTTGAAATGCACGCCACGTGGGGTTATTAAAAGGACTGTGGCTCCAGGAAGCTATGTGCACTACGGTGTAAAAGACGCGCTAACTGATTTTCTTAGTAGTTTTTTGTATGAATCTGCAAACGTTAGCTTAAATATTAATGTGGACGGACTTCCATTATATAAAAGTTCACTTAAACAAGCCTGGCCCATTTTAATTAATGTCAATGGCACAAAGCCAATTCTTGTAGCTGGGATATATGTAGGGAATTCCAAGCCCAGCGATCCCAATATTTACTTAGAAGAATTTGTAAACGAGTTATTAGAATTGATTGAGGATGGCATAATTTTTCAAAGTAGAAAGCTTCATATTAGCATTAGATCCATTGTTTGCGATGCACCGGCTCGTGCATATATTTTGGGTGTTAAACATCACTCTGGATTTTATTCTTGCAACAAATGCACTCAAAAGGGCGAAAGTTTTCAAAGGCGAATAGTTTTTAAAGTGTCGGAGAACGTACCTCGAACAGATTATAGTTTCAGAAATCGCTTACAGCCAGAACATCGCAACTTACAGGAGAAATTAGTTTCAGAAAACTTGCCGATTGATATAGTCAATTAGTTTTCCTTTGATTATATGCATGTAGTTTGCATTGGCATTATGAAAACATTACTAGTGGCATTAGTAAGGGTTAACCAATTGGACACCAATTTTCTTTGGATCGGCATACAATCAACTTAATAAGTTCCAAATTGATATCGTTTCGAAAGTTTATACCTAGAGAATTTAATAGAAAGCCAAGATCCCTTGATGATCTTGAAAGATTTAAGGCCACAGAATTCCGAACATTTTTGTTGTATACTGGACCCATTGTTTTGAAAAACTCTTTAGACACAGCCCGCTATCATCACTTTTTATTGCTCAGCCTAGGAATACGACTTCTTCTTCATAAAGAATATTGTATCACCAAAAATTCACTTGCTTCCAGTTTACTCAATGATTTTGTAAAACAAATTCCCTCATTATATATATTTTCCATGCTTACATTTAATTTTCATTGCCTAACACATTTAAGCACACAGTCCCTAGCCTTCGGCTCTTTAGAGACAATAAGCTCTTTTCCATTTGAAAATTTTCTAGGATTGTTGAAAAATATGGTAAAAAATTCCGATTTTGTAATAGAGCAATTGTATAATCGTATAGTAGAGCGAAGTATTTTGAAAGTTGTACCTAAAACGAAAACATTAGATTTTAAAAATGTCACAAATAAAATTTCCTACAACGATTTATTTTTCGATTTGAAAGAATCAAATAGTTTTTACTTTATTAAAGATAGCACTTCATACAAAATATTTAAAATTTGTGACATTCAAAATAGTACGTTGCATAGCCGATTAGTTGTTGATCTTGAACCTTTTTTTATTTTCCCAATAGACTCTACCCTTGTCGGCATATTTTCTTCAAAGAATATTAATTACGACTTAAATGTAGTGCAGCATCCAATAGAAACAATTTCCGGAAAAATCATGCACATATTAGATACTGATGTGCACATTTATTTTCCATTAATTCACTAATTCCAGAAAGGATGAACCATTATACGAACTTATTTAACATGGATTCTGGAAATATTGCACAACTAAATGAGTATGTTCCAGACACCCAGCAGTCATGTAAGAAAATTTCTTCATATTGCCCAAATAAATGTTCAAAAATTATTTCTAATTACAGCTATCATAGAAAAAATGAATAAACTGGACCAAAAATTGGACATCATGATTAATAAACTGGACCGAAACACAGCGGAAATGGTGGCTCTTCGTTCCGAAATTGGCTCCATTAAGGCGAAGGTTTGTGGTGAGATCCGCAAACCCAAAGTAGTTCTGCCTTGCCAACCGCTCACAACCATAGATGAATTGGATCATTTCGAGCATAACTTGCAGGAAGAAAGTTTCTTCAAAAATGTGGTAAGTGTTTTGCGTGAAATTCACGAGCTAAAAATATATTCAAAAATAATTCTGTACAGATCGCAGAGTTAATGATGTCGGGCGAGAAAGCATTCGACAAATGGATTCGGAGTTCTTGGCGTTCAATTGTGTCCGACGAGGTCGCACGACAGTGCTCTTGGCGGGGCACAGAGGAGAAAAAGTGCATTAGGGGCTTGCGGGTTACTCTAGCCATCCGTAGTAAGTATTATTTTCAAATTAATATGTATATTGTAATATAATAAACATGATTATTTGTTTACAGCGTGATTTAAGGAAAGATTTTCATTAGAAGACGCCGATTTCGACCGAATCACGCAAACATTTTTCCAATACGCCCAGGACAGAGTGTCGAAGGAGAAAAAACAAATTAAATTGAATTCACAAATATAATTTTTTAATCTATTTATGTACAACCAAAATTAAAAATTAAAATTAATTAAAATAAAATTAAAAATTATAAAAAACAAAAAAAAATTGTGCGTCTCTTTTCATATTACTTTCCGCTCGCAAAAGACATCATAAAGGGCTCGCAAACGATATTGCAAAGGGCTCGCAAGAGATATCATAAACGGCTCGCAAAAGGCTCGCAAAAGGCTCGCAAGAGATATCATAAACGGCTCGCAAGAGATATCATAAACGGCTCGCAAAAGGCTCGCAAGAGATATCATAAACGGCTCGCAAGAGATATCATAAACGGCTCGCAAAAGTCTCACAAAAGATATCATAAACGGCTCGCAAAAGTCTCGCAAAAAATATCATAAGCGGCTCGCAAAAGTCTCGCAAAAGATATCATAAAAGGCTCGCAAAAGATCCGTTTTTGAGCTACCGAAAATGAAACTTTCACTGCCGATAGTTTTCACAATTCGATAGTTTTACACGGCTGAGTTCCGCTTAGCTCTCGTTTGCGATATCTTTTACGAAGTTTTGGGTCCACTGGGTATGTACATATTTACATATGTATGCATGCATGTATTTTGCGTGGACGCCAGTAAATATGGCGAATACCCGAAGCTCCGCTGACGACCGCTGCCGCAGAGCAGCCATTTTCTTTACTTGTGTGGTCTGCCTATGCATGTAGAAATAGCCTATGTATCCGTTATGCCTGCGATGACGTCAGTAAATAAGACGATTGCGCAGTCGCAGCTGCGCAGCAGCATGTCTACTGAGACTATGCCGGATAAAAAAGAGGTGTGTGCTTGATTCATTTTGTTTCTTTTTTTCAAATATTCATCGGTCTTATTAATTTACAGATCTCTTCATCGGGTTTAAATTAGTGATATAAATTATTATTATTATTAATGATTACATTATTATTACAAAAACGATTATTAAACGAATATTTGATGTTATTTTAGCTTTTTTTACATGTGCTTTCATAGCGCTATTATTATGTATAACAACACAGGAAAAATATTAACTTACAAAAAATAGCTTATGCTTTCATAGCAGTCTATTACATTTCATTGTAGATCAAAGATAACTAATATTTAAAAAAAGTACTTTTTGTGAATGCTTTGCTAAAACAAAATGCGACTTAGTCGCGCAGGTGTAAGTCTATTACGTTTTTTGACTTAATATGTTAGCAGCCGCTGAGAACTCCCGTTCAGAGGGAAAGGGAGGTTGCCATTAACGGAAAAAAATTGCATTGCAATTTTGTATAAATTAGGATAGGTACCTTCATACCTTCCTAAACATACAAAGCGTTGCTTTCGAATGCGGTTAACTATGTGGTACTGGTGTTTCCTTGTTTAGTTTATGCACATTGCGTAGATGCTCTTTCATATTTGTTGCGTTTGTTGTTGCTTTTGCCATCAATTTTGGTGAAATGCTTCCAGCACTCAATGCGTTCATGTACGGAATGTGCATGCGCGCCTTGGACACCGTGTCAACCTCATATTTGTCAGTTTATTCAGCCACTCCCTCGCGTATTGGTACTTCTGCGAGTTGCAGTGTCCCGCATCACAAAGAAATCACTGATCAGGAGATTTATCATGGCATCGTTGACCGTTGAACCGTTCTTCTTATTCTGGTCAGCTTGGGTTGACGGTGTTCCCGGTGAGGATTCGTCCTGAACGCAAAGTCTATGCCAAATTATTTCCTTTTTATCATTTATATTTTCGTTTTCATAGATATAAGCAGGGTTTCCGGGTGTGAGACTGGTTCTGGATGTGTCTGTTGTAATTCAGGTTTTTGTAATTCCTTGGAATTAACCAATAAGTTTTCCAGTAAAACGGCGGTTTGATCTGCATTGAAGTGCGAACGAAATCCTTTTTTTTATATGGGGGATCTATCAGTGACAAGTCTGGATGTCTTCAAATATCAAAATCCTTTTTTTTCAATTTCTCTCAACATTTGTATTTAGCTTTTCCCAATGCTCAATGATACTTTGTATAAGGCCGTTGGATAAAGGAATTATCGACGAACTTGTAACTTTGCTACTAGACGTGCACTGAGTTGTCACAAAATCAAATGGGGCTAGTGAAGTTTTAAGTTCTTTCAATATAGAAATTTCGTCGACAGTCAGAGAATCTGGGGCTCTTGACATGCTGACATTGCTTGTTTCTAATATGCGCTATATCATTTTAAAGGCACTATTGCAGTGAGAACTTACTTCTTTTATGAAACTATAAGCTCTGCCATTCCCTTCAGCTTACTTGAAGTTTTCATATGCAATCGTGATATTTAAACAAATGTTTTAAACAAATGTTCTCTCGGGAGATTTCAGGGGTATTTTTAGAGATAGTTTTGTCCATGTCGACGTTGCCTGAAACGGAGTTTCTTTTTTCAAAAATTAAGTTCCTTGCTAGGGAAAACACTCTTTCGGAGGAAGCTGACCATGCCAGCATGGTGTGCAGATTTATTTATATAACATTCGCAGCTGCGATTGGTTTTCATTCCACCATTGAAAAACATTGAAGTCGTCTTTCATAAGTATACTCGTATATTGGATTACGCCACTATTTCCCTTGTCAAGACTTCTTCGTCTGACTGTCCTGAAAGTGGTTCGATAAAATCAGCTAAAAACTCCTCGCATTTATTTGAACAAGTCGCCGACAGGTCTATGTTCTCCTTGTCATCAGCGAAAAACGATCACATCATATCCTTACACTCTTCAATAGTGAGAGTTCGATCCACTTGTATCAATTGATTTGTTAGAAGGCATAAAAGCAACGCAATTCATTTATAATTCGTTGAGAACTTTAAAAGAGTACTGGCTCGATATGCATGCTCAAGGACCAGTTCTTGACCACTTTTTGTTCAATATCTTTGTCTGAAATAGAGTCTTTGATGAACTTTTTAAAAGCATGAATGCGGAGAAAAACCCAGTGCATAGTCGAATATTTTTCCGACTTCAAGAATTATTGAAAAATATACATATACAAGGCACGCAGCCTCTTGTACAGTACAGCGCACACCAATACACTCTTGCAGTTTGAGACCTTCTCCGTGTTAACATTCAGCAATTCACATGAAGCTGAATGTATGTATATGAGTTGGTGTCTGTGTTTTTGCCATTCGCAGAAAAACAAATTATCGCATCATACATGGATAGAAAAGAGTAGCCAGATCGATGGATTTACTTCTGCATTTTTCAACAAGAATTTTGAAATTTCCTCGATTTTGGAGAGTAAATTTGTGACTGCAGTAATGTCGCTATAATTCAACCCATCTTAACGAATCATTTTTGTTATTTCATTTAAAATTTGTGCTCTATCGTATCTCGTCTGACACACGACTGAACTTGAATTTTACGTTCTGTCCGGACCTAATGAAATATTTAGCCAGTTTTGCATATTTTTTTTCGATTTGAAACAATTCTGTAACTGCTCTGAATGCTTTTTCAACAACATTGTTTAGCAAATGAGGTATACAATGAATCTGAGCTGATTCCTTAAATGCAGATATCATGTTTTATCCACTGTCTGTAACAATAATGGCGTCTTTAAATCTAACCCAAAAGAATTCAAACATTGTTCCACCTTAGTGCGAATTAATGTGCCTGCAAATAAATAAAAGTAAGAAAGAAAAATTGTTGTCCTCATTTGCTTCACATTTCGATAACAATTTAATAACCTCTGTAATACCCTCTGTATAAACTCGAACTTGTTGCAGATTCACCTTTAATGCAGATCATTTCCAACAGACGGGTTTTATGCTTCCTTTAAATATATAGTGTAAAGGACTAAATGGGACGTCTGCGAAAAGGTATCTGTCAATGCGTCTGACGTGATAGTGTAGTCATTGCCTTTCATTAAGACTATTTCTTCTGTGACAGCTTGAAGTTCCTTATTGTATAAGTCTGTGTCGTTACGCGATCTCTTTGTTGGATGAGGTAGCAGGTTTCTAATGTTTACGTTTGGTCCAAAACGACTTAAAATATCGAGGGCAACTGATATAACGTCTTCAAGACCTGAATCGCTGATAATACTAAATGGTCGACAATTTTGAACGACCCACTTCGTCACGACCTTTGTCACTGATAATTTCGTTTCGACATCTACGACAGGTTCATAAACGTTATCGTTCTCTTTAGATTTGGTAGCCTTTATTGGTTAACTAGTTATGACATTAAATAAAAAAATCACAGTATTATACAATGTTTTTGTTCAATGATTATTTATATATTCTTTGATTATATTTTGACTGTAACACCGGTACCACATACATTCGATTCGAGAGCAGAAAGGAAAGAGGAAATAGTGTCCACTTCAACTGTGACCAGACTAACTTAACATAATAATACTTAATATATCGATAGTATTATTTAATAGTATTTAATGTTATTATTTGAAAGTTGAATAGGCGTATTCCAACAGCCTTGTAGCTCTTATGCCGGACCAAATTGGACGTGGCACCAGTAAATTTGAAAACCGTAAAACAATTTCGGCATGCCACGAAGCTTGGAATTACACATGACCAAAAACTTCATACATCAAGGACTGTGAATCAAAGTGCTACAATATTCAATATTCAAAACACAACCAACAATCGAATTTTCCATTTTCAATAATTAGCACACAGTACAAGCACCGACAGAAATTTTAATGAAAATGTCCTTCTCATTAGCTTTCTACACCCGATACTCAAAATGAGTCTTGGGGTATATTAGGTTTGTGGTGACAATGGATGTGTGTAACGTCCAGAAGGAATCGTTTTCGACCCCATAAAGTACATATATTTTTGATCAGCATCAATAGCCGGAGTCGATTGAGCCCTGTCTGTCTGCCCGTCCCCTTCAGCGGCTAGTGCTCAAAGACTATAAGAGATAGAGCAACGATGTTTTGGATCCAGACTTCTGTGATATGTCACTGCTACAAAAATATTTCAAAACTTTGCCCCGCCCTCTTCCGCCCCACATCCACATTTTTAAAGTCACGATAAAACTAAGAACGCAGAATCGTAGAGAGTAAAACTATATGACTATATGTAAAATTTCAACCAGATCGTATAATTATTATAGCCAGCATCGAGAAAACAATTTCATTTTTTCTCGCCCTGTCTCTCTCTAACACACAGGTTTCATGGTCGGTTTTGCCAATTGCAAAATATGAGTTCAAGGATCTCAGAACCTATAAGAGCCAGAGCAACCAAATTTGGTATCCACACTCCTGTGATATCGGATCTTGACCGTTTCGTGTCCAAATTTCGCCACACCCCCTTCCGCCCCCGCAAAGGTTGAAAATCTGGGGCATCCACAAATCTCAGAGACTATTAAGGCTAGAGTAACTAAATTTAGTATCCGCACTCCTGTTAGATCTCACTATAAAACGTATATCTGAGAATTTCGCCCCACCTCCTTCCGCCCCACAAAGGACGAAAATCTGTTGCATCCACAATATTGCAGATTCGAGAAAACTAAAAACGCAGAATCATAGATAATGACCATATCTATCAGGTTGCTGAATCTGGATCAGATCAGATCATTTTTATAGCCAAAAGGAACAAATCAATTTGCAGTGGCTACGCAGCGCCCGACGTCACGCTCAGACTGATTTTCTGTCTCTCTCGCACGCACCCTTTGTCGTGTCGCTTAATATTAGCGGCGTCTGCCAGAGGAGAGCCATACTGACTTAGTATCGGGTATAAATGTAGAGTTGCGGTGTACGCAGCAACTCACAACGTTCCCCCTCGTTTTATTTTGTGTAGTAAAAAGATTAACTTAGATTAGTGAATTAAGTTTAATTTGCTTTTGTCCTTTCGACATTCCGTCCTGGGAGTATTGGAAGAATTCTTGAGTTACCCGGTCAAAATCGCCGTCTTTCGAAGAAAAACTTTCCTTAAATCCCGCTGTAAAACAAATAATCATGTTTATTATTGTTGAGAGATTATCCGCGTAGTTGTAAATCAATGTTCGTGTATATTACAAGTGCCCTATTCATATGCACATGATTGTATTGCACCGCTTAAGTAACTATTTTTACGCGCATAGCTTTGTTGTTCTTGCTTGTGTCCAAAACATAGCTGTAATGTACTCACACGTATAGCTAAAGCCCGCAACTGCACACGCATACATCTATGTGTACCGTTTTGCATTAGACCGTCGCAACGCATCATCTTTCCATTCCCTTTTGGCTCGACTTCTTTTGTGGAGTGGAAGTTAGTAGAAATTTCTAGATGAAATCAACCGCACGCATAGTTTGTATCATCGAAACCCCCGCTATTCATATACATACATGTAAAATACTTTGTAATATAACCACCAATATTAAATAACCAATATAAATAAATAAGCTCAATATTCAAAAGATTATCAGTCCACTAAGTCATAACCACGTCCATTACATTTTTCAAACTGCACGACATTGATGGGCGCATCTCCATTAAATTCCGTAATTTGTTTATCTAATAAAAGAAAATAATGAAAAAATAATATTAACTAGCTTCCATAGAAGGATTTCAGTTCTAGCGTCCAGCAATACTAGAACACACACACGCAAAGTACGTGAGAATGCGTCTGCACCCATACATTCAAATATTCAAATAGCATCAGCATCAGATCTCTGAAAACGAAAGAAGCATACAAACACACATTTTTGTCGAAACTTATTGTGTGTGTACTCGTTGTTTGGCTCATGATGACGCGTCAGTACCCGAACGCCAGAGCCGAAGTCTTTATTGACGCTAGTAAATAAGACGAATGCGCAGTCGCAGCGACGCAGCAGAATGGCTACTGCGACTCTGCAGCCTATAAAAGACGTGCGCTTAGTTCATTTTGCGACTTTTTTCTCAAATTTTTCCAACCTTCGGGTCTGCATCATCGGCACACTTTCTGTGCCACACTCGGAACATTAGTCTTCAGTCTCTTGGCCTCGAGGCCAAACTATAGCCTCGATGCATGATTCGTGGTGTCTGAAAAGTCCATCCTCACCAGTTTTCTGGGGGCATGCGCCTGGGACACCGTGTCGCACTTCATATTTCTCAGTTTATTCAGCCACTCCCTCGCGTATTGGAACTCTTGCGAGTTGCGGTGGAGTGCCTCGTACGGTTTGCGGCTGCGGTAACGCCTATTCCTGCGATATACAACCCTTTTTAAGGCCAAAAATCGATCTTTCAATTTTTTAAAGCCATTCTCTCTTTTTTTTTGGTCAGCCATTAACTCATAATATATGTTTCTATAATATTTCTCGTTTTGCTCTCTTTTTAAGCAATTTTCACAGAACTTGATAATTATCGACTCTTTATTTTCTAATGAAACTTTATCAGGCGCTTCTTTAACACACTGTTGCTCTAGTTCGTTTGACATTATATTCTGCACATCTGCCAGTTTAATTCTCTTAGCCTGCAAAAATGTTCCTATTGGTTCATTGTCTTGTTTATTTTCTGAAAATTCGTAATCATTACAAAGATCTGCATTGAATGCAGTTCATAAGGTATTTTCAGACAAGTTTAATGTTGGAACTGCATTCGCCTTTAATTTACACACTCCTAAATACTTAACATCAAAATGTCGGTCACAAATTCGTGCAGTTTTTTTCTTTCAGCAAATTGCTATCCAAACCACAATCCTCAACCCATTTATTAAACATTAATAAATTCTGTGGAAATTTAAATAATCTACCAGGGAAATCGGACGAACTATTTCTATACCCACTGAGACAAGAAGAAATAATGCATTTTCTACCGGTTTTTGGGTTATCGTTTAGATTAGCGAACGACATAGTATTTTATAATAATCCAACTATGTAGGTTAATAATAATATATTTATAATAGTATATTAATTTTAATATAATGGCTAATATAATGCACTTCACTGCGCACTGACTTTACACACACACTCAACGCATTCACTTGCCGATAAGGGGGAGAGATTCTAGCCTCACTTGTTTTTCTCACAAGATTCGGGTACCAATGTAGTAGCTAGTGAAAAGAGTACCCTAGTAGCTAGTGAAATGAGTACCCATGTAGTCGCTAGTGAAATGGGTACCCATGTAGTAGCTACTGAATGCCTTTTATTTTTTCAATTGCTTGTTTTGAAGCAAAACGATTGCAGAAATTACGTGATCTAAGAAGATCTAGACATCTTAGATGCAACACTTGTGTATTTAACATGTCTGACGAACTGTGAGTAACAGCATGCGTATTGAAAATTAAATTGCTAATGGTAAAGCTTTCAGATTTGTGAAGTCATTTCGGTCATTACTAAAGCCTGTATAAAACCACTCCGTGTTCTATAATAGGAAAGGATTTTATAGCATGAATGCCATGGTGGTGTGTAACTACAACATGGAGATAATTGCTATTGATGCCACGCACCCTGGTTCCTGCCATGACTCCTTCATTTGGAATCACTCCCCCTAGGGAATATTTATCCACGACCATTAATGGGTTTGTTTTGGCTGATTCGGGCTACGCTCTAGAGAGTTTTGTTCTGACTCCTTATAGGAGCGCGGAGATAGCCACCTATCAGCACAGATTCAACATAAAGCATACTGGAGCACGAAATATTATAGAACGCACCATCGGAGTCCTTAAAAGACGTTTCCGTTGCTTGCAACGCACTTTAAATTACCCACCAATATTTTGTTGCCAAATTATAAATGTATGCTGTGCCCTGCACAATATTTGTAGAAGACGTAATGTCTTAATCGAGGAGGATGTTCGATTTGACGACCCTCTATACACTGAAAATGAATTCGACGACACTGAAAATAATGGATCATCTATACGCGATGAAATAGCTGAGGCCATTCCTTATTAAAATGCAAAATTTTTCATGTTTTCTTCTTTATGTCATTCGATATTCTTTATAACTAATAAAGCTAAGTTTCACAAAAAAACTAATAGGAAACTAATTATTTCGCAAATTTGTCCAAAATTTGGCTAAATTTGTCTACAAGCGCCTTTTGGACCTCGAGCTTCTCCTTCTCTAACGATTCCATTCGTTTGAAATGTTCCGAAATTTTCTTGGAAATTGCCGACATTTCATCCAGCTGAGCAGCGCAGAGATCGTTGAGGTCCATGGTCTGCGCTGGTCTAGTTCGACGGCGCTTCGGCATGGGCTCCTCCTTCTCTGAGGGTTCCTCCTCAATGGGGTCTTCCATCACGCACTTAACCCCAGTGTCGGCCTCCTTGGTCGTACGGGGGGGAAGTCCATACGCTAGCCCACCTACTCCTTCCACCATTTCGTAGAGGCCACATAGCTTGGCCACTTCCTCCTCCAATTCCCCAAGCGATTGCTGAGCGAAGGGCCCTCCACCTGTAGCTCGAGTTTCTGATTTGGTTTTCGCCATCTTCTTGCGGATGTTTGTTTTCCAATCTGCCCAATCCTGAAATTGTAGAATTGAATATAGTAGTGTGCTACCTTTTGTTGTGCAACACATACCTTTTTCCAACCCAATGCGTCCTTGATTGGCGGCCCAACAGCATTGAGAGCGCCGCAAAGCTCTGCCCACTTGGCATCGACAACAACTCGGTCGCCCTTCACAAATCCTTTTGCCAAGTCCGGGTTGTCTTTCATAAAACCCACCAGGATTTCATCTTGAAGAGATGATTTATGCTTTCCCCTGGATATAAAGAACAAAGCGGTAATTTTGAAATACAAAATTAATTTGCTGCACTTACATTTTGAAGTCCGACTTCAGCCGGACTTCAGCCGATCCAGTCCCTGTATCTAAAGTTATGGCATCTATAAATTGTAAAATACAAATATAATAGGCATACAAAAAAACCAAAAAAAAAAATAAGCCTACCAATCAAAACTCCATAAAAGTTTTCAACATTTTTTAGCGCAGTCTTGCCCTGCACCCCGTCCTCGTTATAGGCCCACACAACTTCATTGGCCAAAACATTTTTCAAATTTTTTGAGACGCCGCTCGGTAGCAAAACGGTTTTTATAGCATCAATCTGTAAAAAGAACACTTTTAAAATAGGAATGAAATTGTGATTTAAAACATATTTACGTATATCTCTCTATTTGTACTGTTTATTCGCATGTCCAGCTTTTGAAGTCCCTGCACTGTTAAAACAGGGAAACATTTTGCGACTGTTTGCCCCTGTCCATGCTGCCTGACTGGACTTTTTAAAGTACCAGCCTGCTCTGCGACTGCTTCAACCAGCACAGGCATTTGTTGAATCGATTTATTTTGTTGATCTGAAAACCAATGTACAATTTAGTTCATAGTTCATATTTCAAGTTAATAGAAATCGCACTCCGTAAAGTGCGCATATCAGTTAGAAGGGCAGTCATTGTTCCCTCCATGCGCTCCACAGCAGCCGTCATTGTTCCCTCCATGCGCTCCACAGCTGCCGTCACTGAGGCCTTCATGCGCTCCACAGCAGCCGTCACCAAACTAGCACAATTGCAATTTGGTTTGTTCTCTGAAATGTAAAATTTTGATAATTTCGGTGTACTTTAATTTTTAAATATATATTTAAAGACTTACCACTTGTGGTGAAAGTGAGACGTTTAATTTTTCGCGAAGGACTTTCAGACATTTTTATTTTCTGATGAAATGTGAATATAAAAAATTAAATTATGAAGGAATCTTTAAAACTCTATTTTTTGTTTTTTTTTTCACACCGTTGTGAAGGGCATGCCCGATTCATGCATAGCACGAGTGCTTAGCGTGCCTACGAACTAAAAACCTCCTTTTTAAATTTTAATAGAGTTTCAAAGATCATTTTTAAAAAAGTAAAACAAAGCAACTTAATTTTGTACGTGATGTAGCAATGGCATTACTATTAGCTCCCCTAAATATGGCATCACTATAGCCTTATATTCAATTTGACTTAACGCAAATATTTCTTCTGTCTGAGAGGGTTATGTCTCCACTAAATAAATTCCTAAGCTGGATGAAGGAATGGGCTCATCATAAAAGTTCCTCAAATTATTCAGTCGTCGTCCTATCACTGTTCTGTCAAAATCTTCTCAAATTTATACAATAAATATAGGTATACAACCTTCTACATAACAGTAGTTGTTTGGTGCATGTTCTGTCAATTTTCATCCCTTAAAAGCATAGCTCGCAAACGACGGTCAACACTTTTTCCCATTGCTGTCTCGTCACTGACAAAACCGAAAAAGACCACTCAGAAACGGTCTCTCACTGAGCAGAAAACTTTTTGTCTCTTCGCTTATGTTATGTGTTTCGGGTTTTCGATTGAGCCCACAATAACAACTTAGTGTCTTTAGACATAAAAAGTAATACATTCAATTGTTTATTTTTCCAACTATTTTTATTTATTAAAAATTATTATTCATTATTGTCTACGGATACTTTGTATTTTGTATCCCTTGCGCCCTTTTGAAAATAGCTATTCTTAATATTATGAATAGCCTTCCTTATTACTTTATCTGCTGGCTCGTTGTATATTTTCATGTTCACCGCCGCTGAAATAATATGGATATGTTAATTAATTAATTATTATGTATTTGTAAAGTTTTTTTAAACCTACATTCCAGGACATTTAAAATTATTTAAAATTTTTCAAAGAACTCTTCTCCGACGTACCGTCCACGTTTTAATCGAAAATTAGCTTATCATCGAGCACATGTTTCAAACTGGATGCCATCGATGAGCTCGTCCCCTATAAGCTCCTTATTTTGTTGATCTAATAAAAGAAAATAATGAAAAAAAAAAATAACAACAGGCATAACGGATACATATGTAGGTATTTCTACATACATAAACAGAACGCACAAGTAAAGAAAATGGCTGCTCTGCGGCAGCTGTCGTCAGCGGAGCTTCGGTTATTCGCCATATTTACTGGCGTCCACGCAAAATATATGCATGCATACACATGTAAATATGTACATATAACCATGGTTATTATCTATTTATGTACAACCAAAATTAAAAATTAAAATTAATTAAAATAAAATTAAAAATTATAAAAAACAAAAAAAAATTGTGCGTCCCTTTTCATATTACTTTCGGCTCGCAAAAGATATCATAAACGGCTCGCAAAAGGCCCGCAAGAGATATCATAAACGGCTCGCAAAAGGCCCGCAAGAGATATCATAAACGGCTCGCAAAAGGCCCGCAAGAGATATCATAAACGGCTCGCAAAAGGCTCGCAAGAGATATCATAAACGGCTCGCAAAAGGCCCGCAAAAGATATCATAAAAGGCTCGCAAAAGATCCGCAAAAGATATCATAAAAGGCTCGCAAAAGATCCGTTTTTGAGCTACCGAAAATGAAACTTTCACTGCCACAAACTGAGCGACTAGTGATTCATTTTCTTATCGTTTTCGGACCTCAATTCGGTAGTTTTACACGGCTGAGTTCCGCTTAGCTCTCGTTTGCGATATCTTTTACGAAGTTTTGGTCCACTGGGCACTAACGATACAGAATATATGTATGTAGATGTGCCAGTTTATACTACGAAGCGTCAAACGAAGGGTTACCAGCTTGAGCACCCCAGAGACTTCGGCTCTGGCGTTCGGGTACTGACGCATCATCATGAGCCAAACACAGATACACACACAATATGATTCGACAAAAATGTGTGTTTGTATGCTTCTTTCGTTTTCAGAGATCTGATGGTGATGCTAATTATACCCGATACTCAAAATGAGTATTGGGGTATATTAGATTTGTGGTGAAAATGGCAGTGTGTAACGTCCAGAAAGAATCGTTTCCGACCCCAGAAAGTATATATATTCTTGATCAGCATAAATAGCCGAGTCGATTGAGCCCTGTCTGTCTGTCCGTCTGTCCGTCCGTCCGTCCGTCCGTCCGTCCGTCGGTCCGTCCCCTTCAGCGCCTATTGCGCAAAGACTATAAGAGCTAGAGCAACGATGTTTTGGATCCAGACTTCTGTGATATGTCACTGCACCAAAAATTTCTCAAATCTTCGCCCCGCCCACTTCCGCCCCCACAAAGAACGAAAATCTGTGGCATCCACATTTTTAAAAACACGATAAAACTAAGAACGCAGAATCGTAGAGAATGACTATATGTTGTAGAATGTCAAATTTCAACCAGATCGTATAATCAAGAAAACAATTTCATTCTTTCTCGCTCTGTCTCTCTCTAACACACAGGTTTCATGGTCGGTTTTGCTAATTGCAAAATATGAGTTCAAGGATCTCAGAACATATAAGAGCCAGAGCAACCAAATTTGGTATCCACACTCCTGTGATATCGGACCTTGACCGTTTCGTGTCCAAATTTCGCCCCGCAAAGGTAACCAAATTTGGTATCCGCACTCATGTTAGATCTCACTATAAAACGTATATCTCAGAATTTCGCCCCACCCCCTTCCGCCCCCACAAAAGACGAAAATCTGTTGCATCCACAATATTGCAGATTCGAGAAAACTAAAAACGCAGAATTATAGATAATGTAAAGTGACCTGTAGCTTTGGGGAAATTCACTCGGGGAATAGGATAGCTTCTCGGCAGACCAAAATTCAGGTAAATCTGTGCGTCCTAACAGCACTGGGGGTGGAAGAAAAAGAAAAATAAACGCGCCACCTATAGGTCAAGGATCGTATCTGAGGAAAGAGTAATGGAAGTTGACAGTTGAAGGGTCGAACAGAGAAAGTAGGGTCCGAGTGTCGAGGCAGAATAGCATTCGCTCTTTTTCGTCTTGGACACTGAGCCAACTGGTAGCTTCTAGTGAAGCTCAGGAAGTAGGTAGGTTGATTAACCTAGCGGTTTGAAGTGAAGTGTGAAGAGTGAAGGAACATTTTTTTTTGCTTAGATTCGGAAAAGTGCGCGAGCTTGCTAAAAAGAGAAAGAAAAGCAGTCAGCAAGGAAATTCCACTGCTAAATTGGGGCAGATCCGCGGTCGGAACTTTTGCTACCCCTTAGGTTTGGCGCCCCAGCCACAGTTAAATCTCAAGGCAAAGAGCACCGCTTCAACATAAATCCACCTGGCAAGGGAAAGGCACAGCAGAGGGGAACCCTAAACAAGGGGAACCTAGAGCACAGCAGAGGCGATAATAATTCGGCTAAGGCTGGCCTACCCGAATCTCAGTGTAATCTCTAGGCAAAAGAGCACCGCTTCAATATAAATGCACCTGGCAAGGGGAATGCATAGCAGAGGGGAACCACAAACAAGGGGAAGCTAGAGCGAAACAGAGACGAGAATAATTCGACCAAGGCTGGCCTAACTAGCTGAGGAAAGAGACAGTTGCCGTTGGGAAGCAGCACGTCGCGTATCGCGAGCAGATCAAAAGAAAACGAAAACCAATTTTCGATCAAACTTTTTTTGTAAACGGAAGAACCCTTCGTCTCAGTGCCGCAGTGTCATAGAACTCCAGTGGTTGAACCGAAACCGAAAAGCCAGAGCGAGTTAGCGGGATCGGCTCAAATTTTCGGTCGAACGCAGAAGGAGAGAGAGTGCGAGTGGACGGGAAAGGAGAAAAGAATAGGAAGAGAAAGTAGAGCAAATGAGTAAAATAATGCATTTATAATAAGCTAAAGAAAAAAAAACCATACCTATTAATTCCACTGCAAAGGGGTAAGGGGGATTTCGTTGTGCTCTTCTAGGGCGAGTGTAAGTGCAAGTGCCAGTTTACACATACAGGTACAAAATAATAATAAAAATAAATAAATGAAAAACTCTTGATCCCTCACGAAGATTTATCAGCTGGCATCGAGAAAGCCCTTTCGCCGATGGACCGCAACACAACAAAAGAAACAGTGAGTAAATAATACCATAAAGCGAAGTCATTTTAATAATCGGTTCTGCCGATGATGACAATTGGCTAAATCACACTTGTTCTATTGGGGAGAAACGAAAAAGAAATGCGGTTACTTTGTAAGTCTGTCGAGCCGTCAATCGAGCGTTTAAGTTTGAGAGAGGGGATCAGCTGCTGACGCAGCAAGGCCAATCTTTGAGTTTCGAAGAATAAAAATAAAAACCAAGTTTAAGCGCAGGGAGTTAAGTTAAGGGAAACTGAAAATATTTGGAGAGGGTAAACTAAGTGCTAGTAATGTATTTAAATTTTAGTTGTTAATGAATAAACTTATAATGTCTCCTTAAACGTTGATCTTGATTTCCGATACCCAGCCCCTGTAGTAGCGAGCCCTAAAGAAAAGGGGTCATAAAGAATAGAGGAAGATGGCAGAATATGACCAAGGAAGGGTGGGCGTGGTCCTTCATTACAGCTGAGGACGACTTTTGATCCGTTCGTGTCGCGTCCGTGTGCAAGTGAAGTCTAATGGCCAAAAGTTTTGTTTTTCTCCGGTTCTGGAATTGTACTTGTACACGTCGTTAAGTTTCTTGCACGCTCTTTTAATATAAAAACAAATATCGTAGGTCTCAGAATAGACAAACAAAAAGAACACCACCCTTTTGCCGACGAGACAGTAGCCGGAATGATAGCGTGCTGGTCGACTTCTGAGGAAAACATCAGTCCTACTAACCGTTTTCCACTACAATAACGACCATATCTATCAGATTGCTGAATCTGGATCAGATCAGATAATTTTTATAGCCAAAAGGAACAAATCGATTTTCAGTGGCTACGCAGCGCCCGACGTCACGCTCAGACTGATTTTCTGTCTCTCTCGCACGCACTCTTTGTCGTGTCGTTTAATATTAGCGGCGTCTGCCGGAGGAGAGCCATAGTGACTTAGTATCGGGTATAAATGTAGAGTTGCGGTGTACGCAGCAACTCACAACGTTCCCCCTCGTTTTTATTTGCACTGATCGTTTGAATATTATGCAGTAAAAAATTCATATTAAAAACGCAACGTTTTGCATGGGTTAGTATAACACACACAATATGTTGTAACGAACCGTTCTTTTCCGTCTGATGCAGCTGGGCTGGCTCAGCGGTCGGTGGGCTCGCTGCAACAATATTTGTATGTTGCCCCGACGACAAGTAAGAAGGCACGGGTTGGGTTTTGTACTGGTATGACAATATGCTTTATTGGTATCTTAAATCTATCTTACGCTATTCCGACTCTGGTGCTGGTTCTCCTCTGTGTTTTGAAGAGCGTGTCGCACCCTGGACCCCCCACGGCGTCGCCAAGCGTGGCACCGCCGGCTCTACTGACTGGGGCTAGCGATTCTTGGCACGTGGCCCAAATCCGCCTCTCAGTCAGTCGCCTGACGCGTTCGCTCTCACTCGACTCACTTGGCTTTTCGGCCCGAGGGTGCCTCACTCCCTGTGGGATGCACTTCAAGCGTGGCACCGTTGGTTCAAGGGATTGGGATCTTTGGCTCTTGGCTGCACGCTCGAGTCCGTCTCTCAATCCTCACACAACGCGTTCGCTTTCTAAAGCTCTTTTCCCTTCGCTCGGTCTCACTCTTCTTGCTCACTATTCACTCCTGCTAGCTCCGCTTGCTGACTGTCCTCCTTCCTGGTCGCGGCCCTCCTCTTATAGGCTCGCTTCTGGCGCTAACGGCACTTTCCGCCATGCGGTGCCCGTATTTTTCCATCGGCGTTCCTTCATTCCCTTGTCGCTTTCCAACGGGACCTGGCTGGTGGCGTGATCTCATGACCATATTTGGTCATGCGCTGGGCCACTGCCGGCCCGATCCCGTCATCCCGCTGCTCTCTCGCCATGGGTCCTCCTGTTACGAACCTTTGTTTTCTTCGGGGCAAGGCCGGCTAGCCAGTCATTCCAGGGCTGGGTACTTCCCAAGACCTCAGGTCACACAATATACCAACTAATTGGACATCTCGAACAAATTCAAACAACAAAAGTAACCGACGAAAAAAAAACTGCAAACGGACTCTACTCGACAAACAACATTACAGTAACTTCTTTCAACACAGACGTGGACCAGGTCGAGGTGTCGATGTTTTTACCCCTGACGTACCCACCCTACCTGAGATCCGAATCACGACGTTCTGGATCTCCCTGCCATGTGCAGCAGCCTTATCCTCTCGTTGCTGTGGCTCCTTTTCCCCCCATATGAAACGCTTAGCAATTCATTTCCTTCGTTATAATTTTCACTTCAATTTCCTGCTTTTACACGTTATCATCGCTACACTATGCCTTCCTATTCATTCCCCTCATCTTATCCTTACGGGCGGTTAATAAATAAATAGATAAATAGAAATAATTAATATAATAAATTTAAATAAATTACATATAGATATAATAAGGGCGGACTTAACTTAGGGGATTAACATATACATATAAATGGAGACGTCTAACAAAAATAAATAATGGGAGTAAATAAGTTAATTGAGGCTTTTTCATCTCCTTAAATGAGCGAGGTACCCACACTACGAGGCCAGGATAATTCCTTCGAGACCAGCAAAACCAAGCCAGGATGGCGGAGCTGTGGCCTATTCCCTATGGATTTGCCAACAAAAAGAATACATTTGGGGTTTCTTTACTCCCCCTTTGGAGCGGACTCGCTCTTGTGCTTTTTGGGTCTACTTTCCGTCCCGCTGGTCAGCTCTAAAGTTCCTGGTGTTTCACTGATCTCGATCCCCTGGAATCACAGATTTATTTATCTTTTATCGGGTGATGGCTACTACTCCATCCTCATCCCACTCACTTTTTCTTTCAAACTAAAAAAAATCACTAGATCACTATGTCCGGCGCGCATGCTCCTCCGTTGCGGGAATTTCTTTCTCTGAACGCCCTCTTGGCTTAGCTGCTATGTTTAATGCTCCCGGGCCGCTGATCCCCATCGCTCTCTCTTCTATCGCAATTGAACTAGGTTCAAGGGCATGGCCTGATTCGGGCTGCTGGCGGCTCTCTTTTCTTTGGGGTATGGGTGAGTTGGCTTCGGGACTCCGTTATGGGATGAGATCGGAAATCTTCTCTCATAACGGCTCCGGAGAGCGCGCGGAACTCTCACTCTCCAGGACCAGGTGGCGCCACTCTTGCTAACCTTTTCCCCTTAAATTTTGGCCTTGCCACTATGTTCGAACTTCCTTCCTCCTCACCGCTTCTATGGGATATCACCTATCGATATCTTCGCATGCAACACTCCCCTCTCGTCTTGGGTCCCCGGAAGAACTCTCCTCGGGAATTCGCCGCCTCCGGATATCCCCGGATAACGGCCGTTAGCGCTTAACCCTATACCGCCCCCTACGTGTGGGAATACCTTTCCTCAAACTTCCCTTTTTCTTTTATTGGTTTGGGATGCTTCAAAACCCCCGCGCAACCGGCGCGCGCGTGCTTTGTTCTCGACCCGGGTGCACCATGGCGTCCTCTTTCGGCCTCGCGCCGTGCGGTGCTGCCGTATCTCTCCGATGAGCGCGATCGATTCGATTCCCCCTTATCGATAGCTTGCATAGGAGCTTTTGTGCCCCGCCCGATATAGGGTATGGTCGCTATTCTGATCTACTCGATATGGCGCAGCGTTGCCCTTACTATCCACTCGATAAAGCGTAGGGTCGTTTTTGTGATCTACTCGTAATGTCGCAGCGTGCGTATTCTACTTCCGGATCGCGAATCCCTCAATGGACTGGAAAACGTACTATTTTCTCGCGGTTCCGGGTGTTTTCTTTGTTTTCTTGTGCGCGTCCGGTTTTCGCTACTGCCCTTCGCTGGCGCGCAGGCCTTCCGCCGCCCCTCTGGATGCTTCGGGTAAGTTTTCCTCCCGCTTTCACGCCTTGTAACGAACCTGCTTTTTGGGCTCGCTTGAGTTTGCTGGGCTCGCTCAGCGGTCGGCAGATTCGCCGCAACGTATTTTTATTGTTGCCTCCAACGACAAATGATAAGACCTTCCTTTTCTTTACTCGAATTTCGGTTTATTCGTAATTCTATTAGGACTTAGGGCTAGATGTTACAATTTCACTTATCTACGGATCTCCACCACGCGTAAGCTCTCGTCGGGTGTGGCAGCGTTGAGGCTAATGTTTGCGGCAATTTGACCTCCGCTGTTGCTTTGGCCCGCCACTCAAATCCGCACTCCGGCCTCGGTCTCGCACTCCCCTCTTAGCTTCCGCCGGCTCGGCGTCGGTAGTTTTCCATCGCCGTCTCCTGGTTTCCACGGCCTTCGCAACGGGGCCTGGCCGGTGGCGTGATCCCATGCCCTTATTTGGTCATGCGTCGGATCACTGCCGGCCCGATCCCGCCGTCTCCTTTGCCTCTCGCGTGTCTCTCTCTCCGAGAGCAGGGCACTTCTCCTCTCGTGGCCCTTGTCCTCTTCGCCGCATCCGGATAACCGTGGGTATCTGGACTGACCTTCGCCTTATCGCACTCGGCCTTTGGGAACCGCGGTTCCTCACACCCCCCTCTTTCTTCCCGCAGCGGAATACTCCCGTTTTCCGCGATCTTGCGACGGGGTGTGCCTTCCTCATTCAAACGGCCCTATTTTACGCGCGCTCTTTGTTGCACCTGGGATCACGGGCGCCCTCTGGCGCCTTTGCTCGGGCGGCGCTGCCAGCCCTTGCAATTTTCTGGCTGGAGCCGAACCCCGCCTATCGATACGATGTAGGGGCGCTTCTGCGATCCACTCGATATTTCCTCCCAGTCAGTATTTCGTTTCGCTCTTTTCCGTCTTCTCTTTATTCACGTTCTTCCCGCGTGTTTTGCCTTTTCTTTTCTCCCCTTTTTTTTTGTTCCTTCTGCCCCCCTTTTTCTTTTCTTCTTTTCATTTTTCCTTTATTTTGGCTCCCGGAACACCTCCGTGCGCGTGGCCGACATTGCGATGCGGTACCGCGTACCCCGCTCGCCCACCAGTTTCTTTACCCGCCTACCCACGAGGCTAATCTGGGTCTGCGCGCGGATCACCGCCGCCGGCCACTCCTCCCGCGGGATCGCCGTCCAGTGGACCGTGGCTGCCGGTGCCGAGCTCTGCCGTTGCAGGGCCGGCCGCTTCGGTCCTGCATGGGGCTCCGGGCAGGAGGCCTGCCGCTTCAGAGCTGGGCGCTTGACCGCCGTCGACCTCTCCGGCGCGGGCCACGCCCACGGCCCGCGCTCCCACGCCTCGACCTCCGCGTGTTCCATCGCTGCCTCGTCCGTCGCCGGGTCTGCCGCTGCCTCGTCCGTTGCCGGGTCTGCCGCTGCCTCGTCCGTTGCCGGGTCAGCCGCTGCCTCGGCCTTCGCCGTGTCTGCCGGCGCCTCGTCCGCCGCCGGGTCTGCCGCTGCCTCGTCCGTCGCCGCCTGGGCCGCCGTCGCTGCCTCCGTCGTCGCCATTCCTGCCGCGGAGGTCGTGGGGGCGGGTCTGGGGTTTCTCCTCCGCGGGTCCCTGTCATTACGGCCGAGTGGACTTTCTTCCCACACCCGGGCGCCGGTCTCTGGCTGGGTCTCGCACGGGGCGGGCCCCGAGGCCCACGTGATGTGCAGGGTCTGGTGGTGCCAAACCATCCCCTGGCGCACGGCGGTCCGCACCTCCTGCGACACATATGGTCCCATTACAGCCGCCTCCGGTCCCCTCCATTGTGGCTGCTGCTGCCACTGCCCCTGCCCCTGCTTCTGGTGCTGCTGCTGCTGGTGCTGCTCCTGCTGGTGCTGCTGCTGCTGCTGCTGCTGTTGCTGCTGCTGCTCCTCCTCGGCCTGCGGTTGCCGCCTCTCGGGGCCCTCGTCGTCCTCGGCTGGTGGCGTAGGCTGCCACAACTCGCCTTCCTCCTCCACGGCCTGCTGCAGCCGCCGCTGCCATTCGGCCTCGGGGTTCGTGGCCCGCTCGCCCATAGCCTGGGGCTGCGCCACCTCGGTCTCCGCCTCGTCGGTCCGGGAATGCATCGGCGGCAGCACCACTCGGAATGGTGGGGGTGGCGGCGCCTCGTCGCTCTCTTGGCCGGGCTCCTCCTTACTGGCGGCTCTTCCCGCCTGTCGCCGCCGCGCCTCCAGCCGCTCGTCCCTCCGCCGCCTAATCGCCCGCGCCGCCTCCAGCACCCGGTGGATCCGGCGTCGCCTCCTGAAATCTCCGCCTCACCGCTTCGATCTTGTCGCGCAGGGTCAGCGGCCCTCTGGTCCTCGTCTCCGGCTCCGCCCTTTGTTGCCGTCTCCATCTGGCCTTCTCTTGAGCGGTTGGGGCGCGCGGTCCGTCGGTGCATAGGACCTCGTCCTCGCTCTCCCCGGCGCCCTCATCCGATGACACCGTCGGCGACACGGAGTCGTGCCCCGACGGCGCCGGCGACACCAACGGCGAGGCCAGCAGCTGGAGGAACTGGGAGCCATCGCACCAATCCTCCTCGTCGCCACGCGAGAGCAAGGACGCCCGTCGCTGACGAGAAGCATCGGCGCGATAGCCCCCTTCTCCTACTATCGCCTGTTGCTCCTCCAGGAAGGCCCT
Source organism: Drosophila persimilis (assembly GCF_003286085.1). NCBI lineage: Eukaryota > Metazoa > Arthropoda > Insecta > Diptera > Drosophilidae > Drosophila > Drosophila persimilis. Next base: position 1,247,205 of record NW_020825338.1, on the reverse strand, counting down.
CAGGTCCTCCATCTTCTTCTTGCCATCCTCGTGGTTGAGCCCGCGTTTTGTCTCCATCTTTTTTTCTAGCTTCGATTTTTTTTGCGTTCTCTGTGGTGATAATTACCTTCAAGTGTTCGTTGTTCCGTTTTCCACCCGCCTATATACACGCGTTGCATTGCCAATCGTTCCCTCTAACGGTGCCGGTGCTCCGGGTTTCGGTCTCTCTTGCCTGGTTCTAACGGTTGTTGCGTTTGTACTCATGGCCCTCAGCCTCGTCTCTCTACCGGCCGCGCTCTCTAACGGCATCTTTCCCCTGGTTGTGTGAGTACCGACGCGCTCTCCGCTCTCTATCCGATTTCGCCTTATCCCCTTTTTTTTTTTTGGATACTGTTGTGTTCTCGCCGCGTTTCTCTGTTGGCTGATGGATAACATTTTTCCATCTTTGATGGACCCACCCCCTTCCCGTTTGTGATTATTTTGCTTTTTATTCCCCCCTTTTATTTTTGCTTATTCCCAATTTTTATTTAGCCCTTTATTTCTTTTTATTTTAATTGCTATTTAATTCCATGCTACCGTCGACCTGTCTTCTTCATCCCGTGCTGATTGGACCCTCCTTGGCCTGGGTGAGTTCTCCCGACCCGGATGACTTTTACTCAACCCTTTCTCCCTTTCCAGCTCGCCCTCTGCCCAAAATGCGGGCCGCTTGTCGCGATTCCGCTCGTGAACAATGGGTCCTCCGACCCTCCGCCCGGGCTGGAATATTTGGCTCACATCCCAGGGCAACTCCTACGCGCCACCGGTCGGACTCTTTTGACAGGCGTCTCCCTCACACAGTGGCTCGGACCCGAGGATCATCCGACTCCTCGCCCGGTAGACCACGCATGAGCGGCCCCCGTCGTTCCGGCCCGACGCTCGTAGTTGCCCTGTGAGACCGCGTTGAGGCGTGAGCCTGGCCCCTGGGTTTTCTCTGGTCATCCGCTGTCTGAGATTACCCTCCCCGACCCCGGATTCGCCTCCCAGCTTTGGGGACGCGTTTCCTGTTCAGGTTTGCTGAGCTTTTCCTCTTCTCGTTTTATTTTTCTTTGTTCCTACTAATTTTAATTTTTTTTTTTAGATCTTTCCAACCACGGCTTTCCTGTTCCACCTTTTTTTTTTAAATCTAAGTGCACAAGTCCGTCACCCTGCGTGCTGACGAGTCTCGTGCGTGTCCTGCGCGGCACCCTTCCCCAGTGTCCTGCGTGGCACTCTACCGTTCCTGGTCCTGCGTGACCCTTTAGGGCGACCCATTACAGCCATTCCCCTTCACCCCTGTGTCTCTCGCTCCTCGGGTTGGGGTTTCAGATCTCGTATGTGTGCCGTTCTCTTCTTCCTGTCGCCCTCCTTTCTGGGGGGATATAACTGGGGATATAAAGTCCTCTATCTGGTATGGCCCATCGTACCTTGGTGCCAGCTTCGCGGCGAATCCCTCCGCTGCATTGGAAAGGTTGTGCTGTTTGGCCCATACGACCTCTCCCACTTTGGGTCTCCACGGTCTTCTTCTCAGGTTGTAGTGCCTGGCCTGATCCTGGGCTGCCCTTTCCAAGTTTCGTCGAACCAACTGAAACAGCTCCTTTAACTTCTTCGCATTTTCATCCGGCGTCTCTGTGCCTTGTCCCGTGCCTACCGTCTCCTCGTCATATAGGGCCTTTGGCAGCCGGGGTTCCCTTCCTTGCACCACGAACGCCGGTGAATATCCAGTTGTATCCGACACTCCCGAATTCATGGCCAGCATTAGCTCCGGCCATTTTTCGTCCCAACACCTTTGATCACCCTCGGTGAACTGAGCTATCATGGTCTTTATCGTTCTGTTCGTTCGCTCTGTCGGATTCTCTTGCGGCGTGTATGGCGCCGTAAACTGGTGGCGGACTCCTGCTGCTCCAGAAATCTTTTAAATGCCCTGCTTGCAAACTGCATCCCATGGTCCGTAATGAAGACTTTGGGCGCCCCAAAACGGGCTATTATGCGCTCTCGACAGGCCTTTATTAGTGCCTCGGCTGTGGCCTTCCTCAGCGGCACCAACTCGGTCCACTTTGAGAATCGATCCATTAGCACCAACAGCATCGAGTTCCCATGCTTCGACCTCGGCAGAGGACCCTCAAAGTCCGCGCATACCGTTGCCCATGGTTCTTCCGGCACCTGTGTCAACATTTCCCCTGCCGCTTGTAGCTGACTTGGCTTAAAACGAAGACATAGTTCGCACGTAGGCCCTCACGTCCCTGTACATCCCTGGCCAGTAATATCTTGCCGCCACCCGTGCCGCGGTTCTCCTTCCGCCGACGTGGCCTGCTTCCGGGTTATCGTGGCTCTACTTTAAAACCCTTTCTCGGGCATATTTCGGCACACATAACTTCCACGAGGCGACTTCTTCGCTCCCTGCCCGGTGAGGAATGTGCCGGTACAAGTTTCCTGTCTTCCTGTTGCTATACACTTCACTGCACTTCTTCGAACCGTACCGGGTATCACTCTTACGTTTCGACGGGGTTTCAACGTGCGCGCGCAATCACTTATCCACGGGCAAGAGACCCGCTTCGACGCCGCAGCCTCCTTTTATAGCCCCTTGACAGGCCCCGGCTCGGCGTCGGTAGTTTTCCATCGCCGTCTCCTGGTTTCCACGGCCTTCGTAACGGGGCCTTGCCGGTGGCGTGATCCCATGCCCTTATTTGGTCATGCGTCGGATCACTGCCGGCCCGATCCCGCCGTCTCCTTTGCCTCTCGCGTGTCTCTCTCTCCGAGAGCGGGGCACTTCTCCTCTCGGGGCCCTTGGCCTCTTCGCCGCATCCGGATATCCGTGGGTATCTGGACTGACCTTCGCCTTATCCGGCCAGCCATCAGCCTTTATCCGACCGTCCCACCGCCTTTATCCGGCTGTGCTTTGGTCACACTCGGTCTGTGGGAACCGCGGTTCCTCACAGCCTTCCGCCGCCTTCATTCAAGCTTTACCGATCATTTCTAGCGATGCCCCGCTGTTCTTCTGCTGCAAGGTAATACCATGTTCTTTTTTAAACACCCTTTTTTTTTATTTGCTCTTGTTTTCAGTTACTTTTTTTTCATTCTTCTTCTCCACTCATCTTTTCTCCTCAATACCTAGCCCGGAATACTTCCTGTCGATCGGTGGACACCGATAGCCGGTACCGGACGCCACCGTCGTTGACCAGACGCTTCACCCTCCTTGCGGTTGGCTTTATCCGCGCGAGAGAGCGCGTGACGACGGCCGACCACTCCTCGCGTTTGACGGACCGCCACCGTGAGTTGTCCGCCGACCTCGTCTGGGGCCACGATGCCTGACCGCTGGTCCCCTCGCCGCGCTGTCGATCTTCCCATTGTGCGTGCCGACGACTCTTCTCCCTTGGCCGTACGCGTCGAACGCGTAGACGCCCGCTTCGATGCCCGCTCACTGGGCTCCTCCTTTCGCGTCTCCGTGCGCCCCCTCCTTCCTCCCTCAGACCGCTCCTCGCGCTTGCTGGGGTGGGGCTTCTCGCGCTGGCCGGTGCGGGGCTTTTCGTGCTTGCTGGTCCGGGGCTCCTCGCGCTTGCCGGTGTGAGGCTGCTCGCGCTTGCGGGTGCGGGGCTCCTCGCGTCTGCTGGCCCGGGGGTCCTCGCGCTTGCCGGTGTGGGGCTCCTCGCGCTTGCTGGTACGGGGCTCCTCGCGTCTGCTGGTCCGGGGCTCCTCGCGCTTGCCGGTCTGGGGCTCCTCGCGTCTGCTGGTCCGGGGCTCCTCATGCTTGCTGGCGCGGGGCTCCTCGTGCTTGCTGGTGTGGGGCTCCTCGCGCTTCGCCTCGCGTGCGCGTTTTCTCCGTGGCGCCGGCTCCCAGCTCACCAACTCCAAGTCACTTTCCGCCACGGTGTACCCCGGCGATACCACCGGGGACACCGTCGGTCCCATGGATCCCGCGGTTGACACTAGCGTTGAGGCCAATAACTGTAGCTCCGGGGACTTACTCCTACTCGCCCTTCGCTCCTCGCGTTCGACCTGGTACGCCTGCCGCCGACTTTGCGTATCGCCCATAGCCTGATACCCGCGGCGAATCCATTTCCGCTGCTCCGTTATATATCTCATTAAGTGCTGCTGCATCTTACCCTTTTTTCCACGTGGTCAACTTTTTTTGAAAAGACCTGATCGTGCGCTGCTCCCTCCTTTATAAGGGCTCGTGCCGGTGCTCACCGTTCCCTGTAACGGTGCCTTACATGGGCCCGTGGGACGGCTCTCTCTTGCCTTCCAGCTGGCTCTCTCGCTCGCTCCCGTTTTGAAAGTTATCCGCTCCTCTCGCCGCGGTTACCCTAGGGTGCCCCCTGGTTTTGTTAGCTTTCCTTCGGTTCCCCCTTTTCTTCCTTTTTTTTCCTTTCTTCTTTCCGATTTTTTTACTGGATCTTTCTACTTCCAGGTCTGGCAACGTGTTGTTTGGCTTCGCCTTGAATCTGGTAAGCCTCCCGAGTTCTTGGGTTCCTCATTTCACCTTGCCTTTTCTTCCAGTCCGTCCTTGGGTCCCAGTCCAGGGTGCCGACCGATCTCCCAGCTCGTGATCAATAGGTCCTCCGACCTTTCGCCCGTGCTGCCAAACATCGGCCCGTACTCCCGGGGCCAGCTCCGCCCGAGTCCGGATCGGCTTAGACGCGGATGTCACCACTGTGCAGCGCCTCGGACCCAGGGATCATCCGATTCCCCAGCCGGTAGACCGCGCACGGGCGGCATCCGCTTTTGTCCCGATTCTTAGCTAGCGATTCTTAGCACGTGGCCCAAATCCGCCTCTCAGTCAGGCGCCTGACGCGTTCGCTCTCACTCGACTCACTTGGCTTTTCGGCCCGAGGGTGCCTCACTCCCTGTGAGATGCACTTCAAGCGTGGCACCGTTGGTTCAAGGGATTGGGATCTTTGGCTCTTGGCTGCACGCTCGAGTCCGCCTCTCAATCCTCACACAACGCGTTCGCTTTCTAAAGTTCTTTTCCCTTCGCTCGGTCTCACTTTTCTTGCTCACTATTCACTTCACTCCTGCTAGCTCGGCTTGCTGACTGTCCTCCTTCCTGGTCGCGGCCCTCCTCTTATAGGCTCGCTTCTGCGTCGGCGCCGCCGATGCCGCCTGGCGCTAACGGCACTTTCCGCCATGCGGTGCCCGTATTTTTCCATCGGCGTTCCTTCATTCCCTTGTCGCTTTCCAACGGGACCTGGCTGGTGGCGTGATCTCATGACGATATTTGGTCATGGGCTGGGCCACTGCCGGCCCAATCGCGTCATCCCGCTGCTCTCTCTCCATGGGTCCTCCCCTCTCGTCTTGGGTCCCCGGGAGAGCTCTCCTCGGGAATTCGCCGCCTCCGGATATCCCCGGATAACGGCCGTTAGCGCTTAACCCTATACCGCCCCCTACGTGTGGGAATACATTTCCTCACAATGTTTTCATAAAAATATGTGATTGTATGCTTTTTATACCCGATACTCAAAATGAGTATTGGGGTATATTAGATTTGTGGTAAAAGTGGATGTGTATATATATGCATATATAAAGTATATATATTCTTGATCAGCATCAATAGCCGAGTCGATTGAGCCCTGTCTGTCTGTCCGTCCGTCCGTCTGTCCGTCCCCTTCAGCGCCTAGTGCTCAAAGACTATAAGAGCTTGAGCAACGATGTTTTGGATCCAGACTTCTGTGATATGTCACTGCTACAAAAATATTTCAAAACTTTGCCCCGCCCACTTCCGCACCCACAAAGGACGAAAATTTGTGGCATCCACATTTTTAAAGATACGATAAAACCAAAAACGCAGAATCGTAGAGAATGGCCATATCTTTGAGACTGCAGAATCTGAATTGGATCGTATTATTATTATAGCCAGCATCAAGAAAACAATTTCATTTTTTCTCGCCCTGTCTCTCTCTAACACACAGGTTTCATGGTCGGTTTTGCCAATTGCAAAATATGAGTTCAAGGATCTCAGAACCTATAAGAGCCAGAGCAACCAAATTTGGTATCCACACTCCTGTGATATCGGATCTTGACCGTTTCGTGTCCAAATTTCGCCACACCCCCTTCCGCCCCCGCAAAGGACGAAAATCTGGGGCATCCACAAATCTCAGAGACTATTAAGGCTAGAGTAACTAAATTTAGTATCCGCACTCCTGTTAGATCTCACTATAAAACGTTTATCTGAGAATTTCGCCCCACCTCCTTCCGCCCCACAAAGGACGAAAATCTGTTGCATCCACAATATTGCAGATTCGAGAAAACTAAAAACGCAGAATCATAGATAATGACCATATCTATCAGGTTGCTGAATCTGGATCAGATCAGATCATTTTTATAGCCAAAAGGAACAAATCAATTTGCAGTGGCTACGCAGCGTCCGACGTCACGCTCAGACTGATTTTCTGTCTGTCTCGCACGCAATCTTTGTCGTGTCGTTTAATATTAGCGGCGTCTGCCGGAGGAGATACTGACTTAGTATCGGGTGTAACCGTAGAGTTGCGGTGTCCGCAGCAACTCACAACGTTCCCCCTCGTTTCGTTTTAAGTTCTGGGTTTCTGTTTTCTGTTGTTTCCAGCATATTTAAATGCATGAGTGCACACGCATTATCAGGTACTTTGCATAAAACACATGCAACTTGCATTGCTGGCCGCTAGAACCAAAATTTGAGTTGAAGCATGAATTTGCATACAACACAAATCCGATCAACACAAGAATGGAAATAAATATAACACAAAATAAAGTCAATTAATAGCTTGTGGCCATTGGCTTTTAGTCAGCTGCAGAAGATCACGGATTGCCGTGCGAATGTGCCACAGCCTGTGCCGTTATCCAAGATTCCGGGGAAGAAAACAGAGGGTCGGGGATCTGGTGCCTTCTTGGTTTCTAGATAAACTCTCTGTGAAAGATGAGCAGGAGAACCAAATTCTGAAGATACTTTATGCACAGTGGACATGTGATCCATCCCATGAAGGCGTGCCGTAATCGGATGACGCTGCACGCGAGATATTCTCAGCAACTGGTGGACGGTCAGGGTGTCCAGTGAACGGCTGTCCGTGTCCACAATTTTCCGGTGATATGCATTCTGTAAAAATTTTATGATTGCGCAGGTTCTTGCGCAGCTTTCGGTTCTCGTTTATTCTCTATTAGATGCGTACAATTTACTGTATCTAAAGCACTCATACAAATTTTTGACTATTTCGGCTGAGTCCCCACTGTGCCGCGCCAAAGACATCAGCGACCACGCTGCCCTACGGTTTCGGCACGCAGACACTGACATGCTTTCAGTGCGCTTGTGTGTGAAGCTAAAAGCCGTATGAAAAGGTTTATGAACCGTCGCGGGAGTGTTTAGGTGGTTTTAATGTCAACGAGAATCGAGGTGTTTTTAGCATAGGCCAGCAGTTCCTGTGGCGTCCTTTTGGAGGCATCTTCCAGTGATGCCAGCACTGGGGCGCCCAGGTGTCTCCTCCTTGCCCTTGAGAGAGCCGGACAGTAGCAGATGAGATGTTCCAGGGTTTCGATAGCCCCAGGTTCATCACATTTCCTACAACTGTCTCTGTTGGTGATGCCTAGCTTAGCTGCATGTGCAGCAGCCAGACAGTGACCTGTAAGTATTCCCACTAGCAATCTACAGTCTTTTCGTGGTAGGTGCAGTAGGTAGTGGCTAAGTTTCTCGTTGCGCTCCTTGCACATTATCTTCGAGGTTCTGCAGGTGGTGGTACTCCTCCACCTGCTATCAGTCTGTGCTCTAGCCTGCTTCTCTAGATCGCCTTGCAGCGTTCTAAGGGAGACAGGCACGTTCTCGGTTCTCCTATTCTCCAGCCCGACGCCTTCCTTAGCTAGTACGTCCGCCGACCCAATAGATCCGCACTGTCTTTGTAGTGCTTAGGATGTCTAATGCCTCCCTGCTCGCCAAGACACTTCTGGAACTGACCGCGGACGACTGCATGGATCTTATCGCCGCTTGGCTGTTGACGAATAGGTTGACCGCATCGTGTACTCGTTCTGTTAGGAGAGCGACCTCCGCTGCCTTCCCAATGGCAAAAACTTCTGCCTGGAATATGCTGCATTGGTCCGGTAGGGTCTGTGCAGTATAGGCCCGCTCCTACTCCTCCGTCCATCTTGGAGCCGTCTGTGTATATATTGAGGTGCTCAGTTTGGTCCCTTCCCATTTTCCAGTCTTCAGGTCCCAGAGATGTGGTTGTTTTGACGTCAAGGCAAGCTTGGGGGGTCATGTAATCAGTTGATCTGGTCATGTCCCTGCCAATTGAACTGTGCCCGTATCCTTGTATGGATAGGTTTCCTGATGCTATAAGGCGTTGTGCTGTCTTTCCCGCAATCAGGCGAGCGTGAATGTCCAGGGGGTCGATTCCGAGTACAGTTTCGAGTGCTTTTGTTGGGGTTGACCTCAGCGCCCCTGTAATACAGAGCAGAGCCTGTCGCTGAGTCTTTTCCATAAGCTTATGGTATGTCTTCTTTTCAATAGCCTGCCACCACACTAAGGCTCCATACAGCAGAGTTGGTCGCACCACCGAGATGTAGATCCAGTGCATTAGAGCAGGTGACAGACCCCATGTGCTGCTGAGCATCTTCTTGGATGCATAAAGCGCAATGGTAGCCTTCTTCACCCTTTCCACTACATTGGGCCTCCATGCCAGCTTGCTGTCCAGTACTGTGCCTAGGTATTTCACCTGTGATTTTGGAGTCAGCCTAGTTTGGTCAATTTTCGCGGGGGTCCATATCGGTACCTTGTACCTCTTGGTAAAGAGGATGAGGTCCGTCTTGTCCGCGTTGATACTGAGTCCTACCTCTTCCGCCCACTCACGTATCTCCCTGAGTGTACGTTCCATTATGAAGCTGAGGGTCGATGGACATACACCCGTAATAAGTATGCTTATGTCATCTGCATAGGCTGTTATTTTTGGGTCCTTCCTTTCAAATCTTTTAATGAGGTCGTCGACCACCAAATTCCACAGTAGGTGTTGCGTGACCTTTCATCCATGGCCACAATAATTAGTTATTGAGTTAGGCTAGGGCAAAGCGGGAGCGCAATAAAAGTTCGCTCTCTCGCTCTTGGCGAATTCGCCCCGCTTTGCCACCGTAGGATAGCTAGAGTAAGAGATTTGAATTGTGAAGAAAATATAGTTGTTCGCCAACCTTGAATTAGATCGAGCGTATCAAGTTTTTCGCCCCGCCAAATAAATAATTTAAATTACAGCCACCCAAAGTTTTCGGTAATTGATTAGAAAAACTCTTCTAATTTTTCATGGCGCCCCCGGGTGGACTGTAAAGTGAATTATAGGCAACAAAAAATAAGTGACAGTGACACAAGAAATTGCAGTATACATATGCAAACATATTCGTTGCCCGCGTCGTGTGTGTGTGCAATCGGCAATCAATTTTTTTGTAAAATATCATCGCGTCGGTCGCGCCAACAATAATTTTTGTGCAAATTCTGCTACCGCCGAGGGATGCCCTGCGATAAAGACAGGAAAGTTGCAGTTGGATTCAAAGATCCAAAAGAGGAATCAGAGGTATTTGTGCAGAAAATTGAAGGCTGAGCAAAAGACATTCAGATCTCTCTTTGAGGTGTCTTGTGCTGAAAACATTGCACATCGCCTTCAATTCTAGGCACAGACGTATGATATACATACATATAGTAGATTGATTGCATGCATTTTATTAGTAATTGCATAAATATAACTAAAAACACATAAATACATACATATCGACACATACAGACATATGTGAACCGCTATTTGGACGCAACAGTTATATGTATGTACATACATCTATCTTTTACTGCAATCACTGTCGCCCTCCCCCCCCTTTTATTTTGTTCTACCTTTCTCGTCGTTAGAACCTCACAAAGTTTGTTCGTTCGTTCACCCAAGCCACGGCGTATAGAAAATTTCCACACATACATACAAGCAGCAGCACCGGTGCATTATTTCGTTTTCGCTTTCGCTTCTCCACTGCTGCTTGCGTTGTATTTGTTGGGAGAATTTTCGTTGCCGCTCTTGAGCTTAACGGTGCGCCAAGTGACGCGCTACCCTGTATCTAACGGGTATATTGTTTTCGGCTGTTACTTGCAACAACTCTTTCCCTTGATACCTCGTGCCTCGACATTCAATTAAAATTCGTTTTCGATTATCGTTCTCGTTCAAAAATTTAAATAAATAAATAGAAACACAACCATTATGGCAGAAAAAAGTAAACCCACTCTTGAAGACTTAAAGATTAAGCTCAAAAGTAGAGTAAAAAGCATTCGCCGCTTAGAGGATCGATTAGATCAAGTGTCGATTCCTTTGCAATTATCGGAATTACAATGTAGATCAGATTGTTTGAATGCTTCAATTGAAAAGGCTAACCATTTGCAGGAGCAAATCGAGGACATAACAGGTGATGATGCATATGCAGCCGAGTTGGAAGAGCTGATAATTGTCACCAAAGGAAAGATAATGTCGCTTATCGCCGCCTTTGATGCAGCAAGCGAGACGAAGCCAGTGTCTTCTTCAGCCCCAACTCATGCTAGACTTCCGAAATTTGCATTACCCAAATTTAGTGGTAAACACTCGGAATTCAAAAATTTCATTAGCCTTTTTGAAAGACTAGTCCATGGCGACAACAGCATACCGGTGATCGAAAAATTTAATTATTTGATTTCGTGCCTCTCTGATGAAGCATTAGGAACAATAAAGGCGTTCCAAGTCACCGAGGCAAATTATGAAAAGGCCATGGCTGGCCTAAAACGAGTATATGACAACGATTATTTGATTTTCACGAATAATATTTCCACATTGTTCAATCTGCCGAGAATCTGCATCATCTCTAAGAACTCTAATAGATACTGTTTCGTCGATTTACGGATCGTTACTCTCGATCGGAGATGATACAAAAATTTCGAATGCAATGCTCATTCATCTCGTTTTAAACAGAGTCGACCCAGTGACGAAACAAAAGTGGGATGAACAGCTTACTTATGAGAAGTTGCCGCTTTAGTCCGACTTTGAGAAAGTCTTGAATCGTCGATACCAGCATCTGTCTGCTGAAGAATCGACCAAGCCAAGGCAAGACAAAGTCATGCCAAGCAAGCAACATAATCGCAGTTCATTTGCTTGTTCTTCCACTTCCACCAACAGTAGAACTCAGCAAACTTGTAGCTACTGCAATTCAGGAGACCATGTAGTGTCAAATTGCCCTTCATTTTTGCGTCTCTCGGTGATGCAAAGGTTTGAGTTTGCTAAGTCGGCATCCCTATGCATTAATTGTCTGCGAAAAGGCCACGCTGTTGAAAAATGCAAGGCCAATAAATGTCGAGTGTGCAGCCGCTCACATCATACATTATTGCATCGATACACAGTGTCGGCTAATAGTCTCGCGTTGCCACCACCCCAAGAGAGTCCTTCTCCTCCATCAAATCAGAATCAACCTTCCCAGTCACATGTTTTGCATGCGACAGCGTTGGACAGGGTAATTCTGGCTACGTCGATCGTAAGCGTCCGAACTAAGAGCGGTGAACACATTCTGGCCAGAGCTCTGCTCGACTCTGGATCACAAACAAATTTCATTACCGAGGACCTCGCTAATCGCTTACAGATCCGTAGAGAGGAGTTCTGTATTAACTTGCTTGAAATTGGTGAATCTAATTCTCAAGTAAAGGATAAAATACACACAGTGGTGAAGTCGCGAATAAATGGTAGTGAGTTCTCCTTTGATTTTTGGATCCTGAAATCAATTTCAGGTTATCACCCTGACCAGTCAGTGAATGTGACTGACTGGCGAATCCCAGAGAACCTACCACTGGCAGACCCTTATTTCTACAAGCCACAAAGAATAGATATGTTAATTGGAGCAGAATCGTTCTTTGAATTATTAGCTGTTGGTCAAATTAAACAAGGTCCTGACTTTCCAACTCTTCAGAAAACCCTTCTTGGTTGGGTTGTGTCGGGAAAATATGTTTCCAGGAGTTCTGCTCCTCAAATAACAAACAGTTTGAGTTGCAGTGAAGAGTTGCTAGTATCCATCGATAGGACCTTGAAAAAGTTTTGGTCACTGGAAGAAATGCCATCTACCAAGAAAATTGCCACACCTGAGCACAAGCTATGTGAAGAAAACTATCGTAAGACGACTCAGGTACTATCATCAGGTCGGTTCGAAGTAAGGCTCCCGTTTAAATCAGATCCAAATTGTTTAGGCAACTCCTTTGAGGTTGCGAAACGGCGGCTTTTGTCGCTTGAAAGACGATTGCATCGTGACCCTGAGTTGAAGAAAATGTACTTGGAATTCATGGAAGAGTACCTCTCCTTAGGTCATATGTCTCCTACTGACAATACGATTCCTTCTACTCCACACTACCTAATCCCTCATCAGTGTGTTCTGAGGCCCCAAAGTACGTCTACCAAGCTCCGAGTCGTGTTCGATTCTTCGTCCAAGACGTCCTCACAGGTGGCCTTAAATGACATTCTGATGGTGGGACCTACCATTCAAGAGGAATTATACTCCACACTGCTCCGTTTCCGTCTGCACTGGTCTTCCCTGACTGCTGATGCTAAAAAGATGTATCGCCAAGTGATGGTGAACGAAGTGGCAGTTTCAGCTCATAGTGTGGAGAAGAGACCCTTCTGAATCCTTGAAATTATACAAGCTCAACACTGTAACCTATGGGACTGGACCAGCCCCATTCTTAGCTATCCGGTGTTTGAAAAGGTTGAGTGAGTCTGCGAAGCTCTCATTCCCTAGAGCTGCTAACGTTATTGGGTCCGACTTTTACGTCGATGACTTGTTGACTGGTGCTGCATGCGTAGAGGAGCTAAGGGCAATTAAGTCCGAAGTGTCTCAGGTTCTTCAGACCGCAGGGTTTGAGTTGACTAGGTGGTTTTCAAACTCACCCGAGATCACCGCATCTGAGAGCACAGCCAAACCCATAAAAATCTCGGATTCAGAGTCGACCAAGGCGTTAGGAATCTCATGGTTACCTACTGACGATGCCTTTAAGTTCAAAATTGACAATTCAGTTATGGGTCTCCGAGCGACAAAACGGAACATACTATCGGTGACATCAAAGTTGTTTGACCCCCCTTGGTTTATTAAGTCCTATCGTTATAAAAGGCAAGATCCTATTGCAGGAGCTTTGGCTTAACAAACTAGATTGGGATGAGTCGATCCCGCTGCATTTGGAAACAGCGTGGAATAAGTTGAAAAATACACTATCTCAATTGGAAGACATATCCATATCTCGGTTTGTGTATTCCGATCCGATGTCACCGGTTCAAATACATGCCTTTGCTGACGCCTCCATGAGAGCGTATGGAGCGTGCGTCTATATACGTAGCAGAACTGCAGAAGGTTTAAAAGTATCATTGTTGACTTCGAAATCCAAAGTAGCGCCGCTCAAGACCAAAACGCTCCCAAGGCTTGAGTTATGTGTCGCTCACCTTCTCGCAGATCTCTGTCACAGAATCAAGCCCCTATTAAACGTGCCCATTGAACGAGTCGTTTATTGGTCGGATTCTGAGGTAACTCTCCATTGGATCCGGTCTCATCCATCGTCGTTGTCGACTTTCGTTTCAAATAGAGTGGCTGAGATTCAAGAGTGGTCAGATGATGCTACGTGGCGGCATCTAACCACGAAACAGAACCCAGCAGATATTGTCTCAAGAGGTTGTGACGTCGACGAAATCGTTCAGTCAATCTGGTTCGAAGGACCATCATTTCTGAAAGCGGAAGAAGAAAACGCTCATTTCGAACACTCCGATGATCTTGGAATGATGATCTGGAAAAGGGGAAAACTGCGGTCGGGCTGAACGCTGCTGTGCGAAGTTCGGAGCTGTTAGATGTCATCGAGGGATTCTCGTCACACCTCAAACTGCTTAGAGTGTTCGTGTATGTGTTCCGCTTTATAAGAAAATGTAAAGACCCAAGCCTAAAATTCGAAAAAACTATCTCACCGACCGAATACAATGAAGCCTTTTATAAAATTGTCGAAATCGTCCAGCATCACGAGTATCAAGGAGAAATCGAAAAGGTTAGGAAAGGATCTACAATTGGTCCTAGTCTTCAGCGGTTGAACCCATTCATCCATGAAGACACAGGGACTTGGTGTAACTTTTCGTTGTTGCGAGTGGGGGGGCGACTAGCCAAAGCTCCTATATCATACGATGCCAAGTTTCCTCTGCTTTTGACTAAGCGCTCGCAATTCGTGCGAAGCTATATTCGTCATCTGCACCATTCGAATTTTCATGTCGGCCCACGAGCACTTGTGAGCATCCTTCGACAGAGCGTGTGGATAGTGAACGCTCAGGAGGTCTGCCGTCAGACAGTTCGATCATGTATGCGCTGTTTAAAATGCAAGCCTCGATTGCTGACGCAACTCATGGGGAATTTACCCGCAGATCGATTCCGTGCTCTCCGCCCATTTTCAATTTGCGGCGTTGATTTTTGTGGACCAGTGCACACGACATTGAAAATTCGCGGAAGGCCCCCATACAAGTCATACATTGCGCTTTTTGTTTGTTTTGCGTCCAAGGCGGTTCACCTAGAAATAGTTTCCGATCTAACCACTGATTGTTTTTTGTTGGCTTTTCAAAGGTTCGTCGGGCGCCGAGGATATCCCCAAGTCGTTCATTGCGACAACGGGACGAACTTCGTCGGAGCGAGCCGCCATCTCAGCGCTCTGCGGATCAGGCTCAAGGAGCAAGGAGACGCAATTCGCGACTTCGCGTCAAAGAACGGATGCGAATTTGCGTTCATACCGCCGCGAGCATACCTCACATGGGAGGCAGGTGTAAAAACTGCCAAGAGCCTACTCCTACGGGCGGTAGGCAGCGCGCTCCTAACCGCCGAAGAGCTCGCCACAGTCCTCGTCGGCATCGAGGCCATAATGAACTCGAGGCCGCTGGGAGCCATCAGCCAAGATCCAAGCGACGGCGAGGCCCTAACACCCGGGCTCCTGCTGACAGGCGGGTCGCTCATCGCCCCCCCGGCACTGCGGACTCCGGACCAGGAGACTGCTTACCGATGTTGAGTAGAGAAGGCTGTAATTTGAGGAGTTTAGTCCGGCCACAGAGTTGCCTGACGCAATCCACGGCTCCACGCTACCTTGCTTTTATGGAGATTGAGTTGCAGCACCCTTAGTGTCATGGGTGGCTAACTCAACCTCGCACGACGGGTTGACTATGATTGTCAGGTCACCGTCCTCCTCCTCCTCCGCAAGACCCTGGGCGGCCTCCACTATGGTCTCCAGACCTAGGTCCTTCTCGACCTCGCCTGCCTGGAGGGTGTGCGCATCTTTATCCTCGGGGTGGCGCTTTTTCAGTCGTAGGTATACGCTACCTACACCCCACGCCATCGTCCCGAACTTGGGATACAGGATGTCCTCCGCCACCTTGCTGATCTGGAGGATCACGTGCTGGCCCCCCTCGTTGGGTAGTGGGCTACCGGCATGCAGAACCTTCCAATCAGCCGTTGGCACGTCCGGATTTTGCCTCTGCAGCAGCTTCAGTGCTCGCTCCCCCTGGACAGCAATGGGGAAGAGCACCTTCGCCTTTGGTATGGACGGGATCAGCTCCCTGTCTACCACCTCCAGCTTGGCCCCCTCCCACACAGCTTCCAGTAGGGGCACCTTCTGCACCAGCCACTGCCGCGTTGGGTCGTCGTTGCACTTGAGGATTGTGACCCCGTTCAGCCATCCCGCTCCATCGAACGTGGGCATGGGAGCGCTAGGGTCCTCCTCCATTCGCGAGAACAGTGCATCGACGAGCTGCGCGTGGACTAACATCCACTGCGCCGCCGTCATCTTCCCGTTCTCATCGCTGCGATCGATCAAGGCCACAATGAGATGTCTCTTGGACACCTCGCTCATGGCCTTCTGCCTCGGCTTCCTCGTCTTCGGCTGGGGGGTGGCCACCTTGGGCCCGCGTTGCCGCTTGCTCGCCGGAGTGTCTTTGGCAGCACTCTCGATCGAGCGTTGCCTCTTGGTGGCCAACATCTCCTCCACCTTGTTGGCGAATCCACCGTTTGTTGCCTTCATCTGCGGCAACTGCGCGTAGTATTCGCGGCCCTTCTGTACCTGTTGCTCAGCCCAGGCTAGCTTGGACTTCTCCTCTTGGGAGATATCCGCCTTGCCCCGGAGCCGGCGCAGTAACTTGAGGGCCGCCTTATACTGAGCTTTTGCCTTCATCCCCTCCCTGGAACGCTTCGGCCCTTCCCTACGCAGGGAGCTGGTACCTGGTTCCGGCGAGCGGAGAAGGCTTTCCTCTTCGGTCTTGCTAAGGGAAAGCACGCTCTCCAGGTCCGAGTCTGCATCAACAACGGCACCCGCGCGGCTCACCCTGCAACGCGTCGTTTTAGTGGCAGTAGTATTACAACTGACATGACCTGCTCCCGCCATGCCCGAGGTGTGACAACTGGCGACACGCAGAGAGGATTGCTCCTCCCCGTGCCCGCCGCTGGTAGCAGTCACGCTTTCCACCGACGTTTGGGTTGACATCCCAACCCGTGCTTGCTCCTTATCTGCCTCCATATTTGGCCCGAAGGTCCATACCGGTTAATGTTTTTCGGGGGGACCACCCCCTAGCGTTTTATGCCTGGCCGCCAGGCACCTCTAGCCATGGCCTTGGTTCAGTTCCCCCGACTTTAGATCGGGAAGACGATGGACCATAGCCATAGCTAGACACTGCATTACCCCGGGCAGGGCAAGCGACAGTGCATTATCCTCGCCCGGGATAATGCAGTGTCCATTGCCCAGCCGGCACCCTCGTGGAGGGTTCAGCTAGAGGGTTTTTGCCAGCCAGGAGGATAGATAGAAGTGTGAACAAGTGCGGACGCGTTTCCTTGGTGCTCCCGGGCGGGCAGCCTACAGCTGCGACATCTGCAGGGAAACGAAACCAGATGGGTAACTACAACAACACTGGAGTCCGTACATACCCAGGAGAATGCCTAAGCATAGGAGTTGCCGCATCCACGAGCTCCGGAGGCCCTTGATGCAGAACGATGACCAAGGCCAGGGGTGAGGGGTGAGAAATTTCCTCTCTGAGAGTGCCCTCTGCGCTCCCACTATCTGTGCCTTCTTCTTTCTTGTTGCATTTACAATTGCTGTAACTTAGGGTCGCTCTGCCGGCTCCACTCTCCCTTCAAATGCACTTGTCATTCCAGCTGATCTAGATATCAGCTGCTTAACAGTGTTAGGCAGCGGAGAAACCCGAAAGGTACCACAGGGAAGCTCCGGCAGAGGGCGAAAGCCCGATCGCCCGCAGCAACCCGACCAACAGATGGCGCCAGCAGACACTACGGTGCAGGGCAAGGCCCGTGCCAAAGTCTCAAAGGCTCCCTACTCCTAGCGGAACACACGGAACAATAGGCTTCAAAGGTCATGGAGCAGGCCAACAGACACCCCCACCGTCTAGGCGGCGCACCCCAAAACGGGGCCTGCACCAGAAAGAAGGAAAGAAACCACTTCCCTTCTTGACCACCGATGGACGCCCCAAAGGGCCTACAATCCAACCAAACCCAAGCAGCATCTGACCCACAGTGGGCGGCTGTTTGGTCTGCGTTTGTATCGCAGTGATCGGCAGTTAAATAACCTGGCAGAAGGTATAAAATGCAAACAACCTGGCAGTAGGTATAAAATGCGTATGAAATGGAAAGAAATGTATTCGAAAAACATAACTACTCCAGGTGGAAACCCACAAGGTGGAAATCCACCCGCGCAGAGCGGGTCTGGAGGCCCCAATAAGCATTTCCCCCAACCTTGCTACGCCGGTGGCACACTTGGCCGGCGAAGCAAGTATGACTACAAGCATCGAAGCAACGGCTTTCCAAAAAGCCTCGAAAGTGGGAAGAACACCGCCACAGCAGCCAGCAGCCCCAGCCCTGCACATGAAGCAGAGCAAAATACACGGCGTTGCCAGCGGGCCGTCACAGGACGGCAACAGAGATGCCGACACCCCAAAGAGGCAGCGTGACCCCCCTACCCCATCGAGTAGCGGAAGGAAAACGCCGCCCAAGAGAAGCAGGACCAGCGTGCAGGACATTGACGAGATTGGCGCAATTCTGGACGATCTCTTGTACCAGATGAACGAGAAGGGACAGAGGTCCATTAACATAGCCATCAAAAAGATGATGGCGCGCATGAAGGAGCTGCAACTGGAGGTAAGGTCACAGCGCCAGCGGAAGGAGAGGTAGCGATGTGTGAATGTCAATGCCACTGCCACACCGCAGAACCCACCCCCAGGCTAGTTAACCCCCACCCAGGCGATGCGAAGACCACATCGACAAAGGAGACGCAGACGACGCCAGGAGTTCGCAGAAAGGGGACAGCACCCAGTATGAAGGAGGAAAACGCACGCCGTAAGCCCCGGACAGCGCAAAACAACGGTGCCAACCGGCAAGATGCGACAAAGAAGCCGCCGACCAGCACGCAAAACACTGACCCCGCGCAGAAGTGGAACGAGGTCAGAGGGCGACGGGCGAAGCGCAAGCCGACAGCCCGGCCGGACGCGGTACTGGTGAAGTGCACCGAGGGAAAGTAATATGCCGACATCCTGAAGGTGGTGAAGGCAGCGCCAACGCTCCAGGCCCTGAAGAGCAAGGTCCAGGCCATAAGGAAGACTGCCTCGGGCGAGCTGCTCCTCAGGATGCAACAACCATCTGACCCTGCCATACAGGCAGCGTTAGGAGAGATGGCAGCCGTAAAGGCCATTCAGGAGACAGTCGCGGTCGAAGTGCTCGACATAGATGAGCTCACGACAGGCGATGAGGTATTGGAAGCAATTACAGCAGCGACCGACCTGGACTTGACCCAAGCAACAAAGCCGAGGATGCGGAAAGTGTATGGTGCCACGCAGGTGGCTACACTAAACCTCCAGCCCGCCCTTGCACAGAAGCTCCTGGAGCTTGGCATGGTGCGAATCGGCTGGGTGGTGTGCCACATGCGACGATGGATCGCGCCAACACGCTGCTTCAAGTGTATGGCCTATGGCCACACGGCAGCGAGATGCAGAAGCCAACGTACAGTGGCGAAGGATACCTGCTTCAGGTGTGGCGGAGACGTGCATGTACAAAACAAATGCACCAACCCCCCGAAGTGCCTGCTGTACGTGGGTAACAACGGAGCTCGCTCAACAGCCCACTCGGTCCTCAGCCGCAGCTGTCCCGAGTATAAGAAAGCCCTTTCCCAGCTGCTAGATGGTTAAGCTACTTCAGCTGAACCTCAACCACTGCCAAGCTGCCCAGGACTTGCTAACGCAAACGGTGCTGGAGCAGCAGATCGATGTAGCGCTTCTCAGTGAGCCCTATAAGAAAAAAAGCGAAGTGATCTGGCACCAAAGCACAGACGGCGGTGCGGTAATCTGGAGCTGTGGCCCCCAAACATAATGGCACGTACCTATATAGCTGCTACATAGCCCCCCGATTCACACAGAGCGAATACGAGGCGGTAATCAGGGACATAGCCAATGACGCCAAGGACAGATCCCCGGTCATAATAGCGGGCGATTTCAACGCCTGGGCTACGACCTGGGGCAGTGCCAGGAACACGCCCCGAGGGACAGCGCTATTGGCGGAATTTGCGAGCCTGAACGTCTGTCTCCTGAACGCAGGAAGCACCCCGACATACAGCAAAGCAGGCCGAGTGTCTATCATAGACCTCACCTTTGCAAGCCCGGAGATCGCTCGCCACGCAAAGTGGCAAGTCCTGAACACGTACACGCACACCGACCACCTGGCTGTGATGACGGACACAGCCGCCATCGGGAATGCAAAAAGGGGGCAACTAGCGCAATTGACTGGCTGCAAAGAAGCAACGCTGGATACAGACGCGCTTCTAACAGCAGCAGAGAACCTAGCTGCCGCCGGGGACCCCGACACAAGCGCGAGATCCATCTCCAGGACCGTCGTAGCGGCATGTGATGCAGCTATGCAGCGAAGAAAGCTAGGAGGAAGTAGACACCGCCCAGTACCATGGTGGAACGACCAAATCGCCCAAGCAAGGAGGGAGTGCTGCGCAGCGCGACGCGCGTACCAGCGATCCAGAGGTACACCACAGGGATCAAAGGGGCGGCATTCAAGGCAAACCGGAGAGCCCTTAGAGACGCCATTAGAAGCAGCAAGGCCAAATGCTTCCAGCAGCTCTGTGAGGCGGCAGATGCAGAACCCTTCGGAGGGGCATACAAGTTAGTCATGGGAAAGCTCTGTAGGCAACCCACCCCCAAGTGCCCTGTCCTGCTGAGGGAAATAGTCTGCGCAATCTTCCCCCGGCAACCACTAATCCAGGAGGCAGACAGCGCCACCCCACCACCACCTTCTCGGTGAAGGAGGTGCAGGAGGTCACTGCCAAACTGAAGAACGGCAAGGCGGCAGGACCCGACGGAATCCCCAACGCGGCCCTGAAATGCTGGGTCAGTGCCCACCCAGAGGTATTCACACGGATGTACAACCAGTGCATCCAGGAGCGGTACGTACCACTAGCATGGAAACGCCAGAGACTTGCCCTGGGCCGACTCGAGGCCGAGCTGACGCAACGGAATGGCCTCTCCACCCTCCAGTTCGGATTCAGGAAGCAGAGAAGCACCATCGACGCCATCCAGATGGTCACGAGCTTGGCCAGAGTAGCCATTGCAGGAACGCGATGGGCAGGAGGCTCGAAGGAATACTGCCTAGTGTGCACGCTAGACGTGCGGAACGCCTTCAACTCGGCCAGCTGGAAGAGCATTTTCGATGCACTGGCGAGGAGAGGCACACCCCAATACCTGATCCGGACACTCCGAAGTTATTTCACGGACCGCGTATTGCTGTATGACACGGAAGATGGAGCGAAGCAGCACATAATCACCGGTGGCGTTCCACAGGGTTCGGTCCTACGGCCGAAATGCATATTTCTGGGTTGGCTCGAGCTCGTGCCAAGCTCGCTTCTTCACTTCTTGTTTAGCAATCATTGCAATCAGTTGTAAAAAAATATGAGCGGAATAAGAAAAGGTGATACAAAGTCCGGCCGGCAATGCATTGTGAAGACATGCCAAAAATCAAGGCGTACCAATCCTGGTATAAAAATGTTTAATTTTCCGCCTGCAGACAGCATTTTTGGTCAAATTTGGCGCGAAAAATATTGTGTTGCACTGGAGAATTATGAACAAAAACTGATTATATGCGATGATCATTTTTCTAGCGCATATATAGGGAAGAAAAAGTTGAAAAGCGAAGCTTTTCCAGCTTTGAACTTAGAAATTGAACTGGAAAATAGTTCTGTTGAATTTATTGAGCCCGAAATTGATGCAGAAAAAGAAGTATCTATTTGCGAAAAATGTAAAAAAAATTCTAAGTCAAATAACTTTTATAAAAAGAAATGCAACAGGCTTCTGGCAGAAATAAAAAAGTTAAAAAAAGAACTTAAATCTAAAAAATATATTCCTAAAAATAACGAGGGGGAACGTTGTGAGTTGCTGCGGACACCGCAACTCTAAGGTTATACCCGATACTAAGTCAGTATGGCTCTCCTCCGGCAGACGCCGCTAATATTAAGCGACACGACAAAGGGTGCGTGCGAGAGAGACAGAAAATCAGTCTGAGCGTGACGTCGGGCGCTGCGTAGCCACTGCAAATTGATTTGTTCCTTTTGGCTAAAAAAATGGTCTGATCTGATCCAGATTCAGCAATCTAATAGATATGGTCATTATCTATGATTCTGCGTTTTTAGTTTTCTCAAATCTGCAATATTGTGGATGCAACAGATTTTCGTCCTTTGTGGGGGCGGATGGGGGTGGGGCGAAATTCTGAGATATACGTTTTATAGTGACATCTTAAAGGAGTGTGTGCACCAAATTTGGTTACTCTAGCCTTAATAGTCTCTGAGATTTGTGGTTGCCTCAGATTTTCGTCCTTTGCGGGGGCGGAAGGGGGTGTGGCGAAATTTGGACAGGAAACGGTCAAGGTCCGATATCACAGGAGTGTGGATACCAAATTTGGTTGCTCTGGCTTTTATAGGTTCTGAGATCCTTGAACTCATATTTTGCAATTGGCAAAACCGACCATGAAACCTGTGTGTTAGAGTGAGACAGAGCGAGAAAGAGTGCAATTGTTTTCGTGATTCTGGCTGTAATAATTATACGATCTGGTTCAGATTTTGCACTCTAGAAGATATAGTCATCTTCTACGATTCTGCGTTTTTAGTTTTCTTGTATCGTCGAAATTGTGGATGCCACAGATGTTCGCCCTTTGTGGGGGCGGAAGTGGGCGGGGCAAAGTTTTGAAATATTTTTGGAGCAGTGACATATCACAGAAGTCTGGATCCAAAACATCGTTGCTCTAGCTCTTATAGTCTTTGAGCATTAGGCGCTGAAGGGGACGGACAGACGGACAGACGGACAGACGGACGGACGGACGGACGGACAGACAGACAGGGCTCAATCGACTCGGCTATTGATGCTGATCAAGAATATATATACTTTATAGGGTCGGAAACGATTCCTTCTGGACGTTACACACATCCACTTTTACCACAAATCTAATATACCCCAATACTCATTTTGAGTATCGGGTATAAAAAGTATGTTGTCAGTCAGATATTTGACTGCATGAATAGTGGTTCATTATATGCGGATAATGTGTACAGATCTGCGATACAGCTTAACAATGTACCCCACAAATTCATTCAATTTTTTTAAAGCTATATTAAAGACGTAAATTTTGTGGATTTGAAGAAACGTGTTTATTTTCTTGACGGCGTATAGATTACATTCAAATCCCTTCTTTTACTTGCTGATGAGCTTTTAACGAATTCAGATAAGTTTTTTATTATGACAAAAACGCTCAACCAGGACAAGCTGGAAAACACTTTTGCAGTAGTGAGGCAAAAGGGTGGCAATAATACCAATCCCTCTGTAGCGGAAATTAATAATATTTTCGCAAGAATTTTAAATATAAAAATAGTTCGTTCGTCCGACTTTGGGAATTGTGAAGCTGATTTTGAAGAAGGAGCCGCTGTCCAAGCGTGCATTGAGGGTGTTTTTGACGAGTGAAATAATTTGAAAGTTGAGCATCCTAATGATCATGATGAGTTGCTTTCAAAGCTCGATTTTGATGGTAGTGGTCCAAATATCCAAGAGGTCGTGGTGCCATTGCAAGGTATGCTGCGATCGCCAAATGCGGCAAAATTTGGCCGGTGAAAAAATGCGATCCGCGGAAAGAAGAAACACGCGAAATGCAGCGCCACATTGAACGCATAATCTCTGGGGCAAAAAGTGTACTTGATCTCCAGCAGCAGGAGTACAATATTGTTGCCTTTAACTATTTCGCCAACACTGGGAGTGTGTACGTCCCCGCTGAATATGCCTGCCTGACCTGCCTCAAGAAAGGCATCAGTGCGGAGTACAGTACCCTAATTGATCCGGGGTAACTCATCTTTGGGCAAAGCCACCAGGCCAGGCAACATTCGCTGGATACCCATAAGTTGCCCTTGCCCCCGAATGCCTTGGGCACGAAAATGGGAAAACTGTATAAAAAATTCATTGATGGAATTCCAGAGGTCTGTGAAGGAGAACCGATCATTGTGTACACCACCACCGATCAAATACCGATGGTAAAGGCCTGCTTTGCCTATTTGGAGTGCAAGCAACGTGATTGCATTATTCTGCATTCCGTTATTTGTATATTCGTGTGGTTAGTTATCCTTATACATAAATACATATATTTGCGAATACTTGTGTTCAACAGGTTCCAATCACAGACGAGTCGCACCTAGGTTCACGAAAAACATGGTGGGCTCTAGATGAGATTTTAGGAGGCATTCCACCGCAACTCGCATGAGTACCAGTACAGGCTTAATAAACTGACAAATATGAAGTGCGACACGGTGTCCAAGGCGCGCATGCGCAACGCAAGAAGCGCTTCAACGGGATTTTTAAGCAGATGCCTCCAGAAAACTGGTGAGGATGAACTTTTCGGACCCGAAGGTTGGAAAAATTTGAGAAAAAAGTCGCAAAATGAACTAAGCGCACGTCTTTTATAGGCTGCAGAGTCGCAGTAGCCATTCTGCTGCGTCGCTGCGACTGCGCATTCGTCTTATTTACCGGCGTCAATGAAGACTTCGGCTCTGGCGTTCGGGTACTGACGCGTCATCATGAGCCAAACGCAGAGAAAACATCTTTGCATGTGTTAGTACACACAAAATATCCCTGCAGTACCAGCATTGAGCGATGACGAATGTCATCTACAATGTCATCGAGGCGTTGACGCCAGCCAAATCGAACCCTTTGTTTTTTCTTTTGTTTCTTTCTTTTCCGCGCGTGCCGAACGTAATTCGGTTCTGCCGACCGTGCGCAGAAGCAGAGAACTTCGTTTTATCTTTTCGTCTTCTTTGCGCCTGCGTCGACAGCACTTTTTTTCTTTTTATACCCGATACTCAAAATGAGTATTGGGGTATATTAGATTTGTGGTGAAAGTGGATGTGTGTAACGTCCAGAAGGAATCGTTTCCGACCCCATAAAGTATATATATTCTTGATCAGCATCAATAGCCGAGGTCGATTGAGCCATGTCTGTCTGTCCGTCTGTCCGTCCGTCCGTCTGTCCGTCTGTCCGTCCCCTTCAGCGCCTAATGCTCAAAGACTATAAGAGCTAGAGCAACGATGTTTTGGATCCAGACTTCTGTGATATGTCACTGCTCCAAAAATATTTCAAAACTTTGCCCCGCCCACTTCCGCCCCCACAAAGGGCGAACATCTGTGGCATCCACAATTTCGACGATACAAGAAAACTAAAAACGCAGAATCGTAGAAGATGACTATATCTTCTAGAGTGCAAAATCTGAACCAGATCGTATAATTATTACAGCCAGAATCACGAAAACAATTGCACTCTTTCTCGCTCTGTCTCACTCTAACACACAGGTTTCATGGTCGGTTTTGCCAATTGCAAAATATGAGTTCAAGGATCTCAGAACCTATAAAAGCCAGAGCAACCAAATTTGGTATCCACACTCCTGTGATATCGGACCTTGACCGTTTCCTGTCCAAATTTCGCCACACCCCCTTCCGCCCCCGCAAAGGACGAAAATCTGAGGCAACCACAAATCTCAGAGACTATTAAGGCTAGAGTAACCAAATTTGGTACACACACTCCTTTAAGATGTCACTATAAAACGTATATCTCAGAATTTCGCCCCACCCCCATCCGCCCCCACAAAGGACGAAAATCTGTTGCATCCACAATATTGCAGATTTGAGAAAACTAAAAACGCAGAATCATAGATAATGACCATATCTATTATATTGCTGAATCTGGATCAGATCAGATCATTTTTATAGCCAAAAGGAACAAATCAATTTGCAGTGGCTACGCAGCGCCCGACGTCACGCTCAGACTGATTTTCTGTCTCTCTCGCACGCACTCTTTGTCGTGTCGTTAAATATTAGCGGCGTCTGCCGGAGGAGAGCCATACTGACTTAGTATCGGGTATAACCGTAGAGTTGCGGTGTCCGCAGCAACTCACAACGTTCCCCCTCGTTTCGCTTTGCATTTGCTATTTTCCGCCCGTGCCGAACGTAATTCGGTTCTGCCGACCGTGCGCAGTAGCAGAGAACTTCGTTTTATCTTTTCGTCTTCTTTGCGCCTGCGTCGACAGAACTCTTTTGCTTTGTTCTTTGCTATTTGCAATCGTCAGATGGAGTTTTAATAAGTGATTATTAATCTGGAGTTTTAATAAGTGATTATTAATCTGTGATTATTATTATTATCAGGTAAGTGCAGTGTTCGGGCCAGCCGCTGAAGAATAACCGTAACTTTAAAATTATTATTATTGTATGAGCATAGAGAGCCGCCTACATATGTTGTAAAGCATTGACTTTCTGCAGAGCTGCTGCGCTCTCCCGCTAAAGGGGCTCTCTGCCGCCGCCACTTCGGCAACTACTTTGATCTGCTGCCGCCACTTCGGCAGTCACTTTGATCTAACGCCGTCGTCTATAGTTTTAGTTCTATGCTAACCCCTCTGCGCATTGGTTGCATATCGATCTCGCATAAAGTTCATCTGGCAATAGCAAGCAATCGGCTTCCGCTAAGCCACCAAGATTAAATACGAATTATAAAGTTTAACCCAAAATCTCTTTTTATTTTGAAATACATAGGTGCCAAAAAAGCTTGGCATCTCAAACATTGGTGACCCCGACGTGATATAAAACCATTGCTTAGTCGCGTTCCGTTAAAACACTTATTAATTATACAATATTGTGTTGTTGGGTAGTTTAACTACCAACAAATACATTTGTGTGCACATTAAAAACAGTTTAAAGTGCAAATTCAGTGAGAGTGCGGCTGGAATATTTATAGACAAATTCCGGTACTTTAAGCGTCGAATCTCTCATTCTCTGCGCAGCTGCAGCCGCGGTTCTTGACTTTTCGTGTCTTCCATTCTCGCTCTCGCGTCTATACATCGTCGCTTAAGCGGTATTTCATTTTCCGTTGTTGTGTCGATTGCACAACGGTTAACATGGACAACGATCCGAATACAGGCGCGGGCGGAAATATTGTGGTGGCTGATTCCAGACTGAGTCTGTATAAGCGTAAAAGTCAGTCATTATATGATCGATTGCACAGGCTTGGCGAATCCTTCGCGGGGAATAAAATCGACAAGCTGACCGCCGCGGAAGTCGAGGTGCGCCTTGATATGTTGGCAGAAATTCGAGCGGAATTTAATAAGGCCCATAATGAGTTGGAGGCTCTCGATCAAAACGAGATTGGGAGTGAGCTGCGCGAAATCTTCGATACTCTTTTCATATCGTTGAAAGCTGAGTTGCTGGCTGCTGTTGAAGTAAGCCAGTCACACGCCGCTGCCAATTCTACGACTCTGCCAAGCCATTCCGGACATAGCACCATCATCATGGCTCACAAGCAGCGACTTCCTGAGCTGAAGGTGCCGAAGTTTTCTGGTGGATACGTCGAGTTCTCGGATTTTATGGCAATGTTCAAATCGGTGATTGAAGCGGATGCGGATCTCAGTGACATCGAGAAATTCCAGCACCTTCGCTCTTGCCTCGCTGATGCGGCTTTGGATTCGGTTCGATCGTTGGAGCTCTCCAGTGCCAATTATCGTGCGGCTCTGGATATACTTAATAAACGCTTTAATAACAAAAGACTTGTTTTCCAGGCACACATCAAGAAGATTCTTGGGCTAAAGAGGGTAGACTCGCCTTCTGCTAAAAGGCTTCGGGAGTTTTCGGATGCAGTCAATTTACACATGCGAGCGTTGCAGACATTGGGAACTGCTGAGGAGATTTCGGGATTCATGGTTATCAACATGCTGCTGCAGAAGTTGGATTCGAAGACGCAAACCAAATGGGAGGAGAACACATCGTCGGATGCTATACCTACCGCAGAGGAATTCTTCGAATTCTTGCAGCAACGCTGCCAGAAAATGGAGCGATTGGAATATGCTACAGCGACACACGCTAGTAGCGATTAGGTGGGAAAAAACCATTCCTATACGCATGTTAAGAAAACGTTTGTAGCTTCCAACTCTTCCGCCGACCCGTCTGTATGCGTCTTTTGCCACTCAGCGGGCCATGGAATATACTCGTGCAAGATATTCGAAAATCTCTCACCGTTGCTGCGCCACAAAGAAGTGAAGAAGCTTTCCCTATGCTTCAATTGCCTAAAACCGGGGCACCGGACCCGCGCATGCAATAGTGGAAAATGTCGAGTATGCGGCGGTAGGCATCATAGTTTGTTGCACTTCGTTAGTATGCAGCCCACAACACAAGGCTGCCCAGGTATTACTCCTCCCGATCTGGCCGTTCAACCGGACACTCTTTCCGTTGCTCAAAATTCTGCTAGCAGCTCGTCTCTACCTTCGTCTACCTCTCTTGCTGCCCAAGGTCTTCACTCTGATGTCGTGCTTCTGGCTACAGCCGTGGTTCTCGTGAAGAATCGGTCTGGCGTTTTTTATGATCTCCTCTGCGTAGGGCAAATCAAACTCACCGATGGACTGCCTCTTCTGCAGAAGACCCGGCTTGGGTGGATCGTATCTGGTGGTGGACAGAAGGTATCAAGCTCGGCGCTTTTGGCCACGCACAATTGTCCAGATTCGATAGCTGAGATGGAAGCAAGCTTGGATAAAACTCTTCGTATGTTTTGGGAAGTCGAGAATTGTGTGGAGGTTGGGTTGAATACCAAAGAAGAAGACGATTGTGAAGCACATTTCGTAAGCCACCTTTCACGGTTGCCATCCGGGGAGTATGCAGTTCGTCTGCCGCTAAATAACAATACTGATCGTTTAGGAGAATCTTATGCTCAGGCTTATCGACGGTTCATCAGTCTGGAGCGAAAACTGGAGCGTAATCCTACACTCAAGGAGTGGTATTCCGCCTTTATGAGGGAGTACATTGATTTGCATCATATGCACCAAGTCAACCCTGATTCCCGTAGCCTCTGCAAATATTTCTTGCCTCATCACTGTGTCCTAAAGGAGGACAGTACGACGACAAAACTCCGTGTCGTTTTCGATGGATCCGCAGCTACATCAACTGGATATTCTCTAAATGATGTGATGATGACAGGCCCTGTTATTCAGCCTGCATTGTTCAACATATTGATTCGCTTTCGAACATATCCAGTCGCTCTCACTGGGGACATTTGTAAAATGTACCGCTGCGTACGAGTGTCTCCACCCGACAATTTGTATCAATGCATCCTATGGCGAGATTCCATCGAGTCCGAGGTTCAAGTCTACACATTAGACACCGTCACATACGGGACGAGGGCTGCATCATTTCTAGCGGTCCGCGCAATGCACCAGCTGGCCATCGACGAGGGTGAATCCTACCCTCTTGGCTCAGCTGCTCTGCGGCAGGAGTTTTACGTGGATGACCTTATTTCGGGCGGTAATTCGGTCGCACAGGTCATGGAAAAGATGCACCAAACATCAGCTTTACTGTCCCGTGGTAACTTTAGACTTAGGAAATGGTGCTCCAGTCACCAGGAAGTACTTGAGAGAACCCCTGAAGATGACATAGAGAAGTTCCTAAAGTTTAATGATGGAAGCGACATAGCCAAAACTCTCGGCTTAGCGTGGGACCCTGCTTCGGATCAGCTGCTTTTTGCCTTGTCCGCACTGGACACAACCTCAAAGCCATCAAAGCGGTCGGTTCTATCTACGATTGCGCGGTTCTACGACCCTCTTGGATTGATAAATCCAGTCATTGTCAGGTGCAAAATCTTCCTTCAGCAGCTTTGGAGAGAAAATTTGGATTGGGATGAAAGCCTACCCTCAGCATTGCATTCAACTTGGATGGACTTGAGAAATAGTTTGGCAAGCATTTCTCGGATCTCATTTCCTCGCTTGGTTCTTCGTTCTAGTGTGGCTACAGAAGTTCACGGATTCTGTGATGCCAGCTTAGAAGCATATGGCGCTTGCGTGTATGTCGTGTCCAGGGAAGCCCAGTCTTCGAGCCACGTTTTGTGCTCAAAGTCGCGAGTGGCTCCGCTAAAGACTATATCGATTCCTAAGCTGGAATTAAGTGGAGCCCATTTGCTTGCGAAAATCATGCAGAATGTAAAAGACATGGGAATCTTTACAGGTCGGTTCTATTGCTGGTCGGATTCGTCAACAGCATTATCTTGGATTAGGGACGAGCCAGCTAAATTTCAAGTTTTCGTGGCAAATCGAGTGGCATCAATTCAGGAGTTGACGGCAGACATGGAATGGCGCTATGTTCCCACATCTTTAAATCCTACTGATATTCTCTCGAGAGGCTCGCTTCCCAACCATCTTATCCAGTCAGAGCTATGGTTTCACGGCCCATCCTTTTTGCTATGCTCCAAGGATAAGTGGCCTGTATCTCCTACTAACAACATAGCAACTTTGGAGCTTCGCAAGAGAGGATTGCTAATCACGTCTCCACATGCCGATCTCACGTCCGGATGCAAATTTGCGAATTCATTCTTTCGCATGCAGCGCACATTCGCCTACATGCATAAATTTATACATCGTCTTAGGCATCCAGGACTCACCGTTTCTGATATTCGGCAAGGAACGCATCTTCTAATTCGACACATTCAGCTGGCAAATTTGTGGATGGACATAAAGGAGATTCGGCGCAATGGTCAAGTCATGAAATCCAGTTCTATTAGTTCGCTCAACCCGTTCATCGATCATTCTGGACTACTTAGAGTTGGAGGTCGTCTTGGCAACTCATCGCTAGGATTTGATGCTCAGCACCCGCTCATTCTGCCAAAGGGACAATCCATTACCTTTGCGCTGATAAGATATTACCATGAAAGAAACCTCCATGCCGGACCTCGCGCCTTGCTATCCAAAATGCGGCTGGAATATTGGCCCATTGGAGGTGTTAAGGCAGTGTCAAGGGTCGTCAGCAGATGTGTGAGATGCTTCAGGACTAGGCCGCGCATGGTCGAACACATCATGGGAGACCTACCTAAGGAACGTTTGGAAGGATCTCGAGCTTTTGAAGTCACTGGAGTAGATTACTGTGGACCTTTTTTCTACCGATCAGAAATCCGCACAAGGCCTCCGATCAAGTGCTACATTAGCGTATTCATCTGCTTCACTTCCAAGGCTATACACATGGAGCTCGTAAAGGATTTGACCACTGCATCGTTTCTAGGCGCACTAAAGCGTTTTACTTCCACTCGAGGAAGGCCAAGTCAAATTTGGTCGGACAATGCGACAAACTTCGTTGGCGCCAAGAACGAGCTTCTGGAGCTAAAGAAGCTCTGTCTGAGCGAACCGCATATGAAGGAGGTCCACGAATCCTGCTTGGCTGACTCGATCGACTGGCGTTTCATTCCACCTCGCTCTCCGCATTTTGGCGGGTTGTGGGAAGCGGCCGTGAAGACCGCAAAATATCACCTGTACCGCTCAGTTGGACCATCTGTGCTTAGCTTCGACGAGCTGCGCACTCTGATCTGTCAGATCACTGCAATTGTTAACTCTCGCCCTTTGCTCTCGCTTTCAGAAAATCCTGATGATTTAGACGTTTTGACTCCTGCTCATCTGCTTTTAGGCGGCCCCCATGAGCAAATCCTCGAGCCTGACCTAACGAAGCTGAACTACAATCGCCTGGATGGCTGGCAGCGGGTCACCCAACTACAGCTCTTTTGCAAGAGCGCGCGAAGTGGCGCACCCCCGCGCAAAACATCTGCAAGAACGACCTCGTTCTGGTGAAGGACGAAAATCTTCCTCCAATGCGTTGGCCACTGGCTAGAGTGGTCGATGTCGTTTTCGGCAAGGACGGAGTGTGTCGCGTCGCTGACCTGAAGACATCCTCAGGAAACATCAGGAGGGCCGTCACTCGGCTATGTTTGCTGCCCCTTAAGGAATCTGTTGAGAGACTAGCTCCCAACGGGGGGAGTATGTTCGGGACAGCCGCTGAAGAATAACCGTAACTTTAAAATTATTATTATTGTATGAGCATAGAGAGCCGCCTACATATGTTGTAAAGCATTGACTTTCTGCAGAGCTGCTGCGCTCTCCCGCTAAAGGGGCTCTCTGCCGCCGCCACTTCGGCAACTACTTTGATCTGCTGCCGCCACTTCGGCAGTCACTTTGATCTAACGCCGTCGTCTATAGTTTTAGTTCTATGCTAACCCCTCTGCGCATTGGTTGCATATCGATCTCGCATAAATTTTATCTGGCAATAGCAAGCAATCGGCTTCTGCTAAGCCACCAAGATTAAATACGAATTATAAAGTTTAACCCAAAATCTCTTTTTATTTTGAAATACATAGGTGCCAAAAAAGCTTGGCATCTCAAACATTGGTGACCCCGACGTGATATAAAACCATTGCTTAGTCGCGTTCCGTTAAAACACTTATTAATTATACAATATTGTGTTGTTGGGTAGTTTAACTACCAACAAATACATTTGTGTGCACATTAAAAACAGTTTAAAGTGCAAATTCAGTGAGAGTGCGGCTGGAATATTTATAGACAAATTCCGGTACTTTAAGCGTTGAATCTCTCATTCTCTGCGCAGCTGCAGCCGCGGTTCTTGACTTTTCGTGTCTTCCATTCTCGCTCTCGCGTCTATACATCGTCGCTTAAGCGGTATTTCATTTTCCGTTGTTGTGTCGATTGCACAACGGTTAACATGGACAACGATCCGAATACAGGCGCGGGCGGAAATATTGTGGTGGCTGATTCCAGACTGAGTCTGTATAAGCGTAAAAGTCAGTCATTATATGATCGATTGCACAGGCTTGGCGAATCCTTCGCGGGGAATAAAATCGACAAGCTGACCGCCGCGGAAGTCGAGGTGCGCCTTGATATGTTGGCAGAAATTCGAGCGGAATTTAATAAGGCCCATAATGAGTTGGAGGCTCTCGATCAAAACGAGATTGGGAGTGAGCTGCGCGAAATCTTCGATACTCTTTTCATATCGTTGAAAGCTGAGTTGCTGGCTGCTGTTGAAGTAAGCCAGTCACACGCCGCTGCCAATTCTACGACTCTGCCAAGCCATTCCGGACATAGCACCATCATCATGGCTCACAAGCAGCGACTTCCTGAGCTGAAGGTGCCGAAGTTTTCTGGTGGATACGTCGAGTTCTCGGATTTTATGGCAATGTTCAAATCGGTGATTGAAGCGGATGCGGATCTCAGTGACATCGAGAAATTCCAGCACCTTCGCTCTTGCCTCGCTGATGCGGCTTTGGATTCGGTTCGATCGTTGGAGCTCTCCAGTGCCAATTATCGTGCGGCTCTGGATATACTTAATAAACGCTTTAATAACAAAAGACTTGTTTTCCAGGCACACATCAAGAAGATTCTTGGGCTAAAGAGGGTAGACTCGCCTTCTGCTAAAAGGCTTCGGGAGTTTTCGGATGCAGTCAATTTACACATGCGAGCGTTGCAGACATTGGGAACTGCTGAGGAGATTTCGGGATTCATGGTTATCAACATGCTGCTGCAGAAGTTGGATTCGAAGACGCAAACCAAATGGGAGGAGAACACATCGTCGGATGCTATACCTACCGCAGAGGAATTCTTCGAATTCTTGCAGCAACGCTGCCAGAAAATGGAGCGATTGGAATATGCTACAGCGACACACGCTAGTAGCGATTAGGTGGGAAAAAACCATTCCTATACGCATGTTAAGAAAACGTTTGTAGCTTCCAACTCTTCCGCCGACCCGTCTGTATGCGTCTTTTGCCACTCAGCGGGCCATGGAATATACTCGTGCAAGATATTCGAAAATCTCTCACCGTTGCTGCGCCACAAAGAAGTGAAGAAGCTTTCCCTATGCTTCAATTGCCTAAAACCGGGGCACCGGACCCGCGCATGCAATAGTGGAAAATGTCGAGTATGCGGCGGTAGGCATCATAGTTTGTTGCACTTCGTTAGTATGCAGCCCACAACACAAGGCTGCCCAGGTATTACTCCTCCCGATCTGGCCGTTCAACCGGACACTCTTTCCGTTGCTCAAAATTCTGCTAGCAGCTCGTCTCTACCTTCGTCTACCTCTCTTGCTGCCCAAGGTCTTCACTCTGATGTCGTGCTTCTGGCTACAGCCGTGGTTCTCGTGAAGAATCGGTCTGGCGTTTTAGTTCCTTGTCGTGCCATCTTAGATTCAGGATCGCAGCTGCATCTCGTCACATCCAGGTTCGCCCAGTAGCTTCAGCTTAGGAGAACTCAATCGTCTGCACTTGTGTCTGGGCTGGGCGATACCAGCGTTTCTACTGAGGGATCCACCATAAGCATTTGTATGCATTCTCGCACCTCTGCTTACACAACTACGCTTACTGCTCTCATCGCCCCGACGATTACCGATTCTCAACCAAGTATGGCAGTAAATGTATCCGATTGGCGTATTCCATCTAACATTCAGCTCGCTGATCCTGCATTTTTCAATCCTCAACGGGTTGATCTTCTCATTGGTGCGAGCGTTTTTTATGATCTCCTCTGCGTAGGGCAAATCAAACTCACCGATGGACTGCCTCTTCTGCAGAAGACCCGGCTTGGGTGGATCGTATCTGGTGGTGGACAGAAGGTATCAAGCTCGGCGCTTTTGGCCACGCACAATTGTCCAGATTCGATAGCTGAGATGGAAGCAAGCTTGGATAAAACTCTTCGTATGTTTTGGGAAGTCGAGAATTGTGTGGAGGTTGGGTTGAATACCAAAGAAGAAGACGATTGTGAAGCACATTTCGTAAGCCACCTTTCACGGTTGCCATCCGGGGAGTATGCAGTTCGTCTGCCGCTAAATAACAATACTGATCGTTTAGGAGAATCTTATGCTCAGGCTTATCGACGGTTCATCAGTCTGGAGCGAAAACTGGAGCGTAATCCTACACTCAAGGAGTGGTATTCCGCCTTTATGAGGGAGTACATTGATTTGCATCATATGCACCAAGTCAACCCTGATTCCCGTAGCCTCTGCAAATATTTCTTGCCTCATCACTGTGTCCTAAAGGAGGACAGTACGACGACAAAACTCCGTGTCGTTTTCGATGGATCCGCAGCTACATCAACTGGATATTCTCTAAATGATGTGATGATGACAGGCCCTGTTATTCAGCCTGCATTGTTCAACATATTGATTCGCTTTCGAACATATCCAGTCGCTCTCACTGGGGACATTTGTAAAATGTACCGCTGCGTACGAGTGTCTCCACCCGACAATTTGTATCAATGCATCCTATGGCGAGATTCCATCGAGTCCGAGGTTCAAGTCTACACATTAGACACCGTCACATACGGGACGAGGGCTGCATCATTTCTAGCGGTCCGCGCAATGCACCAGCTGGCCATCGACGAGGGTGAATCCTACCCTCTTGGCTCAGCTGCTCTGCGGCAGGAGTTTTACGTGGATGACCTTATTTCGGGCGGTAATTCGGTCGCACAGGTCATGGAAAAGATGCACCAAACATCAGCTTTACTGTCCCGTGGTAACTTTAGACTTAGGAAATGGTGCTCCAGTCACCAGGAAGTACTTGAGGGAACCCCTGAAGATGACATAGAGAAGTTCCTAAAGTTTAATGATGGAAGCGACATAGCCAAAACTCTCGGCTTAGCGTGGGACCCTGCTTCGGATCAGCTGCTTTTTGCCTTGTCCGCACTGGACACAACCTCAAAGCCATCAAAGCGGTCGGTTCTATCTACGATTGCGCGGTTCTACGACCCTCTTGGATTGATAAATCCAGTCATTGTCAGGTGCAAAATCTTCCTTCAGCAGCTTTGGAGAGAAAATTTGGATTGGGATGAAAGCCTACCCTCAGCATTGCATTCAACTTGGATGGACTTGAGAAATAGTTTGGCAAGCATTTCTCGGATCTCATTTCCTCGCTTGGTTCTTCGTTCTAGTGTGGCTACAGAAGTTCACGGATTCTGTGATGCCAGCTTAGAAGCATATGGCGCTTGCGTGTATGTCGTGTCCAGGGAAGCCCAGTCTTCGAGCCACGTTTTGTGCTCAAAGTCGCGAGTGGCTCCGCTAAAGACTATATCGATTCCTAAGCTGGAATTAAGTGGAGCCCATTTGCTTGCGAAAATCATGCAGAATGTAAAAGACATGGGAATCTTTACAGGTCGGTTCTATTGCTGGTCGGATTCGTCAACAGCATTATCTTGGATTAGGGACGAGCCAGCTAAATTTCAAGTTTTCGTGGCAAATCGAGTGGCATCAATTCAGGAGTTGACGGCAGACATGGAATGGCGCTATGTTCCCACATCTTTAAATCCTACTGATATTCTCTCGAGAGGCTCGCTTCCCAACCATCTTATCCAGTCAGAGCTATGGTTTCACGGCCCATCCTTTTTGCTATGCTCCAAGGATAAGTGGCCTGTATCTCCTACTAACAACATAGCAACTTTGGAGCTTCGCAAGAGAGGATTGCTAATCACGTCTCCACATGCCGATCTCACGTCCGGATGCAAATTTGCGAATTCATTCTTTCGCATGCAGCGCACATTCGCCTACATGCATACATTTATACATCGTCTTAGGCATCCAGGACTCACCGTTTCTGATATTCGGCAAGGAACGCATCTTCTAATTCGACACATTCAGCTGGCAAATTTGTGGATGGACATAAAGGAGATTCGGCGCAATGGTCAAGTCATGAAATCCAGTTCTATTAGTTCGCTCAACCCGTTCATCGATCATTCTGGACTACTTAGAGTTGGAGGTCGTCTTGGCAACTCATCGCTAGGATTTGATGCTCAGCACCCGCTCATTCTGCCAAAGGGACAATCCATTACCTTTGCGCTGATAAGATATTACCATGAAAGAAACCTCCATGCCGGACCTCGCGCCTTGCTATCCAAAATGCGGCTGGAATATTGGCCCATTGGAGGTGTTAAGGCAGTGTCAAGGGTCGTCAGCAGATGTGTGAGATGCTTCAGGACTAGGCCGCGCATGGTCGAACACATCATGGGAGACCTACCTAAGGAACGTTTGGAAGGATCTCGAGCTTTTGAAGTCACTGGAGTAGATTACTGTGGACCTTTTTTCTACCGATCAGAAATCCGCACAAGGCCTCCGATCAAGTGCTACATTAGCGTATTCATCTGCTTCACTTCCAAGGCTATACACATGGAGCTCGTAAAGGATTTGACCACTGCATCGTTTCTAGGCGCACTAAAGCGTTTTACTTCCACTCGAGGAAGGCCAAGTCAAATTTGGTCGGACAATGCGACAAACTTCGTTGGCGCCAAGAACGAGCTTCTGGAGCTAAAGAAGCTCTGTCTGAGCGAACCGCATATGAAGGAGGTCCACGAATCCTGCTTGGCTGACTCGATCGACTGGCGTTTCATTCCACCTCGCTCTCCGCATTTTGGCGGGTTGTGGGAAGCGGCCGTGAAGACCGCAAAATATCACCTGTACCGCTCAGTTGGACCATCTGTGCTTAGCTTCGACGAGCTGCGCACTCTGATCTGTCAGATCACTGCAATTGTTAACTCTCGCCCTTTGCTCTCGCTTTCAGAAAATCCTGATGATTTAGACGTTTTGACTCCTGCTCATCTGCTTTTAGGCGGCCCCCATGAGCAAATCCTCGAGCCTGACCTAACGAAGCTGAACTACAATCGCCTGGATGGCTGGCAGCGGGTCACCCAACTACAGCTCTTTTGCAAGAGCGCGCGAAGTGGCGCACCCCCGCGCAAAACATCTGCAAGAACGACCTCGTTCTGGTGAAGGACGAAAATCTTCCTCCAATGCGTTGGCCACTGGCTAGAGTGGTCGATGTCGTTTTCGGCAAGGACGGAGTGTGTCGCGTCGCTGACCTGAAGACATCCTCAGGAAACATCAGGAGGGCCGTCACTCGGCTATGTTTGCTGCCCCTTAAGGAATCTGTTGAGAGACTAGCTCCCAACGGGGGGAGTATGTTCGGGCCAGCCGCTGAAGAATAACCGTAACTTTAAAATTATTATTATTGTATGAGCATAGAGAGCCGCCTACATATGTTGTAAAGCATTGACTTTCTGCAGAGCTGCTGCGCTCTCCCGCTAAAGGGGCTCTCTGCCGCCGCCACTTCGGCAACTACTTTGATCTGCTGCCGCCACTTCGGCAGTCACTTTGATCTAACGCCGTCGTCTATAGTTTTAGTTCTATGCTAACCCCTCTGCGCATTGGTTGCATATCGATCTCGCATAAATTTTATCTGGCAATAGCAAGCAATCGGCTTCTGCTAAGCCACCAAGATTAAATACGAATTATAAAGTTTAACCCAAAATCTCTTTTTATTTTGAAATACATAGGTGCCAAAAAAGCTTGGCATCTCAAACATTGGTGACCCCGACGTGATATAAAACCATTGCTTAGTCGCGTTCCGTTAAAACACTTATTAATTATACAATATTGTGTTGTTGGGTAGTTTAACTACCAACAAATACATTTGTGTGCACATTAAAAACAGTTTAAAGTGCAAATTCAGTGAGAGTGCGGCTGGAATATTTATAGACAAATTCCGGTACTTTAAGCGTCGAATCTCTCATTCTCTGCGCAGCTGCAGCCGCGGTTCTTGACTTTTCGTGTCTTCCATTCTCGCTCTCGCGTCTATACATCGTCGCTTAAGCGGTATTTCATTTTCCGTTGTTGTGTCGATTGCACAACGGTTAACATGGACAACGATCCGAATACAGGCGCGGGCGGAAATATTGTGGTGGCTGATTCCAGACTGAGTCTGTATAAGCGTAAAAGTCAGTCATTATATGATCGATTGCACAGGCTTGGCGAATCCTTCGCGGGGAATAAAATCGACAAGCTGACCGCCGCGGAAGTCGAGGTGCGCCTTGATATGTTGGCAGAAATTCGAGCGGAATTTAATAAGGCCCATAATGAGTTGGAGGCTCTCGATCAAAACGAGATTGGGAGTGAGCTGCGCGAAATCTTCGATACTCTTTTCATATCGTTGAAAGCTGAGTTGCTGGCTGCTGTTGAAGTAAGCCAGTCACACGCCGCTGCCAATTCTACGACTCTGCCAAGCCATTCCGGACATAGCACCATCATCATGGCTCACAAGCAGCGACTTCCTGAGCTGAAGGTGCCGAAGTTTTCTGGTGGATACGTCGAGTTCTCGGATTTTATGGCAATGTTCAAATCGGTGATTGAAGCGGATGCGGATCTCAGTGACATCGAGAAATTCCAGCACCTTCGCTCTTGCCTCGCTGATGCGGCTTTGGATTCGGTTCGATCGTTGGAGCTCTCCAGTGCCAATTATCGTGCGGCTCTGGATATACTTAATAAACGCTTTAATAACAAAAGACTTGTTTTCCAGGCACACATCAAGAAGATTCTTGGGCTAAAGAGGGTAGACTCGCCTTCTGCTAAAAGGCTTCGGGAGTTTTCGGATGCAGTCAATTTACACATGCGAGCGTTGCAGACATTGGGAACTGCTGAGGAGATTTCGGGATTCATGGTTATCAACATGCTGCTGCAGAAGTTGGATTCGAAGACGCAAACCAAATGGGAGGAGAACACATCGTCGGATGCTATACCTACCGCAGAGGAATTCTTCGAATTCTTGCAGCAACGCTGCCAGAAAATGGAGCGATTGGAATATGCTACAGCGACACACGCTAGTAGCGATTAGGTGGGAAAAAACCATTCCTATACGCATGTTAAGAAAACGTTTGTAGCTTCCAACTCTTCCGCCGACCCGTCTGTATGCGTCTTTTGCCACTCAGCGGGCCATGGAATATACTCGTGCAAGATATTCGAAAATCTCTCACCGTTGCTGCGCCACAAAGAAGTGAAGAAGCTTTCCCTATGCTTCAATTGCCTAAAACCGGGGCACCGGACCCGCGCATGCAATAGTGGAAAATGTCGAGTATGCGGCGGTAGGCATCATAGTTTGTTGCACTTCGTTAGTATGCAGCCCACAACACAAGGCTGCCCAGGTATTACTCCTCCCGATCTGGCCGTTCAACCGGACACTCTTTCCGTTGCTCAAAATTCTGCTAGCAGCTCGTCTCTACCTTCGTCTACCTCTCTTGCTGCCCAAGGTCTTCACTCTGATGTCGTGCTTCTGGCTACAGCCGTGGTTCTCGTGAAGAATCGGTCTGGCGTTTTAGTTCCTTGTCGTGCCATCTTAGATTCAGGATCGCAGCTGCATCTCGTCACATCCAGGTTCGCCCAGTAGCTTCAGCTTAGGAGAACTCAATCGTCTGCACTTGTGTCTGGGCTGGGCGATACCAGCGTTTCTACTGAGGGATCCACCATAAGCATTTGTATGCATTCTCGCACCTCTGCTTACACAACTACGCTTACTGCTCTCATCGC
The DNA here is from genome assembly GCF_003286085.1 of Drosophila persimilis. Lineage (NCBI taxonomy): Eukaryota > Metazoa > Arthropoda > Insecta > Diptera > Drosophilidae > Drosophila > Drosophila persimilis. The sequence continues at coordinate 1,207,514 of NW_020825338.1, read as the reverse complement.
CCCGACGATTACCGATTCTCAACCAAGTATGGCAGTAAATGTATCCGATTGGCGTATTCCATCTAACATTCAGCTCGCTGATCCTGCATTTTTCAATCCTCAACGGGTTGATCTTCTCATTGGTGCGAGCGTTTTTTATGATCTCCTCTGCGTAGGGCAAATCAAACTCACCGATGGACTGCCTCTTCTGCAGAAGACCCGGTGGATCGTATCTGGTGGTGGACAGAAGGTATCAAGCTCGGCGCTTTTGGCCACGCACAATTGTCCAGATTCGATAGCTGAGATGGAAGCAAGCTTGGATAAAACTCTTCGTATGTTTTGGGAAGTCGAGAATTGTGTGGAGGTTGGGTTGAATACCAAAGAAGAAGACGATTGTGAAGCACATTTCGTAAGCCACCTTTCACGGTTGCCATCCGGGGAGTATGCAGTTCGTCTGCCGCTAAATAACAATACTGATCGTTTAGGAGAATCTTATGCTCAGGCTTATCGACGGTTCATCAGTCTGGAGCGAAAACTGGAGCGTAATCCTACACTCAAGGAGTGGTATTCCGCCTTTATGAGGGAGTACATTGATTTGCATCATATGCACCAAGTCAACCCTGATTCCCGTAGCCTCTGCAAATATTTCTTGCCTCATCACTGTGTCCTAAAGGAGGACAGTACGACGACAAAACTCCGTGTCGTTTTCGATGGATCCGCAGCTACATCAACTGGATATTCTCTAAATGATGTGATGATGACAGGCCCTGTTATTCAGCCTGCATTGTTCAACATATTGATTCGCTTTCGAACATATCCAGTCGCTCTCACTGGGGACATTTGTAAAATGTACCGCTGCGTACGAGTGTCTCCACCCGACAATTTGTATCAATGCATCCTATGGCGAGATTCCATCGAGTCCGAGGTTCAAGTCTACACATTAGACACCGTCACATACGGGACGAGGGCTGCATCATTTCTAGCGGTCCGCGCAATGCACCAGCTGGCCATCGACGAGGGTGAATCCTACCCTCTTGGCTCAGCTGCTCTGCGGCAGGAGTTTTACGTGGATGACCTTATTTCGGGCGGTAATTCGGTCGCACAGGTCATGGAAAAGATGCACCAAACATCAGCTTTACTGTCCCGTGGTAACTTTAGACTTAGGAAATGGTGCTCCAGTCACCAGGAAGTACTTGAGGGAACCCCTGAAGATGACATAGAGAAGTTCCTAAAGTTTAATGATGGAAGCGACATAGCCAAAACTCTCGGCTTAGCGTGGGACCCTGCTTCGGATCAGCTGCTTTTTGCCTTGTCCGCACTGGACACAACCTCAAAGCCATCAAAGCGGTCGGTTCTATCTACGATTGCGCGGTTCTACGACCCTCTTGGATTGATAAATCCAGTCATTGTCAGGTGCAAAATCTTCCTTCAGCAGCTTTGGAGAGAAAATTTGGATTGGGATGAAAGCCTACCCTCAGCATTGCATTCAACTTGGATGGACTTGAGAAATAGTTTGGCAAGCATTTCTCGGATCTCATTTCCTCGCTTGGTTCTTCGTTCTAGTGTGGCTACAGAAGTTCACGGATTCTGTGATGCCAGCTTAGAAGCATATGGCGCTTGCGTGTATGTCGTGTCCAGGGAAGCCCAGTCTTCGAGCCACGTTTTGTGCTCAAAGTCGCGAGTGGCTCCGCTAAAGACTATATCGATTCCTAAGCTGGAATTAAGTGGAGCCCATTTGCTTGCGAAAATCATGCAGAATGTAAAAGACATGGGAATCTTTACAGGTCGGTTCTATTGCTGGTCGGATTCGTCAACAGCATTATCTTGGATTAGGGACGAGCCAGCTAAATTTCAAGTTTTCGTGGCAAATCGAGTGGCATCAATTCAGGAGTTGACGGCAGACATGGAATGGCGCTATGTTCCCACATCTTTAAATCCTACTGATATTCTCTCGAGAGGCTCGCTTCCCAACCATCTTATCCAGTCAGAGCTATGGTTTCACGGCCCATCCTTTTTGCTATGCTCCAAGGATAAGTGGCCTGTATCTCCTACTAACAACATAGCAACTTTGGAGCTTCGCAAGAGAGGATTGCTAATCACGTCTCCACATGCCGATCTCACGTCCGGATGCAAATTTGCGAATTCATTCTTTCGCATGCAGCGCACATTCGCCTACATGCATAAATTTATACATCGTCTTAGGCATCCAGGACTCACCGTTTCTGATATTCGGCAAGGAACGCATCTTCTAATTCGACACATTCAGCTGGCAAATTTGTGGATGGACATAAAGGAGATTCGGCGCAATGGTCAAGTCATGAAATCCAGTTCTATTAGTTCGCTCAACCCGTTCATCGATCATTCTGGACTACTTAGAGTTGGAGGTCGTCTTGGCAACTCATCGCTAGGATTTGATGCTCAGCACCCGCTCATTCTGCCAAAGGGACAATCCATTACCTTTGCGCTGATAAGATATTACCATGAAAGAAACCTCCATGCCGGACCTCGCGCCTTGCTATCCAAAATGCGGCTGGAATATTGGCCCATTGGAGGTGTTAAGGCAGTGTCAAGGGTCGTCAGCAGATGTGTGAGATGCTTCAGGACTAGGCCGCGCATGGTCGAACACATCATGGGAGACCTACCTAAGGAACGTTTGGAAGGATCTCGAGCTTTTGAAGTCACTGGAGTAGATTACTGTGGACCTTTTTTCTACCGATCAGAAATCCGCACAAGGCCTCCGATCAAGTGCTACATTAGCGTATTCATCTGCTTCACTTCCAAGGCTATACACATGGAGCTCGTAAAGGATTTGACCACTGCATCGTTTCTAGGCGCACTAAAGCGTTTTACTTCCACTCGAGGAAGGCCAAGTCAAATTTGGTCGGACAATGCGACAAACTTCGTTGGCGCCAAGAACGAGCTTCTGGAGCTAAAGAAGCTCTGTCTGAGCGAACCGCATATGAAGGAGGTCCACGAATCCTGCTTGGCTGACTCGATCGACTGGCGTTTCATTCCACCTCGCTCTCCGCATTTTGGCGGGTTGTGGGAAGCGGCCGTGAAGACCGCAAAATATCACCTGTACCGCTCAGTTGGACCATCTGTGCTTAGCTTCGACGAGCTGCGCACTCTGATCTGTCAGATCACTGCAATTGTTAACTCTCGCCCTTTGCTCTCGCTTTCAGAAAATCCTGATGATTTAGACGTTTTGACTCCTGCTCATCTGCTTTTAGGCGGCCCCCATGAGCAAATCCTCGAGCCTGACCTAACGAAGCTGAACTACAATCGCCTGGATGGCTGGCAGCGGGTCACCCAACTACAGCTCTTTTGCAAGAGCGCGCGAAGTGGCGCACCCCCGCGCAAAACATCTGCAAGAACGACCTCGTTCTGGTGAAGGACGAAAATCTTCCTCCAATGCGTTGGCCACTGGCTAGAGTGGTCGATGTCGTTTTCGGCAAGGACGGAGTGTGTCGCGTCGCTGACCTGAAGACATCCTCAGGAAACATCAGGAGGGCCGTCACTCGGCTATGTTTGCTGCCCCTTAAGGAATCTGTTGAGAGACTAGCTCCCAACGGGGGGAGTATGTTCGGGCCAGCCGCTGAAGAATAACCGTAACTTTAAAATTATTATTATTGTATGAGCATAGAGAGCCGCCTACATATGTTGTAAAGCATTGACTTTCTGCAGAGCTGCTGCGCTCTCCCGCTAAAGGGGCTCTCTGCCGCCGCCACTTCGGCAACTACTTTGATCTGCTGCCGCCACTTCGGCAGTCACTTTGATCTAACGCCGTCGTCTATAGTTTTAGTTCTATGCTAACCCCTCTGCGCATTGGTTGCATATCGATCTCGCATAAATTTTATCTGGCAATAGCAAGCAATCGGCTTCTGCTAAGCCACCAAGATTAAATACGAATTATAAAGTTTAACCCAAAATCTCTTTTTATTTTGAAATACATAGGTGCCAAAAAAGCTTGGCATCTCAAACATTGGTGACCCCGACGTGATATAAAACCATTGCTTAGTCGCGTTCCGTTAAAACACTTATTAATTATACAATATTGTGTTGTTGGGTAGTTTAACTACCAACAAATACATTTGTGTGCACATTAAAAACAGTTTAAAGTGCAAATTCAGTGAGAGTGCGGCTGGAATATTTATAGACAAATTCCGGTACTTTAAGCGTCGAATCTCTCATTCTCTGCGCAGCTGCAGCCGCGGTTCTTGACTTTTCGTGTCTTCCATTCTCGCTCTCGCGTCTATACATCGTCGCTTAAGCGGTATTTCATTTTCCGTTGTTGTGTCGATTGCACAACGGTTAACATGGACAACGATCCGAATACAGGCGCGGGCGGAAATATTGTGGTGGCTGATTCCAGACTGAGTCTGTATAAGCGTAAAAGTCAGTCATTATATGATCGATTGCACAGGCTTGGCGAATCCTTCGCGGGGAATAAAATCGACAAGCTGACCGCCGCGGAAGTCGAGGTGCGCCTTGATATGTTGGCAGAAATTCGAGCGGAATTTAATAAGGCCCATAATGAGTTGGAGGCTCTCGATCAAAACGAGATTGGGAGTGAGCTGCGCGAAATCTTCGATACTCTTTTCATATCGTTGAAAGCTGAGTTGCTGGCTGCTGTTGAAGTAAGCCAGTCACACGCCGCTGCCAATTCTACGACTCTGCCAAGCCATTCCGGACATAGCACCATCATCATGGCTCACAAGCAGCGACTTCCTGAGCTGAAGGTGCCGAAGTTTTCTGGTGGATACGTCGAGTTCTCGGATTTTATGGCAATGTTCAAATCGGTGATTGAAGCGGATGCGGATCTCAGTGACATCGAGAAATTCCAGCACCTTCGCTCTTGCCTCGCTGATGCGGCTTTGGATTCGGTTCGATCGTTGGAGCTCTCCAGTGCCAATTATCGTGCGGCTCTGGATATACTTAATAAACGCTTTAATAACAAAAGACTTGTTTTCCAGGCACACATCAAGAAGATTCTTGGGCTAAAGAGGGTAGACTCGCCTTCTGCTAAAAGGCTTCGGGAGTTTTCGGATGCAGTCAATTTACACATGCGAGCGTTGCAGACATTGGGAACTGCTGAGGAGATTTCGGGATTCATGGTTATCAACATGCTGCTGCAGAAGTTGGATTCGAAGACGCAAACCAAATGGGAGGAGAACACATCGTCGGATGCTATACCTACCGCAGAGGAATTCTTCGAATTCTTGCAGCAACGCTGCCAGAAAATGGAGCGATTGGAATATGCTACAGCGACACACGCTAGTAGCGATTAGGTGGGAAAAAACCATTCCTATACGCATGTTAAGAAAACGTTTGTAGCTTCCAACTCTTCCGCCGACCCGTCTGTATGCGTCTTTTGCCACTCAGCGGGCCATGGAATATACTCGTGCAAGATATTCGAAAATCTCTCACCGTTGCTGCGCCACAAAGAAGTGAAGAAGCTTTCCCTATGCTTCAATTGCCTAAAACCGGGGCACCGGACCCGCGCATGCAATAGTGGAAAATGTCGAGTATGCGGCGGTAGGCATCATAGTTTGTTGCACTTCGTTAGTATGCAGCCCACAACACAAGGCTGCCCAGGTATTACTCCTCCCGATCTGGCCGTTCAACCGGACACTCTTTCCGTTGCTCAAAATTCTGCTAGCAGCTCGTCTCTACCTTCGTCTACCTCTCTTGCTGCCCAAGGTCTTCACTCTGATGTCGTGCTTCTGGCTACAGCCGTGGTTCTCGTGAAGAATCGGTCTGGCGTTTTAGTTCCTTGTCGTGCCATCTTAGATTCAGGATCGCAGCTGCATCTCGTCACATCCAGGTTCGCCCAGTAGCTTCAGCTTAGGAGAACTCAATCGTCTGCACTTGTGTCTGGGCTGGGCGATACCAGCGTTTCTACTGAGGGATCCACCATAAGCATTTGTATGCATTCTCGCACCTCTGCTTACACAACTACGCTTACTGCTCTCATCGCCCCGACGATTACCGATTCTCAACCAAGTATGGCAGTAAATGTATCCGATTGGCGTATTCCATCTAACATTCAGCTCGCTGATCCTGCATTTTTCAATCCTCAACGGGTTGATCTTCTCATTGGTGCGAGCGTTTTTTATGATCTCCTCTGCGTAGGGCAAATCAAACTCACCGATGGACTGCCTCTTCTGCAGAAGACCCGGCTTGGGTGGATCGTATCTGGTGGTGGACAGAAGGTATCAAGCTCGGCGCTTTTGGCCACGCACAATTGTCCAGATTCGATAGCTGAGATGGAAGCAAGCTTGGATAAAACTCTTCGTATGTTTTGGGAAGTCGAGAATTGTGTGGAGGTTGGGTTGAATACCAAAGAAGAAGACGATTGTGAAGCACATTTCGTAAGCCACCTTTCACGGTTGCCATCCGGGGAGTATGCAGTTCGTCTGCCGCTAAATAACAATACTGATCGTTTAGGAGAATCTTATGCTCAGGCTTATCGACGGTTCATCAGTCTGGAGCGAAAACTGGAGCGTAATCCTACACTCAAGGAGTGGTATTCCGCCTTTATGAGGGAGTACATTGATTTGCATCATATGCACCAAGTCAACCCTGATTCCCGTAGCCTCTGCAAATATTTCTTGCCTCATCACTGTGTCCTAAAGGAGGACAGTACGACGACAAAACTCCGTGTCGTTTTCGATGGATCCGCAGCTACATCAACTGGATATTCTCTAAATGATGTGATGATGACAGGCCCTGTTATTCAGCCTGCATTGTTCAACATATTGATTCGCTTTCGAACATATCCAGTCGCTCTCACTGGGGACATTTGTAAAATGTACCGCTGCGTACGAGTGTCTCCACCCGACAATTTGTATCAATGCATCCTATGGCGAGATTCCATCGAGTCCGAGGTTCAAGTCTACACATTAGACACCGTCACATACGGGACGAGGGCTGCATCATTTCTAGCGGTCCGCGCAATGCACCAGCTGGCCATCGACGAGGGTGAATCCTACCCTCTTGGCTCAGCTGCTCTGCGGCAGGAGTTTTACGTGGATGACCTTATTTCGGGCGGTAATTCGGTCGCACAGGTCATGGAAAAGATGCACCAAACATCAGCTTTACTGTCCCGTGGTAACTTTAGACTTAGGAAATGGTGCTCCAGTCACCAGGAAGTACTTGAGGGAACCCCTGAAGATGACATAGAGAAGTTCCTAAAGTTTAATGATGGAAGCGACATAGCCAAAACTCTCGGCTTAGCGTGGGACCCTGCTTCGGATCAGCTGCTTTTTGCCTTGTCCGCACTGGACACAACCTCAAAGCCATCAAAGCGGTCGGTTCTATCTACGATTGCGCGGTTCTACGACCCTCTTGGATTGATAAATCCAGTCATTGTCAGGTGCAAAATCTTCCTTCAGCAGCTTTGGAGAGAAAATTTGGATTGGGATGAAAGCCTACCCTCAGCATTGCATTCAACTTGGATGGACTTGAGAAATAGTTTGGCAAGCATTTCTCGGATCTCATTTCCTCGCTTGGTTCTTCGTTCTAGTGTGGCTACA